>NW_010965304.1:2549563-2604452 GCF_000463585.1 Tarenaya hassleriana | reverse complement strand
GGGAAAGAGAACATGGGGAATGAATGGGGATGGATTTAGAGGATATGGGGGCTTTGCTAGGGTTTCCGTACAATTCGGAATTAAACGCCATTGTCCCCCCCACTTGCCTAACTCGCTGTCCTTTTTTGGTACATTGAATCTAGACGCCTTTAGCATTATTATCGGCCCGGCCCGGCCCACGTTTTTTTCCCAAGCTTTTGGAAAGAGATATTTTGGACGAGTAAAAGTGTAGCTTTGTCGTCTTACGATCGCGGGAGGTTTATGGCAGCGGTGGCGATAAGGTTCGGATATACAATATCGTGAAATTTTAGGGACAAAATTGTAATTCTAAACACTCAACTCGATCTCATATTATAAAACGGTCGGGTACTCGAATTTTGGATACCCAATCAATGGATCGAGTCTGATATCAGAATTTCGGATGTCATTTCCACCTTATTGGAAATCTATAGATTTAGCGAGTCAAGGTTTCTACATGATCAAATCGTGAAACCTGTTCGTGCATTTTTAATAGAGATTTACACCAACCATAATGTATTAAACCTTGTATAGATCATGAGTTGTATAGTTTTCTGTAACTGTACAGGTTTGTCCAGTTGGTAAGATGACAACGGTCTGGGGTTCGATTACTCCTGGTATCAAGTTTCCCCTGAACCGGACAGATTCGGTTGTTTTACCTGTTCAACATGATTTGTCGACTGTTGCGTTGAGCCGTTGAGTTTACCATCCGCGATACCGTTTCATTCGCCCGGTCTTCTGGACTGTGAGACGTTGCAGAATCCGACCCGAAGAGTCGAGGGCGGGATTCCATTGTTATCCAAAAAAAAAAATTGTATAGATTTGACTGGCTTAACTGGTAAAAGACGAAACAAAGCTTTCGAGTCTCCACTCAGAGACAAATTCATTCACATGGACTTCCCCATTCGAGTCTACACTTGGGAACCCATACAACTTCGAATGAACTTCCTGATTAAAAAAAAAAAAACTGTAGGTTTGTGTAAATATGGATATACATACACATTTTCGTACGCTAAGATATTGTTGCATCTCATGATAATATAGGTGGGATTCGCTGAAATGGTAACTATTAATTCATCCTAGCATAAGCAATTCACCGAAACGTTGAAATGAATATGAAATTTTGTAGGAGACGTACGAATCATATATGAGATGCGTATAAGAATTTTAACTAAGGTCACTTTATCCCTATGTTTTCGGACCAAAAGCATATTTACCCTAAAGAATTTAAATATGATCGGTCCACTCTCGAAAATCTGATTAGTTCGTATCGAAACGTACCTTTACTGTCTTCACGGGTGTGAGGACCAGACATTGTTCATGTCTTCCCGATGGCGGATACAGCATCCTCCACCGTTAAATCATCCAACCCCCGACCGTTGATTTCAGAACAGAGAATCCGTGCCTCTTTCGATCTTCCTCCTTCCTTCAGTCCGGCCGCTAGCTCGTTACACGTAGAAACATTCAATAACAGACCACATCTGTGCATCTCTCTGTAGCAAGCATATGCCCCGATGTAATCCTTTTGCTCGCAATGCCCTTTCACCAGTCTATTATATGTATCGGCCTTCGGGACAAATCCCCGGGACTTCATGTCGTCGAACAGAGTTTTCGCTTCAGACAGCTTTCCCAGCCTCAGCTGTCCCAATATCAAACTGTTGTATGTAACGTTATCCATATCGATTCCCTGATCCATCATCCGCTGCTGCAAATCAAAAGCCTTATCCATATCTCCATGTTCGGCGTAGCAACGGATAACTTCGTTGTACAGTGATCTATCCGGTCTTAACTGCCTAGATGACAACAGCTCTTGAAATATCTTCTCGGTGAGCTCTGTCCCTTCCTTGGTACATGCACTGATCAAAGGATGGTATGTCTTCAGAGTGGGATTTATGCCCGATTTCTTCATATTTTCGTACAGCTCGAGACACTTTGGCACGTTGCCCACGTCTTTGTATCCAGATATTAGCGAGTTATACGTGATTACGTCTGGAGTAAGACCCTTGCTCGTGATCTGGAGAAGCATGTCCTCGGCTTCTGTTACTCTCCTGTTCTTGCATAATCCATCGATGAGCGTATTATAGGTGACAATGTTTTCACCGATTTCACTTTTGAGCATCTCCTCGAATATCCTGAAAGCATCTTTCAACCTTCCAAGCGAGAAACAACCTTTGATTAGCATATTGTATACCTGCACATTGGGTGAAACCCCTCTCTCTGTCATGTCCCTGAAAACAACCTCGGCTTCAAGAAGCTTAGAATCTTTGCACAGACAGTCTATAAGAGCACCATAGCTTACAACATTCGGCAATATCCCGTTCTTTTCCATCTCTTCAAGAATCTCAAAGCACTTATCGAACTCGCACATTTTCCCGTAGCCATCGATTAGTATGTTATATGTTGACACAGTAGGAGAAACTCCATTCAGTTTCATCCTCTCAACCACTTCCTCGGCCTTCTCCATCTCCCTCGCTTCGAAAAATCTGCCGATCAAACAATTATATGCAACATGGTCTGGCTTCAACCCCTGTCTCTCCATCTGTTCAAATTTCGTTCCTGCTCCATCGAAGTCGCCTTTCCGACAGTACCCATCAATTAATGTGTTATATATAACCTCATTGGGGACAAGCCCACCATCCATTTCTCTCTTCAAAATCTCTTCGGCCTTCTCAATCTTTCCCTCTTTGCATAACAGCTTCAACAAAATGCTGCAAGTATAAGTATTGAGTTTGACGCCATAGTCAACAGTTCTCTCGTAAACCCCCAATGCAGCAGCACTTTCGTTGTTCCTTGAAAATCCATCAAACAGAATACTGTAAGTATATGCATCAGGTAGAAAGCCGTGAGCTTTCATTTCCTTCATAACGTGTTCCTGCTTTGCATAGCCCGTTAAGCAAGGTATTGAACGTGACAAGATTCGGCTCAATCTTATCCATTTTCATCATCTCTCTCGCCTTAAAAGCTTTTTCAAAGTTTCCAACTTTACAATACCCGTCGATCAAGGAATTGTATGTCACTAACGTCGGTGATAACTTTATCTTAGGCATTTCATCGAACAGCTTCTCCGCATCATCCATCCTTTTCTCTTTGCACAACCCACTAATGATGACATTGTAGACGAACTCTGTCGGACGAATTCTCTCCTGCTTCATGCTATTAAAAAGCTCAAAACCCATACGCAAATCTCCCAATTTGACGGCGGCCTCAACAGCTTTCCCGTATATGAAATTGCTGGGACGAAAACCCGATTCCAGAATCTTCGAGAACACATCAAGGACTGTTCTGAATTGCTTCGTTTTTGTAAGGTGAGTAAGCAAAAGGTTCAACGATTCCGAACTTGGGAAAATACCTTCTTTTCTCAAGGCAAAAAACAAGTCCACAGCTTCAGTCATCATCTTAGACTCCATTACCACTGACAGAATCAAGTGGCCGAAGACGGATTTCAACGTCGGATACGATCGCGCGAAGTAGGAGAAGAGATCTGCCGGTGAAGCAAACGGCAACGTTTTCGAGCGAACCAGTGACGAGAGGAGCCCACGCGCAGTTCCAGTTCGGTTCTGCTGGAGAAGAACTCGGAGGTTCCGAAGCTTCTCATGGCTGTCAACATCTTTGGTTCCAGAACTCTCCGGCGGGTCTTCTCCGGCGATCGGGGGGTGACCGGATTGGGACTGGGGCCCGGGACCGGGTTGGGTCGAGTCGGAAGTTGCAGAGAAGGGACGACAAGGGCATGCTGGGGAAGACACCGTCGAATTGATAGAGATGTATCGGGATGATTTCGAGATGAGACGTAAGCGAGCCGCCATTGTTGCCCCGATGGATTCTCGCTTCTCAGAGAAAATATCAAACGAGAGGAGCGCAAAATTCGAAGTCCAAAGTCGCAACCCAGATGTACCTCCAAAGCCTCTGGATTAATTAGAGGCTTCAGCATTAGAATTCCTGTAAGATTATTTTTTAATGTTTTGACTCTTGTTGGTGACGAGTAGTAGTACGTACCAAAACAAATATATCAAAGTAATATATAAGTAGACGTTGGTTTTCTATTGAATAAATAAATTAAATATAATAAAAAAACATTTTTAAATATATATTTTTCGAATTTGATAAAATTTTACCGATCTAGTATATCTCAATCATCAAATATCATAAAATCGAATTTTGTAGTAAAAACACTATATAATTATATCTAAACAAAAATGTGGCAAAACCAACGTGGGATTATTATCGAGATGAGATATATATATATATATATATATATATATATCTATATATATATATATATATATATGTGTATATATATATTACATTGAATATTTGTGCATGGAAATAGATTACCGTCCATGCTGTTTCGAGCATTGGAAAACTTAATTTATCATTATTGTTTTTTTTTTTGATAAAAAATTTATCATTATTGTTGTCTCTTGAGCAAGTACTTCGAATCTTCTCTCATCTTCATGGCTGTCATTTTTACACTTTTTTTTTTTTGTTAAAAGGTGTATTTGTATTGATATATAATAATCAAGTACTACAAGAGTTTAACCAACCTACAAAAGTATAGTTACTTAACCAAAGGAGGATGTGAGCGAGTAAGTGAACAATGAAAAAGAAGTTTGGAACAACGGTCAAGGAGTGGAAAACCAAATTTGGAGCAAGGAGCTAGCCAATTGATGGTGTGAAAATCGAATGGCCGCCATCTTGTTTCGAAAACAACGATCAATATCTCTACGGATGGTAGACAAATCCTTGAAGCACCCCGTATGTAGTCTAGAATTTCTTTCCAACCAAACAATGTACAACCGTGTTTGCCACGTGAGTTGGGCTCCCAATAACCGAGTTTTGCATGTCCATCAGCCTAGCAACCAGTCCAGAATATCTTCCCATGAAGTGTGCGTTGGAGGTGTACCCCATTTCTTCATGGCCCATGTAAATAAGTCACTTGTATTAGGTAGACAGGTCAATGAGAAGCATCCTATACTCACTACAGAGTCCGACGAATACAATCATGAATGAATATCTCCAACATTGGTATCGTTTAAATTAGGTCACTGGTTCTACTTTTGTCCGCTTTGCGCATGGGAATCCCTTTTTGTATAGTTTAGTTTTTGTAAAACTCTAATTGGTCGGAAAGTAATACAAGCACATCTTATCAAAAAAAAAGTCACTTGTGTTTTACACATTTTTTCCGTTTCCAAATATCGTTTTATCGTCCCAAAAAAAATTACAAATGTATATTTTCCTATGTATAAGATACAGATTATGCCTTATATATATTTTTTTTATACATTTTGCAAAAATCTCATAATTGTGGAAAAATAATTTCAGTTGGACGAGGAACGATTTAAAATATACAATTTGTATTTTCTCTTTTTCGACATGGTTGTTGAGTTTGTACTATTTACATTACACCATATTTACATATTTACAGATAAAAAATATAATAAAATTTTCATCTCAAATTTAGTCGATTTACTATTTTTATTTCTTGAGATTTGATACTTTCGGACTTCGTCTTTATTAGACTGTGATACGTATTAAATATATGTTATAGATTCCTTCTGTCTAATGTGTGTGTATAAATATATATATATATACAAAAGACTCGTGTAACATATTTTCACCTAAAACATTATAGAGACATCTACCTGCTACTTATATATATATATACATTTTTGGCTGTATCACGGATTAATATATGTCATGAATTTGCATAGTCTATATTTGGTACCGTTGTCCATAAGTAGCACGTGAAATTTATGGTACGAAACCCAAATAAATAGATTATATTACTATTTCTGGAACTGGAGTGTTTTATCATCATCAACATTATTATTATTATTATTATGGGAATTAAATTATAATATTCGGTTCTTTGGACGTCGTTATTAACTTATTATGATTATTTTAAAAAAACTTATTATGATCATATTATGTGCGTTAAATGATATTTACATCTTTATTATAGATAGTATGGCGATATAATAGATGGTTGGGATAATAATCTTGATCTAAAAAAAGATGGGTACAAAAATATATTATCGGTTTATTTTAATCATTTAAAATTTATATAACTTTATTTATTAATTTCTTGAGATTTGATATCTTTGGACTTCGTCTTTATTAGACTGTCTTGCGAACTACGATAACTTACAGATTCCGTATGTCTAATAATTTTTTATATATAGCTTTTTGGACCGTGTAACATATTATTCTTTACATTAATGCTATTTAATACATCTTATCCAATTGTAAAAGATCTATTTCACATGAACACACTAGAAAAACAACCATACAATTTATGATGACAAAAATTTTCAATGACTATTAATTGTTACAATAAGGCTTTGCAATATATAGTTTTTAATAATAATGACCATAAAATAATAGATATGTGAAACTATTTTACAACCATTAGATTATATTTTATATTCACTAAAAAAACTGCGATTTGTTAATGCAATTAGTAGTGAAATTTCGTAACCGAAAAGGCAAAGATTTGCAACGAAACATAACTAGTGACAGTGTCTTTAGTAACGAAAAAAAAGTGTTACCATTTATATTACAATATCGTTGTTTTTTTTAGTGATTGATTAAAACTTTCAAGGTTATGATGAAATCATATATTTGACAACAATGTAATTATCATTGGCCTCTAATATATAAAAATATTTATGAGAACTTGGTGAATTAGACTAAAATATATAATTTATAAAAAGAAAACTAAAATTGCAATATTTAGACTTTCCTCTTTTAATGAGATGTATGCATGCATGAAACCCAAACTAACGCATGAAACCAAACTAAAGTTAATCAACACATGTACAAAATATGAATACATCACATGGTTTAAACTTTTTGTTTACTAAATATATAAACCTATATACAAACAGATCTCTCATATATATATATATATATATGTATGTTCACGTGCTTATATAAGTGCCCATACGTAAAAAAATACATATTCCTCTCGCCAAATGACCACATTAAAATATATACTGTGTATGAAGTGTGTACGCGTATGAAATATTAAAGTAAGATTATATTATAAAATATATATATAGCATATTTGTGTATTATATATCAGTGTGCCTGCATGCACTTCTTCCAAGTATTATCAGTCTGATGCAAGAGCTGGTTTGGCAAGAAGTACTGGTAAGCACAAGCCATATAGCTTTTCATTTCAAAGTTTGGTTGATTTTTTTTCTCGTGTTTTCTTGGAAAGTATGGTTTTTTTCCGGGAAAGTTTAAATCTTATTCACCAGTCTATAATACCTTAACTTGATCTGTTGTTTTTGTCAGATTGGAGACAGTTTTATTGATTCCCATACATTTGCATCGCCTATCCTCAGGTTTTGTCTGATCAAACCTGCTATCACTTACAGTCTGCTTGATTCCAGAAGCCATGATGAACTCGTTGGGAGGCAACCAAGTCGGAAAGGTTGATGTTGTCATCGATCTTTCCGGTGAAGAACCGTCGAAAGATGATACAAAGCGACCTTTCCCGTTCAAAGAAGGAGCTTCAATGGAGCCGAAGCTCGCCGGTAACGCTTGCAAGCCGCCGAAAATCCCTGCCCATGGTAATAACGACTGCCTAGCAAAGGCCAAATCTCTTACAAGGTCAGTTTACTCTAAGCCCAAGTCCCGGTTCGTGGAACAATCTCACCCCATGGATCTGAGAAAGCTGGAGGAGCATAGCGGCAATCTCGGTGAGCATTTCCATCTGGGTTCGTTGTCTAGGAGTACCTTAGGTATGGGGTCCCAAAATTTCGTATCAGCCAGGAGTTTTGCATCATTAGACGGCCAGGAAGAGGAAGATGAAGACGAAGACGAAGACGAAGAAATCTATATAAAGGTTAAACAAAGTAGAGAGAAGAACGGTGGAATGAGTACTCTAGCTTTGCTCCAGTTGATCGTATTCGCGGGCATGGTAGGCGCTTTGATCTGTAGTTTAACAATCGATGCGTTGAAGGAACGTTTCGTTTGGGGGCTCGAGGTATGGAAATGGTGCGTTCTGGCTATGGTGACGTTCAGCGGCATGCTGGTAACGAACTGGTTCATGCATTTAGTCGTCTTCGTGATAGAAAAGAACTTTCTTCTGAGAAAGAAGGTTCTGTACTTCGTCCACGGCTTGAAGAAGAATGTTCAAGTCTTCATATGGCTCGGCTTAGTTCTGGTCACTTGGGTTTGTCTGTTCAACCATGGAGTTAAACACTCGCCCGGCGCCACAAGTGTGCTAAACTTTGTACGGTGGACTCTTGTTTCCCTTCTGGTCGGGGCATTCCTCTGGCTGGTTAAGACGTGGTTGCTGAAGATCTTGGCCTCGAAATTCAACGTCAACAACTTCTTTGAAAGAATCCAAGAATCCATCTTCCACCAGTACATTCTCCAGACGCTCTCGGGACACCCGCTTATCGAAGAGGCGGAGAGGGTCGGGAGAGAGCCGAGCACGGGCCAACTAAGTTTCACGAGCGTCAAAGAAGGAACGAAGGTGAAAGAGAGGAAAGTGATTGATGTGGGGAAGGTTCACAACATGAGGCGGGAGAAGGTTTCGGCCTGGACGATGCGGAATTTGATCGAGGCGGTTAGAACTTCAGGACTCTCCACCATCTCCAACACGTTAGATGAAACCGCCTACGAGAAGGAGCATACTGACAAAGAGATCACGAGCGAGATGGAGGCAAAGGCTGCCGCTTTCGATATCTTCAGGAACATTGCTAAGCCGGGTCATGAGTAATATCGCTCTCCAATCACATTCCCTTTACAAGTTTCTCTTTCTCTACTGTTTTCTTGTGTATTCTAACGATTATTCATCGGTTTTGTTCTGCAGTTACATCGATGAAGATGATCTGTTGAGGTTCATGATCAAGGAAGAGGTGGATCTTGTATTTCCATTGTTCGAAGGATCAGAGAACGGGAAAATTACAAGGAAAGCTCTTACAGAATGGGTGGTAAGATTCTTCTTATGTTCTTTAATCTTTAACCATTCTTGGTAAAGATACTGAAAAGGTGATTTGCTGATTTTTTTTTTTTTTTGTTACAGGTTAAGGTTTACACCGGTCGGAAAGCCCTAGCACATTCCTTAAACGACACGAAAACGGCGGCAAATCAGTTGAACCAACTTGTAGCGGTGATCTTGGTCGTCGTTACGCTCATCATTTGGCTTCTGCTTCTAGAGATCGCGACAACGAAGGTTCTTCTGTTCTTTTTCTCACAGACAGTGGCTCTGTCTTTCGTGATGGGAAGCAGTTGCAAAAACCTCTTCGAATCCATCGTGTTCGTGTTCTTTATGCACCCTTTTGATGTGGGTGACCGTTGCGTCGTGGATGGCGTTCCGGTAATTAACTAACTCCATCTTTTTTCTTCGTTCTGCAATGGACAGACGCAAGACAATCTTATGTTTTGCCCTAATCCTTTCTTTGTTCTTATTACATCCTCGGCATGGCAGCTGCTGGTTGAAGAGATGAACCTGTTGACGACAGTGTTTCTGAAGCTGGACAACGAGAAAGTGTTCTATCCGAACGCGGTTTTGGCCACCAAACCCATCAGCAACTACTACAGAAGCCCGTCAATGGGGGAAGCCGTGGAATTCTCGATCGCATTCTCCACGCCCATGGAGAGAATCGCTTGCCTCAAGGAAAGAATAGCCGAGTAAGTGCAGGAAAAAAAAAAAACCCCACTTGAATCTTTTTCTTGTCTTTTGGATTACATCTGAAGATCTTGTCTGGTTTTTTGTTGCGTGTTCAGATACTTGGAGCAGAATCCACATCACTGGCAGCCGGATCACATCGTGCTGGTGAAGGCCATTGAAAACGTGAACAAAATCAAGATGGCTTTGTTATGCATGCACACCATCACCTTCCAGCAAATGGGCGAGAGGAATCTCAGAAGGACCGAGCTCGCTTTCGCCATCAAGAGAATGTTCGAGGAGCTCCAGATAGATTACAGCCTCCTTCCTCAACAAGTTCATCTCAAAAACCAGTAACTGCAATAGACGAGAAATTTATTTCCCCACCGGTTTAAGATGTGTTTCCACGTGAACCGGGTCGGTACAAGTTCGGTTTTTGTTAACCGAAGAGTTGGAAGTAGTTTTCAACGGTGGTGGTGTATTTTCTGTGATTATTATGGGCTTTCATTAACACTTCATTGGGCCTATAATGGGCTTTAACAGTTATTTAGATTTTCCAGAAATAAATTTAAAAAAAAAATCCACCATAAATCGTTGAATCGAGGAGGAATCGTGAATACCAAATACTCCCTCCGTTTAATTTATTTTACATTGGCGTTTTAGATTTAAATATATTATGTAAATAATTATTGTATTAAGATATTTAATTAGAATGAGTAAAATTGGAAAAAATATAAAAATATACATAAAAAATCTGAAAAAGTCATTTATTTTTTTTGAAACAAAAAATTATTCTTAAGTATATATAAAATATGTGTCGTCTGTACTAGGTTATAGGATCTACATTGATTTTTCCTACGTTTAAACTATCATGGAAATACTAAAGTTTTTGGGTAAAAGAGACCTCGGAAATCGAGGATTCCTTGAAAGCGGGATTTAAATACATTTATTATTTATTTCTTTTTTGATAAATACATTTATTATTTTTAGCATCGTGATACTATATTATTTTGTCATCGTTTATGTTCGTGTAATTATTTAAATGTCAGTTCAAATTCAAAAAGCATTATATCAAAAATACCCTTAATTTGCTCTAATTTGTCTTTATCTCAAATTTAATTTACCAGATTCGGTTTCAGTCACTGCAACTTGCAATTTATTTGGAGTTTACATGCCCTACAAATTTGTAGCACCGTCACCGTCACCGTCACCGTCAGACCGGTCTTTGGTTGCTGCCTTCTGAAGAGGTTTGACAAGTGGATCTGGGATAACTCGTCTTGTGACCGCCCAATGACACGTGGCGCGGTGGGAGTCGACGAGCAAGCATGAGCGGCAGAAAACGAGATACTCTTATTCAAAGAGAGGGTTCATCTTGTCTGCTCCATCTGACATTTCCGCCGCTGAGGTATGCCATATTTTCCGACAGCAACAATGAACGCCAAGAAACCAAATGCTCCAAGGAATAGTCTCGCACCTCCACTCATTTTCCTAGCATCCAAACAACAAAATTCCAAACGTGAAGAAATATGGAGAAACACAGTTGACTACGTACACATGTTCTTACTCACCTGAGAGGTCTTCGATGGTTTTCTCCCATGGCTCTGTCCCTGTAAAAAAAAAAAGATAACTGCTTTCTCAGATCCAAAGGAACAGACTTTTCTTATGATTTTGTGTCAGTTTACTTCATCAGACAGCAATAAAAGGGTTTAAGCCATAATCACACGTTGGTATCTCCGGGTAATCACCACAGTCATTCACTCCAGAGAAATCCTCCATAGTTTCAGCCTCTTTCTCCTTCAATTGCTCGTCTCTGGTTTCATCAATGGAGCCTTCTTCTGTTGAAACAATACCATGTTCGTTTGATGCATGGTTGTACTCGATGCGTGGTCTACACAGAGATTCTGTATACAACTCTTTCGCTTCGTAGACAAGAGCAACCCCTGTCTGAAGAACAGTGACTTGACCGCCGAAATCCACTTCAACTTCCACTCGATCACCTTGTTCAAAATCCAGATCATCGTTCGGGAGGTGACCATGACAGAGATGTTGTTCACGGTACATACGAACGTCAAGTTCTTCCGTCCTGCATGTCCGTACACTACCCTTCGTGTGATTCTTCACTGTGATGGTCGGAGAGTATTCAGACACGACATTGTTCAGATTACTCGTGTAACTCGCGCATAGCTTCATCCCTACGGAATCAAGATTATGAGCTTCAGGAACTGTGAAAGAGACCGATTTCGTCTCATCCTTTAAGCTGAACCAGCTCGGGAGTCTTGATCCTGGAAGAAAAATTCCTCCATAGCCCCTCACAGTCCACCCCTATTAACACAGAATATTCTTCAACCACGACCGCATGAACTCTTTCGTTCAATCAAGATTAGATTCGGACGAAGAAAAAGAAGAATGAATGAAGAAACGAACCTGGAGGAGACTCTCTTTGAAAGAATTCGATATGCGCTTGCACATTTCCATGCGGATGACTCTAATCGTTTTCAGTTTATCCAGACCGGTTGCCTCAACAAGGTTGACGCAGTTGGTGAGGTACAGAGCTTGCAGAAACGAGCATCCCGAAAGATCGGGAGTTCTTTCCAGAGATACGCAGTCAGCAGCATGCAAGTATTTCAAGCTCGTGGGTAAGCTATAAATCGACTGGAGTTTTGAGCAGTTATCCAATCTGAGAATCAAGAGATTCTGAAATCTCGCAAAATCGGTTTTCAGATTCTGGAAATCGTTGCCCCGTAAGTCAAGTTCCTCGAGACAAGGGAAACTCCGGATGTCATAAGGGTTCATCAGCTCATCGGATAGACTGCAGTAACTTAGACGTAAAACCTTGAGAGAGTTTAAGCTGATTAACGAGACGGGGAGAGGGCTTCTTCCAAAATGGGCATAGCCATTATTCCATGATCTCTTGCAGCCGCAAAGGGATAAACTTTTCAGTCTCTTCAGCCGAATGATCGAAGAGGGCACTTTCTTTATAGCCGTATGATCTGCAAGAAGAGTCGTTAAACCTTCCATTCCGCCTAAAGCATCATCCAACTTCTTGAGTTTTAAGCAACCTGAGAGAATGAGAGTCTCCAGAGATTTCAGCTGGTAAAGCTCTGAAGGGAGGCCCTCAAGCCGAATGCAACCATTCAAATTCAAGAATACGAGTTTTTCGTGAAGAATCCCGATGGAACTGTGAATCAAAACCAAGCTTCTGCAATCCACCAATAGGATCTTCTCGAGGTTCGGGAGATAAGAGAAGTCTGGAGTCTCTGTGAGATAAAAGGAATGGCTGAGATCAAGGTATTTTAGCTTTTTAAGGTGCTGAGCCTGCAAAAGACAGCGGAAAGTATACAATCAAACTGAGAAAAAAAAAAACTCCGAAAAAGCTCGTTGAAACATGAAAGAGATCATAGTTGGTTTCGATTTGTACCCCCTTAGCACTCCAAAGCCGTCTCAGGTTGCTGTACTGCATGTCCATGACAACTAAGGCTCGTAAATAAAAGTTTTCCGGTACGATCTCCAAGGGAAACTTGTGCCAACAAAGCCACCGTAAACCTTTCGGAAAATTCTCATAGCTTCCTATGATTTGTACATTACCGAGTTGTAACAATCTCAACTCGGGCAAATTCAAGAACGCTCTAGCATCCAAGATCTTGGTATCCAGAGCCTGAGCGTTCAGGCTGAGTCCTTCCACTTCTTCTGTCCCCTGTCATCATCGGACAAGCAAACTTCTTAGACAGAAACTCTTGCAAGATTCATTCTCTCCTGGTAATGATTCTTTCGATAATAAAGGAATGCAATACGTTGGTCCCTACCGAATATTTCGTCAATATATCAAAAGCATCATCCGGTTCCCACACTCGACTACGTTTTCCGCAGTTCTTGGGAGATTTTTCTCGGACAATATGCCTCCCCATGTCTCGTATCAAGTCATGCATCATTAGCTTGTCGTCGTGGACTGTAATGAGAAACCTATCCATTAGAACACTGAGTCCTATGTCGGGACATAACCCGCATCCATCTAATATATAACTCGCATAGTCTTTATCCATTCCGATGAAAAAGCAGGCGACGTCCAAGAATATATCCTTCTGTACACTGCTCAGTCCGTCGAAGCTGATTCGAAGTTTTTCTTGAATTTTATCGTCGGGTTGTTGTTTCAGCAATGCCAAAGTACTTTTCCACTCTCTAATGGTTCTCTTGGACAGAAAAGCACCCAAGACTTCTACAGCTAAGGGTAGTCCTCCACAGTATTCAACTATATTTCCCGAGAGCCCGGAAAACTCTTCAGGCGGTTGTTTTTTCCCGAAGGCATGCCAGCTGAAAAGCTCGAGGGATTCACCTCCGGTAAGTTCCTCGGGTAAATACATTCTTTCGACCCCAAGCTGCTTCAGTAAATGCCTGTTTCTAGTTGTAATGATTATTCTGCTTCCTGGACCGAACCAGCTCACCTCTATTGCTGTTGAGTTAAGCTGGCTCAAGTCTTCAACATCGTCGATTATAACGAGTACCCTTTTCTGGCGGAATCTTCCTTTTAACGCGTTAATGGTGCCTTTGACCGCTGTGTCGCTTCTCTTCAAGATGTCGGAAAGAAGTTGTTCCTGCAGATGGAATTTCCCTTCGGGTGTAACGAAATGCTCTCTGAAGTTATGTAAGAAACTTTTTCCTTCGAAAAGATGCGAGAGTTCATTATACACGGCCTTGGCTATCGTTGTTTTACCAAGCCCGCCCATCCCGCAGATTCCTATAACTTGGACATCGTCAGACCCGATGCTCATGAGTTGAAAAAAATGATGCAGACGCGATCTTATTCCGACATCATATGATGCTACACGCAGGTATGAACTGTCCAACTTTTGAAGAATCTCTCTAGCAATTTCTTTGATGCATTCTGCTTCGTACCTGCATAAATGAACAATGCTACACTCAAATTCAGATCCTTTACTTGTTTTAAACATGTAATATGCTTTGTCATGAACAAATGGGAAACAAGACCAAACTGACCGGTCACTCAAATGCCACCCGGACAAATTCGCGACGTCTCTCAAAGCTACTCTCCAACTCTGCACCTTGTTCGACGGGTTTCGGGTTTCGTGTTTCAAAAACGCTTCAGCAACTGTCCCTATCTGTCTCCGGATATCCGACGGATGAACGTCGTGAAAAATCGGAAGAACCATTTGTCTGGAGTTACATCTGCAGCAGTTCATAATGCACAGAAGCTCTTCAAGACACCATGGAGATGACGCATAGTTCTTGGACAAGACGACGATGAGAATTCTGGATGTCTCGATGGCTTCTCGAAGCTTTAAGACGATGTTTTCTCCTCTCGGCAATGCTACATCGTCCCTGAACGTGTGTATACCGTTATCCGTCAGAGCATAATAAAGATGATCTGTAAAGTTCTTCCGCGTATCGGATCCATGGAAGCTCAAAAACACGTCGTAGCTCCACCGTTCTTGAATCCGTTCCATGATTTCACCTATATCTGACACGGAAGCTGCGGAAAGAAAACAAGTTGTTGAACAAGATTATCAAGAAAGACAGATCTCCATGGAAAGTTATGTTTTGTCGGTAAATGCACGAGGAGGAAGTAGAAGAACTCAGAAAACAACAAGGGTAAAACATGACAAAGATCAAGAGATGTTACGAAACTTTAACCGAAATCTCTCGAAACGAGCTTCTTCTTCAGGAGATCAATGCAAGCTCAGATCATAACACCAGAACCGTGCCCTAATTACAGAACTCTACTGTCGGAAAGATCAGATTTGGTCTTAAAGGGAATTTTCAGATGACTCATGATAGATGTAAGAGAAGCAAACAAGTGTCAAATGCCGGCGAAGAACAAAGAGAGTGCCACGAGATGAACTTACCATCAGATTCAGGAGCTAAAGCATGAGAATTTTCACACGGGGAAATCTGGAATCTCTGCTAATTTTCTGCTCGATCGATTACATCGACAAAGTCTCAAGAAGAAAAGTGCGTTGACCAAGTCTTGTGAAGACAAAGTCGTACAAGTGACAATTAAAAAAGGCTATATATATATATATATAAATACCTGGGTTTTGTTATATTTTAAGAATTGGTCAACAACATAATTAAAATATCGGTACATAATTAAAATATCGGTTGACTCAAATAAAAATACAGTTAAGTCGTTTGAACAAGGCAAAGGTTGGACCGTATTATGGAAAGGTAAAACTCATAAACAAATTTTAAATTTGTAAAATAATAGAAAACAAAATTTTTAAATTTTGTATTTAATAAATTTATTTTAAATTTATAAAATATGTTATTATAATTCTTAAATTTTTTAATTGGTGTTAAAAAAAATCTCGACATTTTAAAATAAGTTTAAGAATTTTATTGATATATTTTATAAGTTTGAGGATTATAATTAATGACATTTTATGATTTGAGAATAAATTTGTTTGATAAAAAATTTAAAAATTTATTTTCTACCATCAGTTTTAGAATTTTTATAGATTTTATCCTTAATATTAAGTTTGGAGTAGTAATATCGGACGGCGGAGAAAAGAGGATCAGTTTTCAACGGCTATGATGTCTTTTTCTATTATTACTGTGCTACGGCCTTCGTTAGAATCGTTACCTAACTCCAATGGGCCCTTAATGGGCTTGAACAGTGATCCACGACTTTGGCAAAATTTTAATATAATTATTGAAAACAAATACCAAATATTTTTTTTCAGAAATAAATTAAAGTATATGCTTTATCGGAATATATATATATATTATGAAATATAATGAATCGCACTGATAACAAAACTAATGTTGTCCGTACTGTTTATAGCATCTACATTAACTTTTCCGAAGCTCTATACCAGTAATGACAATTTAAAAAAATTGTTAGAAAATAAAAATAAATTACATAAAACTTTAATAAAATTACACTGGTCAAAGAATGACAACAAAATCATGGAGATGCTAAAGTTCTTTGGTAACAGAGACATTGGAAATCTCGGATTCCTGGAAATTAGGGTAAACGTGGGAAATAAATAAATTTCTTGTTTTCTGTCATCGTGCTACCATATTTTATTTTATCATTGTTTTTATGTTTATGCATTTAAATAAGGTCGGTTCATATTCAAAACGTTGAGATTGAATTAAAAATTTAGTTATAAACTTTCCATATCTCAAATTAAATTGGCGAGATTAGCTTATAACTTCAATAAACTTGTTCTGTTCCATTCATTTCAATATTTAATTTGGAGTTTGTCTGTCCAAAAAAAATATTTATTTATTTTCTATTAAATGTTTAATATAGCAGGGAGAATAGTTAACCCCATTATATATATAGTAATTAGTCAAAATCAATATATTATGAAATAAATGAAAATATATTTTTACATATTCCTAATCCGGCAAAGGATATGGTCAAACTTGTTATATTCCTTTGCCTATATATACACATTTAACCACATCATCTTCTTGGCCAAAACTATAACAAAAAATAATTTTTTTTTTTATAAATTCTAGCGATTAATTTTATATTCTACTTCAAAACCCTTAGGTGTTTTTTAATAGTGATATGCTTAAATCTAGGGATTTGATTGTTTTGTTTTTCCTTAAAACTAGGAACATGTTTTCATATAATAAGCCTAAATTAAGGATATATTGTCATTGTTTTGTGTATATAAACACATGTAATCTCACTCTTGAATACAAGATTAAAAACATTCAAATTCTAAATCTTTTTTATGGTATCACAACTACCATCGAAAGATTTTTTTTTTTCTTTCTAAACCTTAATCTTCTTCCTCCTCCTCACGACCGTCGCCTCTCTTTCGTTACGAGCCTCTCTATCGATATGGCCGCCAACATCTTATACAACACATCAACTCTTCCTACCGACACCGTGACTCCTTATAGCTCCGACAACCCGTTGATCAACGTCAACGTTTCGAATGTCTCGAAACTCATAACCACCAATTATTTAACGTGGAGTCTCCAAATCCGAGCTCTTCTTCAGGGATATAATCTCGACGGATTCCTTAGATCCGACACAAGCTCCAACACCGACGGTCACCTCCGACAACGTGGTCTCCTCAAACCCCGTCTATACGCCATGGTTTAGGCAAGACCGGCTCGTTTTCTCGGCGTTACTCGAATCGATTTCTGAGAGTTGCCAAACCCTCGTTGCCTCGGTCGTCGCTTCGAATTGCTCAAACCTATGGCCGCTCCAGTCGAGGCTATGTCAAACTCATCAAGGATCACATGAGGCGTTACACCAAAGGAGCCAAAACCGTGGATAAGTACATGAACTTCTTCAAGGTGAAAGCCGATGAACTCGCTCTCCTTGGTAAACCGATGGACCATGAAGACCTTGTTGATCTTATTCTCGGTGGCCACGGTGATGAATACAAACCGGTCAAAGACATCATTCACGCATAGGACACCACAATCTTGTTTGTGGAGCTTCATGAGAAGCTCCTAAGTCACGACATCGACCTTGCAACCGCGACCCCATTGCTCAACACACCGATCACGGCCAACATGTCTCAACATGGCTTCCGAGGCTCGTGGTGTCCTCTTTCTCTACAAGGCCCTCGACCTTACTCAAGTTCGAAGTCCCCTCGACCATCATTCACGCAGTCTCGTGGTACATCCCCTCGTTCCTCTTCTTCTCGGGGATACTTTGGCAAGTGCCAACTTTGCGGGATATAAGGACATAGTGCTCGAACATGTCGTCTTCTTCCTTCCCCCTTTCGTTCCTTCTCGGACCGGCCATCACCGCCTGGTCCCGCACCGTGGCAGCCCTTGGCCTTTCAGTCGCTATGTCATCACTATACGATGCTTCTTGGCTACTTGACTCGTGAGCCTCCCACTATGTGACCACCGATCTCGCCAACCTATCACTTTACGCTCCTTACAATGGCGGAGATGAAGTCACCATCGGAGATGGTTCCGGCCTTGCTATAACACACACGAGTTCTTTCACTCTTCCCTCTAACACTCGTCCCATATTACTTCATAATGTTCTTTTTGTCTCGTCCATGCATAAAAACCTCATTTCTATTCATCAACTTTGTCAGTCTAACAATGTCTCAGTGGAATTCTTTACTCATTTCTTTCAGGTGAAAAATCTCAACACGAGGGCAATACTAGTAACCGGGCAGCTCCATAATGGTGTGTATGTTTGGTCAAGTCTGAGTCTATCTCTTTTACAAACTCCTTCGAATAAGTCACCGTTTCTTGCACTCTCGAGTGCCAAGACTTCCCTTTTTGAGTGGCACTCTAGGCTAGGCTATCCATCTAAAGATATCCTTCATTTTGTTGTTTCTCATTTTTCTCTACCATTGTCACATAATTCTCAAGTCTTGTCTTGTGAACCATGTTTTATTACTAAAAGTCACAAGCTTCCATTCTCTATATCTTCGGTTACTTCTTTGCGTCCTCTTGAAATTTTATATTCCGATGTTTGAACGTCTCTTCTTACTTCTTTTGACGTCTTCAAATACTACGTCATTTTTGTCGATCATTTCACTCGCTATACATGGTTTCTATCCCCTTCGTCAAAAGTCTCATGTCTCTACCGTTTTCACTCGTTTTAAACCTCTTGTCGAAAACCGTTTTCAAACAAAAATAGTCACATTATATTCCGACAACGGTGGCGAGTACATCGCACTCAAATATTTCTTATCCACTAATGGTATTTCACATTTCACAACAACTCCCCATACACCTGAACATAATGGCCTCTCCGAGCGAAAACATCGCCATATTGTTGAAACGGGTCTTACCCTTCTTTCCCATGCATCTATCTCACCCGAGTTTTGGACCCTCGTTTTCCCAACGGCCGTATACTTAATTAACGGTCTTCCTACGTCGGTTCTTGGTCATCGGTCTCCCTTTGAGCTTCTTTTCACTGTCACACCAAACTACTCCAAACTTCGCACATTTGGTTGTCTTTGCTACCCATGGCTTCGGCCGTATTCCCGACACAAACTTGATTCCCAATCACCTTGTATATTTGTTGGTTACTCTCTTACACAAAATGCTTTTCTTTGCTTCCGTGTTGCTACATCGTGGTTATATGTATCCCGACATGTTGAGTTCGTCGAGTCTGAGTTTCCTTACTCTCGTCTCGTCTCGGCCTCTAACGTCGGTTCTACATCACCCCTATCTACCTCCCATTCTCACTCCTCACTTGTTCCGACTTGGCCGTCGACAAACACATCAGCGCCCGTGATGCTCCCACGTTTGGCTCCTTCATCTCCAGAACACACCGATTCACCCTTGACTAAACACTACGACCCCTCGTCAGACTCTTTACACCGTGACCCGCATGATACTACCTCACCATTACCATCTCGACTCTCAGATCCCTCACATAGTCCACCTATTACATCGGCCTACCCTCCACCAATCGTCACTGAGCCATTAGTCACCACCAACACTCATCCAATGGTCACTCGGGCTAAAAACCACATCACCAAACCTAACCCTAAAATCTCCTTATCCACCACTCTTGACCATTCCCAAGACTTGGAACCCACGTGTGTTTCGCAGGCTTTGAAGGATCCAAAATGGCGAAGTGCGATGACGGAGGAGTTTAATGCCTTGCTTCGCAACGACACTTGGAGTCTTGTACCTCCACACCCGTCTTACAACGTCATTGGTTATAAGTGGGTTTTTCGAACTAAGCGTTTATCTGATGGCTCTGTTGACAGGTACAAAGCTCGTCTCATGGCAAAGGGATTTCAACAAACGGCCCGGTATTGACTACACTGATACATTCAGTCCAGTTATCAAACATGCCACCGTTCGAAGCATTGTCGTGTCAAAAGGTTGGACTCTACGACAACTTGGCGTCAACAATGCTTTTCTCCAATGCACACTTCATGAAGATGTCTATCGTACCCAATCGTCGGGATTCATCGATCGAGATAATCCTTCATCTCTATGCAAACTTCACAAAGCTCTATACGGTCTTAAGCAAGCTCCGAGGGCATGGTAAAATTAGTTTTGCCAGTTTCTCCTCCACTCCGGGTTTAGTAACTCTCTCTCTGATACTTCTTTGTTTATCTACCACCGTGATAATGTTGTCATCTATCTCCTTGTTTATGTGGATGACATCATTATCACCGGTAGTCACAATGCATCGGTACAAGAATTCATTGATCGTTTAGCTCAACGCTTTTCCGTCAAGGATCTCAGTGATCTAGCTTTCTTCCTTGGTGTTGAAGTTACCCGGACAAGTAAGGGAACTCTTCTCACGCAACGACGCTACATCACAGACATCCTCTCATGCCATAATATTAGGGCTGGGCATTTTTACCCGAGACCCGCGGGTTCACTGGTACCTTGTCTCACGGGTATCCAAAACATGTAACTCGTGAGATAACAAGATAGAAAACGGGTTTAACGAGATGAAAAACCCGAGTTTCGGGTTCGGGTTCGAGTTTAAAGATTTTCTGACGGGTTATCTCGCGGATACCCGATAATATTCAAAAATTCCAAAAATATCCTTTATTTTTAATAATTTTACAAAATACCTAATTCTAACCTAACCCTAATTTTATTCTACCTAATCTCTTTATCGTCGTCAACCTCTCACCTCCTTTTCTTTTTTTTTTTTTTGTCAAAGACTCACTCTCTCTTTGTCTTCTCTTCGTTCCTTCTTAGAAGTTGTTTTTAGTCATCCATGGTGGAAGCACTACATACTTTTTTTGGATAGGTCCATAGATTCTGTTTCCGTCGTCTCGCCGTCTCATCGTCTCTCCCTCGATTCTGTTCGTCTCCACCGTATGTGTCTCCCTCCGTTAGTCCATTTCGCCGGCTGTCTCAGTTTGCCTCCTTCATGTCTCGTCGTCTGCGTCTCAAGCTTGTCGTTAGTCTCGTCTTCGGTGCTCAGACTCCCTTCGTCTCTATCTCTATCTATTCGGTGTTCTCCTCTTTCTCCGCCTTCGATTTTCTCCGTCTCTCTGTTCGAATCTGCCTCCCTCGTCTCTGTTCCACTCTGCCTTGTCTGGCTTATTTCACAACTTTATTCCCCCTCTGCTCGACTGCCTCGTCTCTGTCTTGCTCTCTCTCTGTTCGGGTAAGATTTCATTTGTAGTGTTGATGTTCGAATCCGTCTCTGTTCGAATCTCGGCCTCGGTTTCGTTGTTGATGCTGGGAAAGATTCTGCACAGATTTTTTTAAGTCACTCACGGGTTTGGATCTCGCGATCGGATCTCGCGAGTACCCGATCTCGTGTGGCGGGTATCCGAGTCACGGGTACCCGGGCTTCGTGAGATAGAGAACGAGACATTTCATTATAAAACACGATGAGATCGAGACCGAGATCGAGATACCCTAAAAAGTCCGGGTACCCGCCCGTGCCCACCCCTACATAATATGGCCTCGGCAAATCCCGTGCCGACTCTCATGCCCTCCACGTCGGCCCTCCACTTTCACTCTGACACTCCTCTTGATGATCCTACCGACTTCCGACAAATTTTGGGCAGTCTCCAATACCTCCTATTTACTCGCCCTGACATTGCTTTTACCGTCAACAAGTTATCGCAATTCATACATCGACCAACCTCGGATCATTGGCAAGCTCTGAAGCGTGTTCTCCGTTATCTCAGTGGAACTCGCACCCTTGGTATCTTTCTCTCCAGCTCCACATCTCTGTCGTTTCACGCTTTTTTGGATGCCGACTGGGGTGGCAATCGTGATGACTTCACCTCCACTGGAGCTCACATTATATATCTCGGCCACAACCCCATCTCATGGTCCTCCAAGAAGCAATGATTTGCTGCCAAGTCTTCAATCGAAGCTAAGTATAAATCGGTTTCCACTACTGCTTCAGATGTTCAGTGGCTTGTCTCACTTCTATCTGAGCTTGGTGTCTCTATCTCTCCCATGCCGGTTATCTACTACGATAACATTGGTGCCACTTATCTCTCGGCGAACCCGGCGTTCCACTCTCGGATGAAACACATTGCTATTGACTATCATTACATTCGCGGACTTGTTCAGGCCAACAAACTTCGAGTCTCTCATGTCTCTTCAGCAGATCAACTTGCTGATGCGCTCACCAAACCCCTTCCTCATCACCGATTCGAGTTTTTACGGTCCAAGATCGGCTTCTCATCCGATATTGATATTGCGGGGGCATAATAGTGATATGCTTAAATCTAGGGATTTGATTGTTTTGTCTTTCCTTAAAACTAGGAACATGTTTTCATATAATAAGCGTAAATTAAGGACATGTTGGCATTGTTTTGTGTATATAAACACATGTAATCTCACTCTTGAATACAAGATTAAAAACATTCAAATTATATGATTTGATTGTTTTGTCTTAATTTTCTTAAAACTAGGAACATGTTTTCATATAATAAGCCTAAATTAAGGACATGTTGTCATTGTTTTGTGTATATAAACACATATAATCTCACTCTTGAATACAAGATTAAAAATTCAAATTCTAAATCCTTTTTATTTTTATTTTAAATTTTTTTTTCTAAAATGTCGAAGGCTTACATCGCAACCCTAGTCCTCTTCGCTCTGTTGATAACGTCATCTTGTAAATGTCTTCTCAACACTTTCCATACTATATAATGTATTCAACCCATGAGTGTGTGTTTATATATATATATGAATATTTATACACGTGCATACATATATATGTATCTAACGTTTTGATTATGGTGGTAGATGTGGCATGCACGAGAGAGCTCGTGGAAGAAGGTGGGAAGGGGACGAAGTGCAGTACGGATAAAGATTGTGGGTTCGTCATTTGCTTTGGATGGGGAGCCGCTTGTGACCATGGCGTTTGCAAATGCATAATTAAAGCTCAAATTAATGGATTTGGACCCACCCTTGTGCATTAATCCCTCTCTAATCAAATTCGTGGAATAGTAAAAAAACTTTATTATATGATTGGACCAAAACTCTATTGCCATATATGTATATATATTAGCTGTTGTCATGAAACGCCATAAATTTTATAATTATTTGACGGATGGTAAAAATTTGAAGTGCCGTGACATAATGGCCATGTGGGTGGCAAGGAGCTGCAGATTTCCGCTCAAAATCAATTTGAAAATTCATAAATCAATGGGAAATACAAAAATCGAAATTTTATATTTATCGTTTGGACTTTATTTTTTAAATATTTTTTAAAAAAATCGATGGAGATCTGGTTTGGGCCACATGGCTTATCCCCACCACTATCAGCCCATGCATGCACCCATGAACACGTTAAAATCGTGGAGGATTAGTGTTTATTAAACGCATTTTAAATTATGATAAATGTATTATGTATATTTTCATTTTCGGATCATATAAAGAATATTTCAGAAAATTATAGTTACTATTTTTTTTAAATATTAATATTAGTTAAATAAGGTATTTTATTTCGCATACATATAACATATTGCCTTTGTGCGCCATTTTTTTTTCCAGTTGTTATTTTCGTACTACCCAATTTCACCAAAACATTGGACTTTTTAGATTCGTCTATTAAAAAAAACAAATTTAAAAAGCGACACATTCAACCGACAACACATCATTTATCCAGATTATAATTTTATTATCAAGCAATCGTATTCAGCCTCATTAAATTTGAAGAGCGTAACAAAAAAATATTTTTTATAAAATTATCGCAATATTAGATTTTATTTTATTTTTATAGTTTAGATATTTAATTCATTAAAATATAATATCTATCTGTAAATGCTAGAATAATTAAAAGTCTAATAATTGTAAACATAATTACAGAAAATCTCCAAAACCTAAAAAAAAAAAAATCTTATAAAATTATAATCTAAATATGAGATTTTTGCAGTCACGTGTATTTCTTTCTTTTTCATGTAAACTTAACAATAGTTTAATATAGCGTGGTTTTAAGTTTTAACTTTAAGACTTTGGTTGGTATTTAATCCCCTTTCAAATGCATTAAAGGTTGAAAACAAAAGTTTTAAACTTTTTTTTTCCCCCTAATGTGAAGAATAAAGAATTCTCGGCTCTTCCTTCTTGTCTTTGTCCGACGATCTTCTGTTGTTTCTCTTTACTTTTCCCTCCTCTCGTTTTCTCTCTCTCTTTCTCGATTTGCTTTATTTCCTGATTCATCTTTTCTGGGTTTTTTTTATTTTCATGAAGCCATCTGCTCTGATGTTTTGTCCCAATGGCGGTTCTGTTGTGTCATTGTAGCTTGTTGTGTCATCCCACTTTCTCGAGTCTAAAGAAAGTGTAATAAAAATACCCACTAACTCTTTTTCGATGCCCACTGCTTAATTCGTGATCGTTGTGGATCCCATTGGATCTTTCTCCCACAAATTATTCGATTTCGTTATCGATTTTTCCACTATACATACTGTGCTCTGATTCATAGTGGCATCATAGTTTTTCCTCTGGAAGGTCTTTCTGGTGCAAGAGCTGGGTTTGGTGAGAAGTTATTGTGAGCACGTACCTGCCTCCCATTAAGAGTCTCTATCATTCCGTATGTTTGATCAGGTTTTGCTGATTATGTTTTTTTTTTCTTGGAAAGTGTTGGTTTTCCCTTGTAAGTGTGCTTTTTCCCTGGAAAGTTTCGATCTTTCTTGTTGCTTTAGTTGGACAAATTGTGGGTTTCCCAAGAGGTTCCTGGGGTTTTGAATATTGTAAAAATTCAGGCTTTTCCCATTAAAAATGTTTCTTTCTGGATGTGTGCAATGAGCAGTATCTGGTCTTCGGGTTTAGGGTCAGATTTTGAAAGCTGAGGTGGGTACCGGAGGTCCCCATTTTGGGAATTAAGCTTCTGAAAACTTTCTCCATTTTGGGAAAAAAGGTTCTTGATCAATGATAGGAACTGGTACATTGCTCGTCTTTGCGTTTCTAGGATTAGGTTTGATGGAAGGAGCTACAGTTGCCATTGAGGCTTGGTTGAGGCTAAAAAGCTGATAAAGTTGCATTCTTTTTCAGGTTTGAGAACCTGATTCATCCCTCAAAACACCATGTCGAATCCAATGGGAGGAGGTGAAGTAGGAATGGCTGAGAGGAAAAACGCCAATGGAGGCGAATATGTTATCGAGGTTTCAGGTCAAGAAGCGTCAAAGGATTCAAAGCCAGCTTCCCCTTTCAAGGAAGGAGTTTCACCTGAGTCAACCACAACAGCCAGGTCTCCAAGAGCAGTGGCCATGATGAATTGCCCATCTCCCGAAATCTCGAAATTGACCGGTAGCCCTCACAAGCCCCCGAAAGTTCCAACCCCCAGTAAGGAAGGTCTTACTCGTAGAAAATCCCTTGCAAGATCAGTTTACTCAAAGCCTAAGTCCCGGTTTGTGGAACAAGCTTATCCAATAGACCCGAGTCAGCTAGAAGAGAATGGTGGAACTCTCAGGGAACATTTTGGTGCAGGGTCTTTCTCTAGACGATCTTTTAATATCGGATCCCCGAATAACAAGTCGGCTAGGAGTGTCGGATCCACAGTCCCTTTGACCCCGAGCAAAGCTGCTGAGATTGAGGAGAAAGATATAGATGAGGAAATCTACAAAAAGGTTAAACTGAATAAAGAGAAGCGTGGCAGAGTTAGTACTCTGGCTTTGATCGAGATGTTTGTCTTTGTGAGCATGGCAGGCATGCTGGTTGCAAGTTTAACTGCTGATATGTTGAAAAAGAAATCTGTTTGGGGATTGGAGGTCTGGAAATGGTGTGTTCTTGCAATGGTGACATTTTGTGGCATGTTGGTGACGAATTGGTTCATGCATTTCGTTGTCTTCCTGATAGAAAAGAACTTCCTTTTGAGGAGGAAGGTTCTCTACTTTGTCCACGGTTTGAAGAAGAGTGTTCAAGTCTTTATTTGGCTAAGTTTGGTTCTTCTTACATGGGTGTTGTTGTTCAATACCGGAGTTAAACGCTCGCGTAAAGCCACAAAAGTCCTGAACATTATATCTTGGACTCTAGTTTCCATTCTTATCGGGGCATTTCTCTGGCTGGTGAAGACATTGTTACTGAAGATCCTAGCTTCGAATTTCAACGTCAACAACTTCTTCGATAGAATTCAAGAGTCCATCTTCCATCAATATGTTCTCCAGACCCTCTCTGGACCTCCGCTTATCGAAGAGGCTGAGAGGGTTGGGCGTGAGCCAAGCACGGGTCGACTTAGTTTCACAAGTGTCAAGAAAGGGACAAAGGTGAAAGAGAAAAAAGTTATCGATATGGGAAAGTTTCATAAGATTAAGCAAGAGAAGGTTTCTGCTTGGACAATGCGGATTTTGGTTGAAGCGGTCAGAACTTCAGGTCTCTCAACTATCTCTAACACGTTGGACGAAACTACTTATGCCGACGGGCAAGAGCATTCTGATAAAGAGATCACAAGTGAAATGGAGGCTGTGGCTGCTGCCTATGATGTATTCAAGAATGTTGCTAAACCGGGTCATGAGTAAGAACAATACCCATTACGCTTCCAACTCTTTTTGCCCATTTTTCTTCTCGATCCCTGATGAAATCCTCATAATCTTGGACTTGCCTTCATTTTTTGTAGTTACATCGACGAAGATGACCTGATGAGGTTCATGATTAAGGAAGAGGTAGATCTTATATTCCCGTTGTTTGAAGGTGCCGAGACTGGGAAAATTGTACGAAGAGCTCTTACAGAGTGGGTGGTAAGTCCTTGAAACACTTTCTCAAGCAGAATTTAAATTTCTAACTACAGGAAACTGTCAAGTTTTCAGAAATTTTTCTGTTTATTCTCCCTCTAAACAACGACGACAACATCGCCTCATTCCCAAGTTCATTTGGGGTCGGCAAATTATTCTCCCTCTAAAGATCTATGATATAGTTTCATAGATGATAAAGTTTAAAATGGTTTCATCTTTACTCTTATTTTGTCTTCCCATTTAACAGGTTAAGGTTTACACGAGCCGGAAAGCTCTGGCACATTCAATAACCGACACAAAGACAGCCGTTAAGCAGTTAAACAAACTCGTATCTGTGGTCTTGGTGATTGTTACAGTTGTCATTTTGTTGCTCCTTCTGGAGGTAGCAACAACAAAGGTTCTTGTTTTCTTTTCGACCCAAATAGTGGCTCTGGCTTTTATGATCGGAAGCACCTGCAAGAACCTCTTTGAATCCATGGTGTTTGTGTTTGTGATGCACCCATTTGATGTTGGTGACCGTTGTGTCGTTGATGGCATTCCGGTAAATCAAGACAAAATTCATCTTTTTTCTCCTGGCGTCAACTGTTTCTTGGCTATCAAATCTGAAAAAACTTTCATGTTTCGATTGTTTTCGTCTTCTTTTTTAATCTCACAGCTTATGGTTGAAGAGATGAACCTGTTAACGACAGTGTTTCTGAAGCTTGACAATGAGAAAGTGTTCTATCCAAACGCGGTTCTGGCCACCAAACCCATCAGCAATTACTACAGAAGTCCCGAGATGGGGGATACAGTAGAGTTCTCCATCGCATTCTCAACACCGGTTGAGAAAATAGCCCGTCTCAAAGAAAAAATTGCCCAGTAAGCATCAAGATTTACCCGTCTTCTCTTCCGTCTTCTTTTTTGTAAAGTTTGCGTGAAAGGGTATCCTGCAAAATCTCATCTTGACTTCACCCAGATTGTATCCCTCATGCCAAAGTGTATATGGATTCAAGAAACTGATTCTTGAATCACTTGAACTGAAGCATATGAAGGTTTAGAGTTATGACCGGAACTGTTTTTTTATGCAAAGATCTGATCCTGAGCATCTTGACGAGAATTTTTCGGGTTTTTTGTTTGATCAGGTACTTGGAGCAGAACCCGCAACACTGGCAGCCAAACCACACGGTGGTGGTGAAAGAGATCGAGAACGTGAACAAACTGAAGATGGCTCTATACAGCAACCACACGATCACGTTCCAAGAATACCGCGAGCGGAACATCAGAAGAACCGAGCTTGTCATCGCCATCAAGAAAATGTTCGAGGATCTTCACATCGATTACAGTCTCCTTCCTCAAGAAGTACATCTCAGCCAAAGGTAAAAGAAGGCATGGAAATGAGAAATATATTTCCCGGTTATTCATTTTGGAGTCTTGAACCGGTACGGAATGGTTGGCTTTTTGTTACTCGATTGTAGTAGGTCACTTACCAGATTTGTGTTGGTTCGGTTAGGTAGTAATGAGTCCGGTACGGCTATGGTCGGTTTGGTGAAATGCTGGAAAAACTATACCGTTTTGTGAGCTTGAGATTATATCAGAGATTCAAAGTTTTTGTTTTATTTCGGTTTTTCTGTTGAAAGAACCGGTTTGGTTTGTTTTCAAATACTAATTCCAAATAATTGGTAACCAAACCGATCTTCAAATGGAAAAATTAATTTTGAATTTGGTAATGGACGATTAAACTAATATTATTCGACCATGATAACCAACCGGATGGACTGATTTGATGAACCAATCTCAATAACAGGATCACCACCGGTTTAATTCAATACCGAACGTTGATCATTCACAGAAATATCTATGATTATTAGTCTATGTAAAGCAAGTCCAAATTTTCATCTATGGTTTGGCTTTTCCAATTTTATCATGACTTATCCTAGAAAACGACATCAGACATTACTGGCGCCTGGCGGAAAGAATGCATTTATGTAAACCGGAGTCCGGTTACCAATTAACCAATTGAACCGGCTCTTTGGTATCATGTCCACTCAAAAATTGGAATAAATTTCTCAGACATAGTTGCCATCTCTGGTCCAAAAATATTTCTGAATACCGGTTCTCTCTAGACCAACGGTCTAGGATAACAAAACCGAACTGGAGAAACCGCAGAAGAGTTAGATCGGTTTAGTACCATACGAAACCATACCGAATTTGATAACAAAACACATTGAACCGGAGAAAATAGATATGAAATGCAAACAAAGAAAATCTTATAAAATAAAGCAGTAAACAAGTGAAGCCAACATATAACATATCATCTTGATAAAGACAAGGGAGAGAGGATTTCTTCAGGGTTTTTTTTTTCATTTCTTTCATTTTTTTCCTCTAATAATATTTTTAATGTCTTCACTTAGAATGCGTCTGTACATTAGTCCCTTCAAGTATTCCGGTACGCCACACCATGACCATGAATAAATATCGGATTATCTTCGGTATAAACGTCGGTCTCATTCTCCAGCCTGAATTTTTATACCCAATAAAAAATATATCAATTAATGCAATTTTTGCTTTGATATAAAATAAAAGGGCTTGCAATTACTCTTGAATTAATGCCAAAACCGGAATTCACAAGTCAAATCAACAGCGAACCGGACCAAAAAAACAAAACCTTAGCTTGGTATATCTGGTTTTTCCCGGTTTAGGTTCACTCGTGTTTGATCATTTTCCGACATTAGAGAAGACTGATAACCAAATTTCAATTCCGGTTCGGTTTTTTCCGGTACGGTATGATAAATTCGCAACAAAAAAGAGAGACTTACGCGATAGAGATGGTCTTGTTGAGAGTGGCAGCAGAGAGCAAAGAGGCACCATTCAAATAGAGCAATTCTCCATCAACTCTCTCTTCGATTCTCCTATCAATTTCCTCGACATCGATCGAAAACGGTTCATCCGATGCCTACGAAATCATCGAAATAAAACGATATGAAATTGAAATAAGAATGTCATAGGCAAAGTTTTGATCTGGTTTCACGTACCATAACCCATCCCCATGTATCCGCGAAAGATGGCACATGAGCAGTATACGCCTTCACATCTGTATAGTTCAAAAAATCCGTATGATGTTTTGATGTGATCATTTAGTGTTGACATTTTTTAGTCAACGTTAAACCTTTGGAATGGATAAGAGGCTTACACTTGAAGACTTGCTTCATGGTGTTGTAGATTGATGTGAAGACCTCCTTGTGGGTGAAGATTCCTGCCGGTCCAGACTATTACAAAAAATGAAATAAAAATTCAAAATCAAACGAATAAATAGATACCCTTTTGTTACACCATTTTAATAATTTATATCGAAAAATGTTTTTTTAAGACAATTAATTTACCTGAGTGACGAAAATGCCATTGGAGTTGAGCTTGGTCTTGAGGGTTTTCTCATAGAAGGATTTGGTATAGAGCTGAAAACAGGGCCCACCTTCTACCGGGTCGGCTAAATCCCCCACTATTATATCGAATTTCTCTTCCCTTTTCTCCAACTCAGCCCTTCAATTTTTTACAAATTTGAAAAATAATATTTTTTCATTAAACTAAATAATCAATAAATAAACGAAGATTCCAATGCTAGATTCTAGAATCTATGTGCAAATATATGTATGTATATATAAATGAAGAAATTCTGCAAGTTGTTTTTTGCTTACTTGGCATCATTAATGATGAGATCAAGCTTCTTGCTGCAAAAGGCCTCGCTGTTAATGGTGAGGAATCTCCTGCAGAAATCCACCACTTCCTGCAAAAAAAAATCAAATTTTGGTTTTTATCAATAATCAATGAATTAAATTTTGGAAATTTGAAGAATTATATTTAATGTCCAAGAATTATAATTCATAATATATAGAAGATAAAATGAAAAAAAATGACCTGATCAATGTCACACATGACCACTTTCTCAATGGTCTTGTGTTTGAGTGCTTCCCTCGCAGCGGAGCCCTCGCCACCTCCCATTATGAATACTGTCTTTGGGCTTTTAGAACCCATAATATAAATATTTAAAAAAAACAAACGTTAAGCTATGAATTATACAAATATATAAAATATGGTTTATTGAATATTTTAGAAAATAAATGGAATATATATATATATAGGAAAATGAAAATGAGAAATATGAGATTACTTTTGGTGGCAGAGTAGGGCAGGGTGGATCAAACACTCGTGGTAAATAAATTCATCTCTCTCCGCACTTTGCATTTTCCCATCAATCACAAGCACCTGTAGTTATTTTTTTATATAATTTAATAACAAGAAGAAAAACAAAAGAATCGATAATTACTTCAGCATTTTTTTAGTACATGCAAAATTCGAATAAACGAAATGTTTTAGTAGTAATAATAATAATATAATATAATAGTAGTAGTAGTAGTAGTAGTAGTAGAGTTTATAAATAGCTAGGGTTACAGAACAAATAAAAAAAAATCAAAGGTTTGGGAAAAATAATTAAAAAGAAAAAAGGGTAAACCTTTCCAAACCGTTTGGTGTCCAACAAAGCAATGTCTTGGTATTCACTGGTTCCCTTGTGAAGAACACTGCCCACAAAAAAAAAATAGAGAGAGATTAAACATCATATAATCAAAACCAATATTATTATATATAATTAATTACATCAAATAACAGAAGAAAATAAACATTTTTTATTAAAAAAGAGAGAGAGAGAGAGAGAAGAACAGAAGCACCTGTTGAGAGCAAAGCACCACTTGAGGTCATCGTCAATGGTTTCTTCGTACCAGAAAATGTCTTGCTGTTTGGTGCAGAGGAGGTTCTGGTTCATCGTCTTCGTGTCTTTGTGAATCTCTGGGAACCCATTTCCGTACATAATCTCTACTGCTTCACCCATTTTTTTCTTGAATGTTCTGCAAAGATTACAGAAGAACAAGGGTTGAAGATGATGAAGACAGAAGGTGAAAGTTATGCTTTGAGTTTGGGATGTCCGAGAGAGAGACGCCGTGGCTTTTTATAGAATCTTCCTTGAGCCTTTTTTGAGAAATATCATCACAACTCCAAAACAAAATAATGTTTTATTTATCATTATTATAATTTTTTTTTTGTAGAGCCACATATTAAAGAGACACACAAAGACTGTATGTATATATATATATATATATGTTTAATATGATACCAAAAGGAATCTAATGTACAAAAGTTTGATTTGGATACTTAAGTAATTAACATATTCAAATTTTAGTAACAAAATGAGTAAAATATTTGTTGACAATAACTTGGGTTTTCTTCTTTAAAAAAACAACAAATATAGTTATTTTATTGATGATAATATGTTTTTTTGTATAATGTGCAAATATATGTGTGTGTATATGAGATTGGGAGAATATATGCAACGCTTGCACGAGTAATGATTGTGACAGACAAACTCATAGATCTTCTGCCAGAATTTATGCCGCGTGCTAAATTGGTTTCTGCCCTATTGGCCATTTTTAACATTTTCTCACAATTATTACATATGCGCATATATCTTTTTATTTTATTCTTCCTCATCCATTTCATGATAATAGGGGACTCTCGCATCATTTTATGTCTTTTTTTTCTCTATTTTCAATTTTGCATACATATCAAGAGAATAATTGTTTGATCATAAATATTTTTTCGTGTTCATTTTTTTTTTCATGTATGTAAATAAGATACAATAATACAAAATAATATGTTCCCACAATATATATACTTGTTGATGTAATAAGGGGAGACCTATACTGTATATATATATATACACACACACAATATAAACACATTTCGATTGCGAGGAAAATAATAATAGATATGCGATAATGCTATATAGCAAAATGATATTTTCTTCGTTTGGTGGAGACCAATTTAGTGTGAGAAAAAAGAGAAAATAATTAATTAGAGAGTGCGATATACAATAATACCAACGACTATATATATATATATATATATATACCAAATTCCAAGTGAGGATTTGGAGGATTCTGCTGTGGAATACATATACGCACAGCACTAACACGCATCATGAGAGAGCACGCGCAGACTCATGTTTGGTTTTTTTTTTTTTTTTTTTTTTTTTTTTTTTAGGATAATGCCTTTTTCTTTTCTTTTCTTTTTTCTTTAAAGGCAGAAACGAAAAAAGGCAAACAAAAAAAAACACATCATGGGGAGGAAAAGGTTTACCGGGAGGTTGGCGGGGCCCGCTGTCTTGTTATACGTGGCAAGTTGTACACTTGGCACCTTCTGTGTGGATTTGGTGAAATTGAAATTACCATTTAATTACAAAAGAAGAAAAACAAGTAAATTTTGCTAGTGTATTGCATTCGAATTAATAATAATGTACGGTGTAGATGTAGAGTAGTTATATTTTTATTTTGAATACTATAAAAAAAAATTATCTATTCCAATTTGATGGCTGTTCCTACAAATTACCACAAAGATTTTACTATTTGTTTTACTTTCATTTAGTATATAAATTATATATATCCTAATATTGTCATTATGTATTATTACTACTTATTTTATTCTCAATAATATTTATACGAATAAAATTTGGAATATATATATATATATCCTAATATCATTGAAATAAAATTATCTGTAAAACTTAACTATTATGTAATTAGTTTTTTATATTTATTTTTAATTATTATATATTGTTATATACGATATAAATAAAGGTGTGAAAGTTTGCAACTTTTAATTAGATTAAGGAACTTCACTAGATATTTTTGGCATAAACTTCACCAGATATTCGAATTTGCTATTTATAATAGATATAGAATTTGTTATAAAATACTTCAGGCTGATATGTTAACTATAAAGTAATTGACATATAATGAAAGATTAGATATTATTGACGTCTAGGGACAATAAGAGCGCGAGAGGGGACCACAGATAGGTGTGTGAGGAGGACAAAAGGGATGTTTGCACTATTAAGCGTGAAGATAATCCACTCGAAAGTGTATGATAGTGTTGTTGGAAACTCCACTCGAGGGCCATCATCATCATCATCATCATCATCACCATCATCCTCGAAATCCTCTTGAATTTGTGTGCAAAAGATCATGAAGATCTCTCCCACTACGATTTTCATGTACGTTTCATGTGGGATTGTGTGTGTATGTATAGAGAGACATACATATATGTATGTGTATGTATATGTGTTGTGTATACCGTGTTTGTATCATATGTAACATAAATTAGGGGTGGCCATTTTGGGATCGATTCCGTTCTCAGTTCGAAAATGATTTATTTAGTATTCTAAAATCTGTACCAAATGAATATCGTATATTGTTCGGTTCGGTTCGGTTCCAATTTCAATACGGTTCGATTTTGGTTTTTATTTAAAAAAATAGATTTTTTTAAGAAAATTTCGTTTTTTTCCAGAAATTTTATAAAGTTTAGTCCGGTTCCGAAAAATTCGGTTTCATAAAAAACATACAATTCAAAAATTTTGAATGGTACGAACCGAACCAAAATGCTCAACCCTAACATAATCTCTAATTTATAAAAAAAAAACCATTGAAATAGTAAAAAGGTTTAGGAAGGTCAAAAACAAAGATAAACATCGAAGCACCAAAAACAGGAGTGTGTGGTTTGTCGGGTCATGCAAAGGTTGGAAAGCATCAACCATAGAAGGTCTTTTTACCAAATTCTTAATAACCAGGCAGAAATTTTAATTTCAAGATTATTTGCAAAAAAATATACGCTGGCATTTGCCTTTATTAAATTATAATATTACTTTTTAATAATTTGATATGTAATTCTAATATGTTTTATCATTTTCTGGTCTTCTCAATTTGAAAAGTTTTGACCCCTCCAATAAATTGGTTTTTCAGATTTGTTACGGAATAGATCTATAATTTCCATAAAAGTATTTTTTTATATTTCTTTTTTATAAAAGTATTTTTCTTTTCGTCCAAAACTTCGTCCGACCTCTTTTCGCAATTTTATGATAGATGCGCCGATGCTTTTTCTTTTTAAAGTTATTAAATATAAGCCCAAAATCAGCATATGTATAACAAATCAAATTTTTACATAAAGTCAATATTCATCAAATACCAACAGAAAAAAGCAATAATAGTAACAAATATATATATATATATATATATATAATCAAAATTAAGGAATATTTTGATACTTCCAAATAAAATCACGCGAACCATGATCGATATTCATTAGTATGAATTGGAAAATAACTAGACTGACAGAATATATATATATATATCTATGTATATACTTGTGTGTATATATATATAACTAAACTGAGAGAATGAATTAGAAAACGCAAATTTTTTTTTATCCTGTTCGATATTAAATCATACTTATATAATTTATGTTTTCAATTTAAAACTTCAACTTCTATATTTTTTTTATAGATGGATATCACATTCGTTCTGTATCTTTATGCATCGGCTCAAATTATCTTCCTATATACATTTTTGTCATCAAAATTTACACCTCATCCATTTTATTATAAAAATAATAGAGATTTGATAACTATCAAATCACGATTACTGGTTTAAACCTGTCTTTGTTAATAGAGTTGTGGTCTCAAGTCATATATTTTTTTACTAGTTATAAGTAATATATATATATATATATATATATATATGTGTGTGTGTATAAATGTATATATATGTATATGCGCGTGAGGAAAATCCATGGCGACGAGATGGGCTAATGGGTAAACAGAAAAGGACATCGGCTTTTATTCGTGTCTTGAAAAAGAGTGTCGGACTAATGAGTGGTTTGCGGCCGATTTGTCTTTGCACACGTGATCCATCCGCATACACATTACCATATTACATATGATACCTACAAATCCATATGCATACTATATTATATAGTTTTCATTTGGTCAAATTTAAATATATTCGGTTGAATGTATATGTAATTATGGGTTGGTTAAAAGTCCAAGGGGGATACACTAGAGCTAAACCTTAAAATGATGTCAAAGCGTGACAAGCTTTTGTCAAACATGTTCCACCAACAATCCCATATAGAAGTATAATTTTATGTATAACATGTATATTAAAGATTTTTTAGATTTTAATTTTTTTTATCATATATATATATATATATATTGAACGTTCTAAATTTGTTGTTTTTTTATTTCAATATATCTTAAATTAATGAAGTTTTAAATACTTTTTAAACTAGGTTTACTAAAAGCGTAAAAAAACAAACGTTTCAAATTATATTTTTATAGTTGATAATAGTAAAATGTTGTAAAACTTATACGATATATTTGTTTTGTATTATTGAACACTAATGATTAAAATATTATTTAAATTTAATTATACAAAATTTAGTTGATAAATTTGAAGTTTATTGATCAATATTATAAAGATAGATGGAATACGTTTACTAAAACAAGTTATCCTTTTACCTTTCCTATTTTTTTTCTTTTTATTCGTGAATAAACCTTCCAAAAGTTTTCCATTTTCTGCCTTCTATATTATAATTATAAAAATTTTCTATTTTCCAACTTCTAATTATTATTATTCTTTTTAGTTTTATTTTTACCATAATTTAATCTATTTCCTTTTAACACTTTTACTTAATATATATTTTTAAATAAACCAAACGTATACGGTGGAATTGAAAATATACGAAAAGAATATGTCATTTACGATGATATAAATTGTATTCTACAATTTTTGTAATTAAATTAATTATTAGAGTTATTATTACACTAGCACGCAAGATGTACTATGGTCACTATAATTACACACACTAGCGTGACCGAACCAAAAACTAGATTCTATAATGAGTGTTGCTGTAACGGGCAATTATACACACATTCCAGAATAAAATCAATCTAAACCAAACGGAATATAAGAAAGCTAATCAATATATATATCTTACATTCGACCACAACCAAAACCCCTACATAAATATATTTGAATTTTTGGTCTACGTTAAAAGGTACTCATGAAAATAAAATATATGTTTCTTATGAGTTTATTCAAATAAATCTTGACTAGCTAGTCAGTGCATTGAAAAACCTGTGGTTTGTTTTATATAATACGTTAACTTAATAATTATATTCATTTCATCAAAAAATAAAAAATATAATAATGTCACTAAATAAAAATTTATTTATACATAAATATAAAATTATAAATGATATATTCACCACTTATTTCATCAACCTTAAAATATGTATTGTGGAAATAAAAGGTTTATAAATTAATGTATCAATTCTTTTATCGTTTTATTTAATTTACGTAGAGTTCAAACGCTCAAACTTTATGACTTCCGGATTAATATTAATCCGTTTATAAACAAAAATTGAAATCTAATAATAAATCGCACTAAAAATAGATAAAATTATCTGATTCACCGATGGGATATTAAAAAAATAATATATCCAGAAACCTCACATTTGAGTTTAGATTTCGCGAGTGAGACTATTCACATTATTTTTTGATTTTACGATCGAATAGCCGTGGGATACGTAATATTACAAATAACAAAAATAAACTTGGTAAAATATCAATGTTACAAATATATTTTTAGAGTTTTTAATCGAAACAAAAATAAGTTCTAGAAGTCCCTTTTTCTGGTTACGGATTCCATTGGGCTAGGCCCATTTACAAGCCCAAGCCACTGAGAAGATCTGTTTGGCCCAAACCAAGTGAGAAAACCCCATAAACACATCACAGCCGTTGAAAACCAATAATCCTCTATCGACCGTCCGATCTTACTGCTCTTAGAATACCGCAGATGTATATGACCAACCCCCGACACAATTAGGGTTTCCTCAAAAGCTTTATGTAGTTACAGTAGTTCGAAGCGGCAGAGGAAGAAGCAGAAGCTACGTGAGGATAGATTTTGTGTTTGGTTGGATCATCTAGGAAAATATGGCGACTCAGATCAGCAAGAAGCGAAAGGTTCGTTAAAAGCTTTATCCGGATTTCTCCTGATGTCTTTGCTTTATCACACTGCGCTTAATGTGTTATCGTCGGAGAAGATGGGTAGTAATACATATTGCCTGTAAAATTTCGTAGTTGGATCATGAGTACGTAGTTGATAATATCTCGCGATTTCGAGATTCGTAATGATTCATCGCGCTCCTCGAATCCGTTCGAGGTCTCCGATTATCTTTGGTTTGAGTTTTTTTTTTTTAAATTTTTTTTACGGTGATAAACTTTTGGTTTCTATTGTTTGACGTTATGATGTCGTTTAGCTTTTTCTGTAAATTGAGTTTCTCTGACGTGGTATGATGCAGTTTGTCGCTGATGGAGTGTTTTTTGCTGAGTTGAACGAGCTATTGACTCGGGAACTCGCTGAGGATGGGTACTCTGGGGTTGAAGTTAGGGTTACTCCCATGCGCACAGAGATCATTATAAGGGCAACCCGTACTCAGAATGTTCTTGGTAAGTGCTTTGGGATAATTACGTGTTCTAATCATGTTTAAATACAATACAGACTATGATTATGCTTTTGTATATTTGTTTTGTGAGCATATGATTAAATTTTTATCTACTAATTACGCTGTGTACCTGATATCTTGCAGGTGAGAAGGGGAGGAGGATCAGAGAACTGACTTCTATTGTTCAGAAAAGATTCAAGTTCCCGGAGGGCAGTGTGGAACTCTATGCTGAGAAAGTTAACAACAGAGGTCTCTGTGCCATTGCTCAGGCAGAGTCTTTGCGCTACAAGCTTCTTGGAGGCCTCGCAGTTAGGAGGTGCGTGTATAGTATGGTTAGCCTATTTTTATTTCATTCTGATCCGTGTTTCCTCTAAAATGTAGTTCGCTTTTTTTGGTCATCTTTACAGCGAGTTGGTCACTTGTACCTTACTCGTGTCTGAGGGTGACTATATTGATATTTCCATCCGTCCTTGAATAAGGGAAGGAGTTGCATTAGTATCCTTCTGATGAGATGGTCTGATGGAAACATTGTCCTACTGATAAGTGTCCCACATTGGAAAATGAGAGGGATTTGGACCAATATATAAGTAAGGGTCAAACCTCCACTCTTAAGCTAGCTTTTGTGGTGGAGTTAGGGCCTAAACCTTATTAATTGGCCCAAATCCCTCTCATTTTCCAATGTGGGACACTTATCACCTACCTTGGAGATTTGTTTTATAAACGGACCTTAGGTTTGACAGGATTGATATTTGTGTTATCGCGACTCTTTCCCAAGGTCTTTTAGGTGAATAATAAATGAATATAAAGAAACTTTCGTTTTAGAATCTTACTTGTAAGACTGGGATATCAAATAGCGCACGTATTGGGTTGAGACTAGAGTGGGGCGAGTCCTACATATCCACCATGATGAGCATTGTTCTGTACCTTGGCTTTTTTTTTTTCATAGACCCGAGGGTTGAATTGATTGCTCGCAGAGAAATTCTTGGAGTTTGTCAGGCTTCTTGCTTTTATTGCTTGGAGTTTGGAATATTCTCCTACATATAGTGTTTTGCTGCTTTCATACCCCAACGAACCCTCAAGTTCTTCGTAGGATTGGCATATCTGTGTTGAACCATATTCTGTATTTAATGCTACAGGGCATGCTATGGTGTATTGAGGTTTGTCATGGAGAGCGGAGCTAAGGGATGTGAGGTCAGTAAAATCCCTACCTTTATATTTATTGCACAAGTTTTCTTGTCCTTGCTGTGAACTGCAGTGTCTTGACCAATATTCATATTTGTCTCTTAACGCATGCCAGGTCATCGTGAGTGGAAAGCTTCGAGCACAACGTGCCAAGTCGATGAAATTCAAGGATGGCTACATGATATCCTCTGGCCAGCCCACAAAGGAGTACATCGATTCTGCAGTGAGGCACGTTCTTCTTAGACAGGTCAGTCAGTTTCTTTTCTCAAGTTTGAAACTTTGAAACCACTCCTTTGAATGTTGCCCTAGTTTGATTCCGTAGCCCACAAACCCAATTAAACTGTTTAAAGCTTTGCATTTTCGAGTGGTGACTGACCCTTGATCTTCTTGACGAACCTTGTGAAAGGGTGTGCTCGGTATCAAGGTGAAGATAATGCTTGATTGGGATCCAAAGGGTAAACATGGTCCCATGACACCTTTGCCCGATCTCGTGACCATCCATGCCCCGAAGGAAGAAGATGTGAACTTCTCCGTCGCTCAGGCTGTTACCCCGTCTACTCTTGAACCGACGAATATCGATATCCCGGAGATCCCAGTGGCATAAGAAGACTTGATCTTAGTTTTGGGCATCCTCTCTATATAGTATAAAGTGTTTTGTTTTGCTATGGAATTTTGACTGTTTGTAGTAAAATCTCTATATGGTATATCCGTGTTGAGGTTGTGAACTTGTTATGAGAATAATCTTTGAGTATCTCCATAATCTCCAATAAGTTTTGGTTTTCATATGACACAAAATCGGCATTAGTGTTAAATGTATGCATGCATGCATGTATTTACGCTTTAGTGCGTGTGTGTGTATGTATATACGTATGTCAGATACACCATGAAAAAATTGGACGCCATGCTATGCTAGGTATGTATGCTATCGAGTCTTGAGGTACTTGTAGTCTTACACAAGTGACCCAAAAAATTTATTATGGCGTTGGTCGTAAAAATTAAAGTAGTTTTTTACCAAAAGAAATCAATTTATAATAACTGTTGTAATATGTATTGCATAAAATCACGCTGTTTTCAAATCAGTAAAAAGAAACTGAAACGTTGTGCCATCCATAATTTATCTATTATTATTATTATTATTATTATTATTATTGTACTATAAAAATATAAATTGTATCTAGTTTTATACAAGGGAAGTGCAAAGATGAAAGTCACATGAGGTGTCTCGTTATTATGACCGATTTTCGAATTCGTGTACATGGTTATAGAAAAGGAGAGAAAAGACACGTGCGACAGATGAAGTCACGTGAGGGTCGTCCCCTTGCCCTTGTTATTATTATTATTATTATTATTGTACTATAAAAATATAAATTGTATCTAGTTTTATACAAGGGAAGTGCAAAGATGAAAGTCACATGAGGTGTCTCGTTATTATGACCGATTTTCGAATTCGTGTACATGGTTATAGAAAAGGAGAGAAAAGACACGTGCGACAGATGAAGTCACGTGAGGGTCGTCCCCTTGCCCTTGGTTTCAAAATCTCGAATGATGACCGTTGCGTGAGCTCTAAGTCGGTTGCAGCGCGTAGATTTTACCGCCACGACGCATCCGAAGATTCAAAATCTGACCGTTTGAGCTCTCTCTCTATACTTAACAATCCCTCCTCTCATAGAGAAAAGGAAACACCCAAAACTTGAATCTCTCTCTCTCTCTCTCTCTCTCTCTCTGCTCCCATCTCTCTCTCTCTCTGCAATTTCTTCGTTTCTCTGCAAACGGCGAAAAGGGGCGTCTGATTTGCTGGAAATCGCCATGAATTCTCAAGACACCTACTACGACTGCTTAATCACATCGAGTGCACTCCCACCTTGGCTGCCTCTGAGGAACGACGTCTTCATCGTCTTCCATTTCGAAACTCGCGAATTCATCCAAGATCCCAGCGGTGTCCGAACCTTAATCTGGTACCGCAAGTATCCTCCGACAGTTCCCATCGTCTTGGGTCTGAGAAGCCCCGCTCCTCGCCACATCTTTCAACTCCTCCATCGCCGTATCCACGATCCTTTCTTGTGCCAGCAACTAGCCAGTGATATTGCTGATTCGGCAAATCGCATGGGTTTCGGCCGTCAAGGTATCAGAATGGTCGTGAACGTGAAACTGATCAACGACACGATCTTTCTTGTGTCGGGTTCTTCTCCTTCGAGAGGAGCATCGGAAGCTCTGTTGCAGAGATTGGTGGAAGAACAGAGTTTCGATTCTGCCGAGAAATTGGAGAACTCCTCGAATATGGAATCGGAGGCTTGCGCGATCTGTCTGGAGAACTTGTTGGGTTCGGAGGGTGCTCTTGTGCAAATGCCGTCTTGTCCTCATTTTTTCCACCGAGAATGTCTTGTGGAGTGGCTCAAGCGTACGAACTCTTGCCCGTTGTGTCGGAGCGTGCCGTACGAGTACGATGAATGAAGCACAGTAAGAAGACATACCAAGAAACAGGGTTAGGGTTTTGTCCTTCGATTTTTTTCCCAAATCTGAATATGGGTTTTGGCCAGAAACTCTTGGGTTTATAGAATCCGAACCATGGAAGATTTTAGGGTTTTTGTCTCTTGTTAGGGTTTAGGGATGACGATGAAACAAATGTATAGAGTGCTTAGGGTTTTGTCCTTTTTCTGAGGTTGAAATTAGGGTTTTGTCTTTCGATTGTATGATCTGACGGGAGATCTTTCGATTTGTAAATTCTTTTCTCAAAGCATACGAATTTTCACTTTCTTTCTCGGATTCATACGTAGAAAATCCCGAATTTCAGTTTTGTTCTTCCTTAACATTTTTGTCTGATTTGGTAAAATGACGGACGATGAAGTGTTTGCAATGGATATCTAATGAGAATTCTAATCAAATCCAAAAAAGAAATTTATTCTGGTTTTATTCCTATCACTTTTCTGGAATAAAATCAATCTAAACCAAACGGAATATAAGAAAGCTAATCAAACGAAAGTTCTTTAATTTTAATCTTATATATATATTTATTTATTTATTTATTTATTTATTTATTTATGAAACCGAATTGGATCGAAACCGAAATGTCTACCTGTCCTAGATGTTCAATTCATTATCATCATATGGTTCAGACAATGCATCTGAATTGTCATCTGTTGCACCATCTGTCTACAAGTTCTCAAGTCAAGTCTTGAAGGTAACAATAACTTGTTGATCCAAATATCAACAACGACAAACCAGTTCTTGTGGACTGAACATTACTGCAGCACCCTAAGAGGCTCAATAGAGGGAGAAGATTTGGTTTATGGGTTCCCATTCACTGATGTTTCGCCCGTCCAAAACCTGGTAGTCATCCTGAAAACGCGAGATATTTCAGCTGGATGAGAAGATGGTTAACGAAAATAAAAGAGATAAAAGTCGAGATCAACAGTTTCAAAATGTTATTACCATGTAATTTTCACGGATTAAGCAACTAAGATGTGTACCTTCGCGAGGAAAAGGCAGCCATTATGCAACACAAAAGCTCCAATTCGAGACAACAAAACTCCAAGGCAAAGTAGCATTTCAGGAAGATTGGGTATATAAACGTTGAATCTTTGAAGAAGAAAAAGAGACAAGAAGCACGAGAACGCTCTGCCGCTTTAGTGGAGGAACGTTACTGCGTCGCTGTGAGCTTATACGAGGTTTGCAATCACGAGTTTCCCAACTCGACCAGTTCTTGCTTCAAACTGTTATATGCACATCATTCAGTCCATATACAAACCGAAAATACACTTTCATTTATCTTCTACTAGGCTTCAGCTCATGTCACCAACATCAACTTTAGAAAACGTACAATATAAGTTTTTTTACTTGGATAAATAGAAGTGGTTATGAACTTTATATACAAACTGCTCTACATAAAGAGAATGATATTTTCTGTGATGGTGAAAACAATATATGTCAGTGGCAGTCTCATGAGTTTTTTAAAGATCACTTTCTTATAGAAACTTTATGTTTTATGGGTCTCTCAATGATTCTAGTTTAGGTTTTACCAAGAGAGAAATGACTACTCGCTCCTCTAGCATGCCTCTAAACAACCAAGTATAGGCGATCGAGATTGTATATTACCACAACCCAAACATGTTGTCTGCATCGTTTTCCTGTGGCAGGATCAAAAGAGGGTCAAAATGTTTAGGCAAAGAATTTATCGAGTAGACATAAACACTAAATTTGACAACTTACACGTCTTTGTTCGATGTAGCTTTGGTGCTGCATGATCATTTTTTTTTTATCTCAACAAGAAGTTCTCCCGTGGAGAAAGCAGTTCTTCTTCCTCCTTCTGCTCATCTATCTGATAAGCATCCGGACAGTTTGACTTACACTAGGAGACATGTAGAGAGAGCTCGGTGCGTCGGACAAAACCTTTTCTGCATATGATGGGAGTTTGTTTGAGAGTGTCCCATAGGTGATAGTGTAAGACTTTCCCCTTGAAGGAAGAGAGAGGCAAATCTTTAATGAAGATCACTCTGATTACAAGGAGTGAGGAGCAAGTTCTTCAACCATGTCACCTGAAAGCAAAGCATAACGGCATCAGACACAAGAAGTCGGCCCAAGATAAACGTACTCAGTGTGCTATCTATCTGCGTAAAAAAAATTTCGCCTTTTCGGTTGTTTCATTTTGAAGTTCTGTGGCATGCTTGAGGGGGAACAGTACGAACATTTCAACTCAGTGTGTTAGAATTGCTAAACGTTACAATCTACAAGGCATGCTTGTTGATTTCACTTTACCACAACGATGGCAAAAAGAGCATTCGTCCGTTTGGGCGCTTGGCTTCGAGCTCAGGCTCTGAAATGGTGGAGATTATTTATGCGGATGCAAATACCATAGACATCTGACGTACCAGAGCTTTTCGAGTGTCTTGAGCCGGAAGTCATCTTGGGGGAAGACCCTAAGGATTAAGAACAACAGAGCCATGATCTTCAGACAAGAGCTCTAGAATCTTCTAGACTCTCAAAGCACAAAGGCTGAGACACCCTTAATAGATTATGTTTCTGCTCCTGAACAAAAAACATGTTTCTGGTGTTAACTACCTTAGTGTACCTGCATTTTTGCAATGCCAATATGTATAACTCAAAGCCTTTGATGTATAAAGCAAAATTTATGTAAAGCATCTCCGCATTATGAAGAAATGTTACTCATCCATGGTTAATCAACCTATGATTTTATTTCATTTGATGATCCTTGAAGGAAGTAGAATTGTTGAAATAAATGAACATCTAATCATGGCTCCTGTAGTCTAGATGAGCTGTGAAGAAGCAAATAGTGCAAAGGATTTTTACTTTCCTTCGGGACCTGTTCTCCGGTCTTCTTCGACCATTCAGATGGCTGCAAGAAAAAAAATAACAAACACAAGAAAGATCAATATTTCACCCGCTTAACCAAATCTAAGAACTAGAAATCCTGAAACCCCACCAAGACGTTGTTGGTAGCGGGTGATGGCTAGTTCAAGAAAATGATTCACAGAACAATGCACCGCTGCTTTCTCCACGTGCCTACAATGGAAGAACAAGAGTATTTACGTTGATAGTATAAAAATATGAATCCAAAATTAAAGCTACAAATGTTAAAAAGTGTTGTTGAAGCTAACTGAAAGGCCGAAAAACAAAAAATGGTAGCGTTCTAGAGGAATGAGGAAACAACAACCAACAACACACTGATGTTCATAAGCCGATCAACAAGTTGCAACGCCCAAAGCAAAATCAGAATGAAAGCAACAAGGAGAAATTTCCACAGATGTGAAAGAAAAGCATTTCCCCGAATGTGAATCAGAACAAGAATACGGCAAGGCATTCCCCGTTGCAGTCTCTACACAATGACCCCTAGTCATTGTACATCACTAGCAATCTGTTTCATATCCGTAGTCGAGATGACAGAAGTTCTACAACTTTCTGCTTTGTGTTTTCAGCACCTGTCTAAGAATTAATTGCAAACACACTGAATTCCCACACATAAGGCGCCTTCTCCAGCAATCCGATTCATTGGATGCAATTTTGCTCACAATAGACATTCTAAGGATTTGTTCGAAGGCGAATGTGAATCTATCACCAATCCCCAAAATCGATTCGGACAAATGCAACAACGGTCGGGAAATCGACCAAAACCGACTGAGATCCAAGTAAGAAAGTACCTAAACGAGCCAAAATGCGGCGGCGGAGAACGGAGCTTCTCCGACCATTTTTCCGGTCTGAAATTGGAGGAGACGATAACCCAGTGACCCCCCGAGTGAGAGAACTCGCTTGGGGTATTGTATATCTCACCTTTAGAAAAGGAAAGAAAAGGCACGTGCGACAGATGAAGTCACGTGAGGGTCTCCCCTTGGCCTTGGTTTCGAAATCTCGAATGATGACCGTTGCGTGAGCTCTAAGTCGGTTGCAGCGCGTAGATTTTACCGCCACGACGCATCCGAAGATTCAAAATCTGACCGTTTGAGCTCTCTCTCTATACTTAACAATCCCTCCTCTCATAGAGAAAAGGAAACACCCAAAACTTGAATCTCTCTCTCTCTCTCTCTCTCTCTCTCTGCTCCCATCTCTCTCTCTCTGCGATTTCTTCGTTTCTCTGCAAACGGCGAAAAGGGTTGTCTGATTTGCTGGAAATCGCCATGAATTCTCAAGACACCTACTACGACTGCTTAATCACATCGAGTGCACTCCCACCTTGGCTGCCTCTGAGGAACGACGTCTTCATCGTCTTCCATTTCGAAACTCGCGAATTCATCCAAGATCCCAACGGTGTCCGAACCTTAATCTGGTACCGCAATTATCCTCCAACAGTTCCCATCCTCTTGGATCTGAGAAGCCCCGCTCCTCGCCACATCTTTCAACTCCTCCATCGCCGTATCCACGATCCTTTCTTGTGCCAGCAACTAGCCAGTGATATTGCTGATTCGGCAAATCGCATGGGTTTCGGTCTTCAAGGTATCACAATGGTCGTGAACGTGAAACTGATCAACGACACGATCTTTCTTGTGTCGGGTTCTTCTCCTTCGAGAGGAGCATCGGAAGCTCTGTTGCAGAGATTGGTGGAAGAACAGAGTTTCGATTCTGCCGAGAAATTGGAGAACTCCTCGAATATGGAATCGGAGGCTTGCGCGATCTGTCTGGAGAACTTGTTGGGTTCGGAGGGTGCTCTTGTGCAAATGCCGTCTTGTCCTCATTTTTTCCACCGAGAATGTCTTGTGGAGTGGCTCAAGCGTACGAACTCTTGCCCGTTGTGTCGGAGCGTGCCCTACGAGTACGATGAATCACAGTAAAAAGACATACCAAGAAACAGGGTTAGGGTTTTTTCCTTCGATTTTGGCCAGAAACTCTTGGGTTTATAGAATCCAGACCATGGAAGATTTTTTAGGGTTTTTGTCTCTTTTTAGAGTTTAGGGATGACGATGAAACAAATGTATAGAGTGTGCTTATGGTTTTGTCCTTTTTCTGAGTTTGAAATTAGGGTTTTGTCTTTCGATTGTATGATCTGACGGGAGATCTCTCGATTTGTAAATTCTTTTCTCAAAGCATAGGAATTTTCGCTTTCTTTCTCGGATTCATTTGTAGAAATCCTGAATTTCATTTCTTGTTCTTCGTTTGCCCCTTAACATTTCGTCTGATTTGGTAAAACGGCAGACTTTCGATCGATTTTTTTTTTCTTAATTGTTCCGTAAATAAGATAGCTTGAGACAGCGCAAGGCAGCGTGAGACGCAGACAAGAAACAAGAATCAGATCGGGAGAAATATATCCAGAGCAGAGAAACAAAACAATGGCGGATCAAAAGACAGGACCCATGGTCGGATCCCCCCCTCCCCAGATGTCGATGAAGGAGGTGCCGTCCTTCGTCTACGTTTCTCCCTTTCCTTGATCTGTTTGGTCCCCGATAAAATTTTTGGCCGAATCGGTGACTCGTTGGTCCGATCTTGATGGGCTCGGCATGAAAACCGGCCAAATTTCGGATACGAGTGTAAGCGAATTTGTTCCTTGTCTTGATTGATTCAAAGGGCTCTGGTGATTTTTTTCTGTTGATCGAAAAATTTCCAAGTAAAATCAGTTCCATTACATTTCAGACAAAATGAGACTCTAGATTGATTCCCGTAATATGTATTTTGCCTGTAAAATTTGGTACTTGAATCATTCATTAGCTATATTATGAATCTCACGATCTCGAGATTCATAATTATTCATCGCCCTACTCGAATTCAGAGAGAATAGACGATTTGCGTTCCTGTTTATGTTGTTTGAGTTTAGTGTTCATGATTTCGTTTAGATTTGTTTATGTAAATTAAAATATGATATATGATATGATGCAAATCATGCACGGAATGTTTTCCGCTGAGCTGTTATTACTATAAAATTAAATTCTTATCATCTCGTTAGAGACGATTTTTTTTAATGTTATAGCATATTGATTTGTATGTGTTAGATTGGACATTTTATCAAATATTTGAGTTAAAATTAAATTTGAGTATTAAACCATATGAAAAATATCAATGTATTAAACTAGTTTAAAAAACAATTAAGGTATTAAAAAAAAATGTATGAATGGAGTTAGTACTTAGTAGTATAATTTGACGTTGTATGGATATTACGCGAAAAGGTAGGGGTAAAACAGTCAAAATACACAAAGATAAGCCCAGAAAATATAGCCCACGGAGTTGTTAAAAAGAACACGGAATAAAAGTCAAACATTTGCCCCGAAAAAGGGACAAAGTCCAAATGTTTGGATAAACTTCAAATAGAGCCCCAAATTTATAGATGATTCATAGATTCTACCCACTATTCGTTTTTCTGTTAATTACATCCTTGTAGCAGCTATACTATTAATATATGGTGTAAAAAAAACTATTAATTATTACTCCGTGTGTAAATCAATCAATATTCATTTAGCTGTTACAATACAAACATTGAACTATATGAAACATTTAATTCCGTTTACATGTCCGAGTTTGTATTTATAATTTTAGAAATTGCGGATACTTGTTAAAATTATCAAAGGTGCAAATACATCAACATTAGTTGATAAAATTATGTATGGATTAGGTCAATTGAATGAATTGAATTTGCTTTTAAAAAAAGATTTACAATCGCAACATTTTTTTATTATTAATATTTTAACTTGCACAAAATTAATAAAAGCTCTCGTTTGATTTGGTAAAAAAATGTTATAATCAATTTTTTCTGCACATATTTACCATTTCCTATTAAAATATAATCCAATTCGATTCCCTAAAGGTTTAACATAACAAAATATTTTCTCAATTACATCCACAATTTTAATATTGAACATCGGTGAGTATTTTAAGTGAAAATTTTATAGACAAAAATTATAACGAATAAATAATAATGAATGTATATTATATTAATAATATCTTTAATTTTAATATACTAATATATTAAATGTATTAAAATTTGAAATTGAATTATCAATATTTTAGATTGATCGATAAATAAGCATTGATAGGTTTCCAAATTTGTCATTGGCATCGGTTAAAGGTAAAAACGAGTCATGACACATAACATTTAGTGATTAACACGTTTTTTCCATATAATTGATACATAATTATTTTTTTTATGTTGATTAAAAACTAAAATATATAAATTTTAAATTGTGTTAAAAAAAAACCAAAGCATCCAATTCTTTTATGAATTAGATGTATTCCTCATCCCAAAAACTCCATCACCACCACTATATTCCGAAAACCAATCTTAAATAAAAGAAAGATATCTCGTTTATTACATTTGATCTTAATTTGAATATTTTTATTTTTTAATTAAAATTAAAACAGTATTCTCTATATGTCAATTATCGATGAATTTGTAAATGACAGTTCATATTATGGTTTGGTAATATCGAATTACGGAAAAAATCCTATAATGCTAACATGTATTAATAGAATCTATATTAATTAATTCATTGATGTAATTTTAAGAGATTTGTATCGTCTCTATATGGGGGTGTTATGTCAAAATCAGGAATGTGTATTCTTCTTTTGCAAGTATAAAAGATATGTGGGGCCCATATATAATTTTCCATTTTTTGTTTTTATTTAAAAGGAAAAATAAGAGACCGCCGTGGCTGATTTGGGTCCGAAAAGAACGGGTCGAGAACAGGAACTGGATTTTGATTTGTTTAGAGGGAACTTATTTCTTCCTCTCGATTTCAACTTCCATTTGTCAATATCATATATATATATATATGCATATATATCTCCCGTCCCGTCTTTTACTTTGATTTCCCAGCATTCGTTGAAGAGAACCAAAGAAGAAATTTGGGGATTAGGGTTTTGTCTCCCCCCCCCCATTCAAGTTGGGAACTTTATTTTTGGGATAATCTTGGAGTTGGAAATCATGAGGAGAAAACTCGACACCCGTTTCCCAGCGGTAAGTTATACGTATTTTCTCTCTCTGGATTTAGGGTTTATCTCGTATTCTTAGTGGGATTGATGACTTTTTCCGAGCCCTTCTTTGTTATGGTGCATGATGTCATTTTACGTGTATTTTCGTGTTCATGGTTCAAGGGTTTTGATTATGGGGTTGCTTCTTTATGATCTATGGGTTTTGGGTTGTAAAAGGTGTTAGCTTTGGATCAAGAACATTGTATTCTTGGGTTGATAATATTAGCGTTTTTGGTAGTAACTGTATGTCTTAATGGCCGAACTCCATGCCTTTGAGATTGGCTTGAGTTTGTTATCATGTCTTGGATCCGGAGAGATACCGCTGCGAGATAGGGTATTTAATATTTTATGGTTGAAGATGAAATTTGTTCTGTATGTGTAATTGATAGACTTAGTGAGGGGTTTATTCAATCTGGTGGTTTCATAGAGGTTTTGATGAGTTGGCTTTTAGTCTCTTTTGATTGTAAATCAACTGATTTTGTGTAAAATTAGACCGGTTTGGTTAGTTTTTCATGTCAAAACAATTTAACAAGTCTAAGGTGTTCTTTGAGTTTGAGAAATGTGGAAGCTTCTGTTCCCTCCAGTGTCTTACGAGTATATTATGGTGTTTCCTTGAGAATTTTTGGTTCATTCAACCAAATGCCTTTTGATTCTCCCACATTTTTACGTATGATTAAACTTCGAGGTTTTTTCTTCAGGCTCGGATTAAGAAGATAATGCAAGCTGACGAGGATGTCGGGAAGATTGCAATGGCCGTCCCCCTTCTTGTTTGTGAGTGGCTTTTGATTCTTTTTGCTGTTTGAACAAAGCTTTGTCTTTTATTTACCAATTACAAGTCTTAGTCACATCTCACATGGTGTTGTATCTTTTTTCAATGTTTGGTTGTAATTGCAGCCAAGGCTTTGGAGCTGTTCTTGCAAGACTTGTGTGACCGTACATACGATATAACTCTCAAGAGAGGAGCGAAAACCGTGAATTCCTTGCATTTGTAAGCGGCTCGAGTCCCTGCCTAAAGTCCCGGGTTTTCCGTTTTCTTCGTCTTGCGTTAGAATTAGATCGGTTCTTCTTAGTTCTTACAATATTGTTCATTGCTCTTCTTCTTTGTTACAGGAAGCAATGTGTCCACACATTCAATGTCTTCGATTTTCTTAGGCATATTGTCGGAAAGGTTCCTGATTTGGGTAGCTTGGAAGCAGCCGAAGAGGATCGTTCTGCTACCAAAAGAAGGTTAAGACTCAAGGAACAATCTGTTTATCTTTATCGAATTTTCGTATATAACAAATTCGATGTTGGTTTTTAAACCATATGTTCTTTCCGATGTACCAGGAAAGTTGATGATGAAGGAAACTTCAGCGACGAAGAGATAAAGACGCCGAAAGTGGTAGGTCGTAAACCGATTATTTTTCAATCACTCGTGGTTTTGGCTCGACCCATATGGTTTATGCTTTCTTCTTCTTCTTCTGTTGCAGTATGAGGTTGGGCAAACTGGTGGATGCAGAGGAAGAGGAAGAGGCAGAGGGAGAGGCCGGGGACGTGGTGGCGGGAGAATGGGTAGTGGGCAGAACCAGAAATACGTAGACGATGTCGGAGACATGTCTCCTCTCCGTGAAACCCGCAGCCCGTCGCCTGAGAAAACTGAATCCATGCAGGCACAAGACTCTACCGAGAAAGCTCAGGCCTGGAATCACAGTAACTCAGAACTAAAAGTTAGGAATTTCGATCTGAATGTGGAATTAGACGAGAACGGAGACTCCACTGAGCCACAACCAAAGCTCGAGGAATACCCGAGTTCACCGCTCTTGGGAATCAACGAGATCAAGATCGATCCCGAACAACTGGCTAGGTTTAACAAAGGGTTAGACATGGATGAGGAGGAGGATTATGATGAAGAAAGCTGAGAACATGCAAACATTGTCTTTGTAGTCAGAACCAGACACAACTAGTTCAGGCATTGAGCAGCAGGTGAAATAGGTGAAGACAAACCTATAGGAACTGACAGTAGAAGCATTGTAGAAGACTTCTTTTGATTCCTTGTATGTATTTGGTCAGCTTTTCGTCGAAACTAACCAATAGTTTCTTCTCGGCATCTCCATCATCAATCTGTATCATCAAAAGCTTGAAATACAATACAATGGTTCTTCTGGGTATTTCAAAGATGATTATGTGACACAGCAATGTAGTGGTTTTTTTGTATGTCATTGCACTCAAATACGGATTTTAGTTGTAATACACAAACATGAAGTCACCCATACACACAGAAACAGAGTGATGATCAAATCTTACAAACAGATAAAGTGTCTGAATTTCACCCCCAGATCACCTGATGGAAACATTATTCAACGAGCTATGGTACTTTCTTCAAACTTGAGCTGAACTTCACAGAGCACAAAGCCTGTATACAGAAAACAAAAAAAAAATTAAAAAAAAACAATGGAGCGCGAAAGTTACAACACATGAAAGAAGAAACAATCTCTTTTTCCCCGTGATCAAATGCTACTTTCATAAATAGGAAGAAATGGCTGAGTACACAACAAGCAAGGAATCGGACTAACATTGTTTTGATGGAAATCACTACAAAATCAAAGTCCTGCTAAGCTAGGGATCTGAAAGAAAGCATTTACTATTGCAAGATGGTCCTGTCAGAAGCTAAATAGATCGATCAAACTCTCTTTCAGGGTAAAGCGTTTTTACGTTGAATTTCTTACATCGCATGGTGGCAACATTCACATACATGAAAGCCGTAAAGAATTCTTTTCACTAAACACTGAAAGAATCTGAGTAGAGAGAAACATAATAATAGCCTTTAGGCCGTGTTGGTCGTATAAATAATCCTAGTTCAAGACTACATTACATTTATGTTCGGTGGCAAATTCGATCTCTAGTGGCTGGTATAAGAAGTATCCATCTCGATCAGCGAAAGAAACACAAAGGGAACAAAGATGTATTTCCTAGGAAATTGAAGCAATAACCTCATGGGCAACACAATACTGACCTTCTTTAACCATTGATTATTCAGTCTCGATGGATCAAGAGAGTCGAAAACCATATCAGAAACACGTCATGTTATATAGATCAAAGTATGCGAGAGAACTATTACCCAGCGAAAAAGCTCAAGCCTCGACATCGTGAAGATGCTTGAATTCCTCCAGCTGTTTGAGATTCTCCCATGTCTTCTCCCAAACCTTGGCCGCATAAACCTTCTTGGTCTCTCCTTCTGCAACCTCGAGAGTGAGATGGTGCATCGTTCCCGCCACTACCTGCGTTTTTGCACCGAGGACCCTCTTGAGCTGCAGCCCCGCATTCTGTATTATGTAGAAAGTAAGATAGAATAAGAAAAAGCATTCCTTCTCTTGTAAGAAAAAACAAGAAGATATTGGCAATGATGAAAGCAGGAGCCAAGCCCATGAATTGTAAAACCATGTCCTTTGTGAATCCAGATATAAACAACACAATCCTGTTTTAGGAACTATGATCTACGTGAGATCAAACAGGATTAATCCATGAAAATTGCAAAATATATCAGAGTACAAGCAAACAGGAAGAACAGCTATTGTCTCAGAATCAATCTTAGATCCTTTTGTCTGAAATATCATGGATCTCATTTTACTTGGAAACTTTGCGATCTACAGGAAAAATCATCAGAACCCATTGAATCAATCAACACGAGGAACAAACTCCATCGATCGCGGAAGAAATCGGTCAATAAAGAAGCTATTCCCAGAAAACCCAACACGAATCACACTCCGTTGCACGATTCACATATTCGTTTATACTTCTATCCGAAAATTGCCGGTTTTCATACCGAACCCATCAGATCGGACGAACAAGTCACCGATTCGGCCAAAATATTTTCCCGGGGACCAAACAGATCAATGAAAACGTGAATGGAAAAAGGGAGAAACATAGACGAAGGATGGCACCTCCTTCTTGTTGTGTTCATCGACGGCGAAGCGAGCGAGACTCTCGACTTGGAGATCGTTGGCATTGAAGTCGACGTCGCGGGGCGCTCCGACCATGGGTCCTGTCTCTTGATCCGCCATTGTTCTGTTTCTCTGCCCTGAAAATTTTCTCCGAATCTGATTCTTGCTTCTCGTTCTCAAGCTATCTCTATATACGGAACAATTCTAATTTATTTAAAAAAATGTGGAAAAAATATAATATGGGGAGAGAGAATATATAGTTTAATTTAAAAAAACGCCTTTTTAAAATAATTTGACAAAATTATTTTTGAGAAACTAATTTGGTTTGGACCATTGAATCAGTTTAGAAACTAGCTGTCAACACTACAGAATTTCGATGCCCATAAACAAATAATGGCGGTCGACTAATTAATATTAATTAATTTGAAAAGTATATGTATTGTTTATTTGAACGGTTGACAAAATTTTATCCTATTTTATCACTTAAATACTTCTGGGACAAAAAAATATTCCGCTTGTTCCACTTATATATATATATATATATATATATATCAAATTCTTTTTAAAGATTAATTATATATAAATTTATGGTGTTCGATATTTTATAATTTTTATGGTAAAATTGATCATACTAATTGTTTAGATTGGTTTAAATCGTTAACGTCGTGAAAGTCTAAGATGTATATCAGTTACACGCAACTCAAGCGAGTTCTCTCTCGCTCGGTTATCGTCTCCTCCAATTTCAGACCGGAAATATGGCCGGAGAGTCTCCGTCCGCCGCCGCATTTTTGGCTCCGTCAGGTAC
>NW_010965304.1:2503894-2549500 GCF_000463585.1 Tarenaya hassleriana | reverse complement strand
CTCTTGACTTGAGAACTTGTAGACAGATGGTGCAACAGATGAGAGAGTCTCCGTCCGCCGCCGCATTTTTGGCTCGTTCAGGTACTGTTCCTATTTGGACCCCACTCGGTTTTGTTCGATTTTCCGATCATTGTTGCATTTGTCCTAATCGATTTTGAGGATTGGTGATAGATTCAAATTTGCCTGCGAACAAATCCTTAGATTGTCCGTGTGATGGACTATTGTGAGCAAAATTGCATCCAATGGATCGGTTTACTGCTGAATGTGAATTCTCAGACAGGATACAATGCTAGCGATATTTGAAATCTGGATACAATTCTCAGATAATGACTAAGCATCATTGTGTAGAAATTGGACCGGTGAATGCCTTACCGTTTTATCGAGTTTGTCCTTCTTGTTCTGATTCACATTCTGGAAAATGCCTTTCCTTCATATCTGTGAAAATTTCTCCTTTTCCCTGGTGCAAACACGGAGCTATAGATGTCTTCCTGTCTGTACAAATAGATGAAATGGATCATAAAACCATTTAGGTGACCTAAGAAGCGAATTGGTTTGCTCTTAGACCCATGTGTTAATGAATAGATTCGATATTCTGGCCTTACCCATTTATAATCTCCTCTCGGGTTCCATCTCAGGGCACTCCAAACACTCTGATGGGTCGTTTTTCTCTCTGCACGTCTCTCGTATTTGCATCAACTCCTCTTCATCCGACATGATAATCTCCATCATTTCAGAGCCTAAACTCGAAGCCATCTGCCTAGACAGATGAATGCTCTTTTCCTTATTGTGGTAAGCTGAACATGCATTGTAGATCGTAACATTTAGCATTTCTGACACACTGAGTTGAAATGCTCATACCATGTTCGTATGCGCTAGAAAACGAGGGTCCTATCTGATAGTAAGGCATGCGAGACTGAATTCCAGTGTCCCTAGTCTACGCTAGTGATCTCCTGATCCTTCGAGTTGCTGGGGCGTATTCTGGTCCGACTTCTTGTTTCTGATGCCATTATGCTTTTCCTTCAGGTGACATGGTTGAAGAACTTGCTCCTCACTCCTTATAATCAGAGTGATCTTGCATTAAAGATTTGCCTCCCTCTTCTTTCAAGGGGAAAGTCCTGCACTATCACCTATGGCACACTCTCAAACAAACTCCCAACATACGCGGAAAAGGTTTTGTTCGGCGCACCGAGCTTTCTCTACGTCTCCTAGTGTAAGTCAAACTGTCCGGAGGCTTATCAGATCGATGAGCAGAAGGAAGAAGAAGAATTGCTTTCTCCACGGGAGAACTTGTTGTTGAGATCGAAAAAAAATCATGCAGCACGAAAACTACATCGAACAAAGATGTGTAAGTTGTCAAATTTAGTGTTTCTGTTGACTTGATAAATTCTTTGTCTAAACATTTTGACCCTCTTTTGATTCTGCTACAGGAATACGATGCAGACAACATGTTTGGGTTGTGGTAATAAATCTCGATCGCCTATACTTGGTTGTTGAGAGGCATGCTAGAGGAGCGAGTAGTCTTTTCTCTCTTGGTAAAACCTAAACTAGAATCATTGAGAGACCCATAAAACATAAAGTTTCTATAAGAAAGTGATCTTTAAAAAACTCATGAGTCTTCCACTGGCATATATTGTTTTCACCATCACAGACAATATCATTTTCTTTGTGTAGAACAGCTTGTATATAAAGTTCCTAACCACTTCTATTTATCCAAATAAAAAAACTTATATTGTACATTTTCTAAAGTTGATGTTGGTGACATGATCTGAAGCCTAGTAGGAGATAAATGAAAGTGTATTTTCGGTTTGTGTATGGACTAACTTATGTGCATATAACAGTTTGAAGCAAGAGCTGGTCGAGTTGGGAAACTCGTGATTGCAAACCTCGTATAAGCTCGCAGCGATGCAGTAGCGTTCCTCCACTAAAGCGGCAAAGCGTTCTCGTGCTTCTCGTCTCTTCTTCTTCGTCAAAGATTCAACTTATATATACCCAATCTTCCTGAAATGCTACTTGGCATTGGAGTTTTGTTGTCTCGAATTGGAGCTTTTGTGTTGCATAATGGCAGCTTTTTCCTCGCGAAGGTACACATCTTAGTTGCTTAATCCGTGAAAATTACATGGTAATAACATTTTGAAACTGTTGATCTCGACTTTTAACTCTTCTACTTTCGTTAACCATCTTCTCATCCAGCTGAAATATCTCGCGTTTTCAGGATGACTACCAGGTTTTGGACGGGCGAAACATCAGTGAATGGGAACCCATAAACCAAATCTTCTCCCTCTATTGAGCCTCTTAGGGTGCTGCAGTAATGTTCAGTCCACAAGAACTGGTTTGTCGTTGTTGATCTTTGGATCAACAAGTTATTGTTACCTTCAAGACTTGACTTGAGAACTTGTAGACAGATGGTGCAACAGATGACAATTCAGATGCATTGTCTGGGCCATATGGTGATAATGAATTGAACATCTAACACAGCGTCGAGTGTAGACATTTCGGTTTCGATCCAATTCGGTTTCATTAAAAAAATATTCGGATTAAAATTAAAGAACTTTCGTTTGATTAGCTTTCTTATATTCGGTTTGGTTTGGATTGATTTTATTCCATAAAAGTTATAGGAATTAAAACCAAAATAAATTTCTTTTTGGATGTGATTAGAATTCTCAGTAGAGATCATAGCGAAGACATCTCTGATGGTAACCTCATACATATTTCTTACTGAGTGAAATGTGCTTGAAATTTCTGAGTTGCTATCACTTCGTCGTCTGCCATTTACCAAATCAGACAAAAACGTTAAGGAAGAACAAAACTGAAATTCGGGTTTTTCTATGTATGAATCCGAGATAGGAAGCCAAACTTCGTATGCTTTGAGAAAAGAATTTACAAATCGAGAGATCTCCCGTCAGATCATACAATCGAAAAACAAAACCCTAATTTCAAACTCAGAAAAAGGACAAAACCCTAAGCACTCTATGCATTTGTTTCATCGTCATCCCTAAACCCTAACAGTAGACAAAAACCCTAAAATCTTCCATGGTTCGGATTCTATAAACCCAAGAGTTTCTGGCCAAAACCCATATTCAGATTTGGGGAAAAAATCGAAGGACAAAACCCTAACCCTGTTTCTTGGTATGTCTTTTTACTGTGATTCATCGTACTCGTACGGCACGCTCCGACACAACGGGCAAGAGTTCGTACGCTTGAGCCACTCCACAAGACATTCTCGGTGGAAAAAATGAGGACAAGACGGCATTTGCACAAGAGCACCCTCCGAACCCAACAAGTTCTCCAGACAGATCGCGCAAGCCTCCGATTCCATATTCGAGGAGTTCTCCAATTTCTCGGCAGAATCGAAACTCTGTTCTTCCACCAATCTCTGCAATAGAGCTTCCGATGCTCCTCTCGAAGGAGAAGAACCCGACACAAGAAAGATCGTGTCGTTGATCAGTTTCACGTTTACGACCATTGTGATACCTTGACGTCCGAAACCCATGCGATTTGCGGAATCAGCGATATCAGTGGCTAATTGCTGGCACAAGAAAGGATCGTGGATACGGGGACGGAGGAGCTGTAAGATGTGGCGAGGAGCGGGGCTTCTCAGATCCAAGACGATGGGAACTGTCGGAGGATATTTGCGGTACCAGATTAAGGTTCGGACACCGCTGGGATCTTGGATGAATTCGCGAGTCTCGAAATGGAAGACGATGAAGACGTCGTTCCTCAGAGGCAGCCAAGGTGGGAGTGCGCTCGATGTGATTAAGCAGTCGTAGTAAGTGTCTTGAGAATTCATGGCGATTCCAGCAAATCAGACAACCCTTTTAGCAATTTGCAGAGAAACGAAGAAATCGCAGAGAGAGAGAGATGGGAGCAGAGAGAGAGAGAGAGAGAGATTCAAGTTTTGGGTGTTTCCTTTTCTCTATGAGAGGAGGGATTGTTAAGTATCGAGAGAGAGCTCAAACGGTCATATTTTGAATCTTCGGATGCGTCGTGGCGGTAAAATCTACGCGCTGCAACCGACTTAGAGCTCACGCAACGGTCATCATTCGAGATTTTGAAACTAAGGGCAAGGGGACGATCCTCACGTGACTTTACATTCCTTTTCTATAACCAGTTTATACATGGATTCGAATATACGAGACACCCTCACGTGACTTTCATCTTTGCACTTCCCGGTCTTCCCTTGTATAAAACCAGATGGATACAATTTTTTTTTCTAGTGTAATAATAATAATAATAATAATAATAATAATAATAATAATAATAATAATAATAATAATAATAATAATAATAATAATAATAGATAAATTATGAATGGCACAACGTTTCAGTTTCTTTTTACTGATTTGAAAACAGCGTGATTTTAATGAAATACGTAAAATATAACAATTGTCGAATTGTAATTGAAATTTTTTAGGTACAAGAATCAAGATTATGTTAATTTTGACCGAATCAACGCTACAATATTGTATTTGGGTTAGTTTTAACAAAAAAAAATATTGTATTTGGGTTACAATCACATTTAACCAAAAAAATATTGTATTTGGGACGCTAGCACATACATACATACATACATACATACATACATACATACATACATACATACATACATACATACATACATACATACATACATACATACATACATACATACATACATACATACATACATACATACATACATACATACATACATACATACATACATACATACATACATACATACATACATACATACATACATACATACATACATACATACATAGCAGATACTAGACATGACCTCCTAACCGCAGGGGCCTCCAAGAAGCCTGCAGCGCAAAGACTCTTCCCGACCAATGGCACAGAACTCAGAGAAATATCTATATTTGATTTTAAAATATAACCAAAAAAATATCTATATTTGATTTTTTTCATGAAAATACGTCCGAATATAAATAGCAAGTGAGACAAATATACCTATTTTTTTTTGTATTTAGATGGTTTATTTTTAAAAATAAACACCCATTACATAGATTATAATGTAATAAAATATGAAACAGAAAAAACATAGATTGAAATTGTCGTAAGATAAATAACAACTACACTTTCCATATATACATATGATATATGATTAGTTTATTTAACAGAAATGTTAGATTATTTATAAGTCGCATTTGTTTTAAAACAAGAAAGAAAATTTTGTTTTTTTTTTCACCGAAAGAAAAATTTGTGAGTCAACAACAATAAATTTTGTTTTTTTATCGGCAACTTGTCTAACATTTTTTAAGTTAAACTTTGATTTTTTTTATGGGAGAAAATATTTATTTTCTAGTGCAGAAAAAAGCTTTTCTTTTTTTCACCTAATTTTCTTTGTCGGTATTGTAGGGCAGTCCCAACCAAACCCTAATTTCAATTCAATTGGGATTCGATCTTGGGGCCTCGAAACGTCTAAGAGATCTCTCTCATTTTGGTCGTTCTCTCTTTTGCTTCTTCACCGGCTTTCTCAGATCTACTATCTGTCCAGATCTTGCCGTCGGAACTGCCATATCTCCGTCGTCTTCTTTCTCTTCGTGTACGTCACCCGCCAGCGAGGTCATCTCTCTCTCTCTCTCTCTCTCTCTCTTTCCGTTTCGATTACTGACCTGCACTACGGATTTGGATTCTTCATCGAATCGTTTCTTCAAAAAATGATGTTTTTCATCTTTTCTTATCGGTTATTTTTATTGCCCAGATCTTCATCTGCTTTGAAAATGCTGCGTTGATTTGTTCTTTGACTATATGTGGTTTCGAAAATGTTTCCGAGGATGTTCTTGAATTATTTTTCAGATTTTTTTGGAAATTGGATTTGTTTATTTGATTAGGCAAATGTTTCTTGAGATGTTCTTGAATCATTTTGCAGATTAGTATATATGGTTAGGGAATTGTTTCTGGGGATGTTCTTGATTCATTTTGCAGATATCTGCATTTGATTTACAAATTCTTGGTTCGGTCAAATCTTTAATGTCCCTCCGAAACGTACGGCTGAAAGAAAGTACCATTTCCAATAATCTGTTTATGGCAACATAAGGAGTGTTAAATTAGATCAGAAGTTTTTCGTCTGAAAAAATCTTTTTGGTTTCTGATACAATTTTTCTCTTGAGTTTTCAGATCCATTTGGTAAAGCTTTAAACTCAATAATGGATCTTGGAGCTTGTGATATTTGGTATTAACCGATGGTTTTCTTGTAATAAGTTTATGTGTATATACTGTAACTCTGATGTCTATAGTTTATGTCCAAACAACACTAAGACCATGCTTTTGCATAAAGTTTGCTGTTTCTCTGTGTTAGACCGTCTTGTCTCTTGTTGAACTTAACAATGTCTGAATTTGTTGTTGAAAATGTAGCTTTTCTTACGAGATATTCTCCTTTTGTGGGATAGGCTGCATTGAATTCTTGTGAATGTTATAGTGTTCTTCATTTGAAACACGGCGTTGATTATATCGTTCTTCATTTGTTCTGAAGATGTCTCCATCATCCAAGTCTAGATCCAAGGACATGAAGGCTGTGAATGATTTGAAAAAGACACCTATGGAGGGTTCAGGATCCATGAGTACAGAAACTGGCATACTGTCTGGAGCTTACAATGACCTTTTGGGGACATTCCAAAGCATTGAAACATTCCCAACAACTGGTTCCTCATTTCTTCACAATAGTGGCCGTTTTAGAAACATCGATGAGTCAGATTCTACTGGAGTTGACTGTGATTCTGTTTCTAATAATGGTAGCTGGTCAGGTGACTCGGAAGATCACAAGGAGAAAGCATCAAATCCTCCTATCCAGAAAGAAACAATACCAGGAGCAGACAATGACAAGCGTGAAAAGATCCGGCTGAAGAATGAAAGAAAACATCAACGCCAAAAGGAAAAGCGAGCACAGGAGTTACACGAGCGATGTAGGCAGTATCTGATGTCAAGAAAACTTGAAGTCCTTTCGCAGCAGCTTGTAGCAATGGGGATTTCTCAAGAACGGGCAACATTGGCTCTTATGTTAAACGTGGGGAAAATAGAGGAATCCATTAATTGGCTGTTTGATCAAGATGGAGGGACTAAACATGCAGAACAGAAAACAGAATCTGCTCCTAGAAATTTGAATATTGATATATCAGAAGAGTTAGATCGGATCTTGGAATTGGAAACTCGGTACAGGTGCACCAAGCAAGAGGTAGAAAGAGCTGTGGTTGCAGCAGAGGGTGACATTGAGAAGGCAGAAGAAACATTAAGAAGACAGAAGCAAGAGCAATCTACTTGTAATAAAAAACCCGAAGAGACTAGTGATAATCCTGCTTCTAGCAGTGACAAACTAACCACACATCCCGCAAGTCAGAACACCGTATCACAATTGCCTCTGAGAGCAGGTTTGTACCCTGCAGGCCAAGAAACTCGAGAAAGGAAGGATTTCGAGTACTTGAGACGATCCAGTTTGTTTGCTGGAGGAGTCCCGGAATCTGTAAATCAAAGTTCGGATCATCCGTTGGATATAATTCAAATGAAGTTGGAGTGGATGAAATTTCAAGCTGCAGTCATGGGAGAGAAAAACTGGTCGAGTCCCATGTCGTATCATCAACCATCAGCTGCAGCACCAAAGCCAGAAGCCCATTACATGGCTCTAGGGAATCAATTCAAGAAACTTCAGCAGCAAGACGTCAGGGAACCAGTAATGGCCATGCAGCAACATTCTCGATTTGTTGCTGATACAAACCCGATACCTGTCTTGGCCATGAGTTCGTCCTTCCCTGGGACAGCCAATGGTTGGTACCCTTTGAGCAGAACTGAGGTGCCTCAATCTAACGGATTTGTTCCCGACATCACTGCCACCAGAAGTCTCATTCCTATGGATCTGAGCTCAAACCCGACTTACCCACAACTTCAATATCAGGGCCAAATGAATGGTCACCGAAGTGGGGCTATGGCCACCACAGCACCAGCTGTGGCTGCAGCTGCTTCCCTTGGACTATTCTCAGGGTTCGGACCCGCACCCACCTCAGGATCATCTCATTCCTCACTTGACTGGAACACCGGCGACTCAATGGGACAGCTAGATTACACCAACATCGACTGGAGCCTGGACAAAAGCCCATCTTTCCCAAGACCAGACAGACAGTTCCCGAGTTCCAGAACGTCCGCATATAATCATAATACCGACAGGTACATCGATAGACCGTGGAATAGAATGAGATCGGATGGGTGGAATGGGATGGGAATTGTAGGAATGCAGGAGGTAGGGATAGGCTCCGGAGGTGAAATACAAAGGGGGAAGAATGCCAGGGATTGGACATCACCGTTCGAGGGTAAGGACCTGTTTAGCTTGTCTAGACAGTTTGTTTCTTCTCCTTCGCTTTGATGTAAAACTGGGAGAGTTTGGTGGTGGGTTCTGTCTTGTGTTGTATCACCTTTCTTTTAAATGTTTCTTCTTTGCTGTATTCTCCATTTCCCTTATATATATATGTGAATGTGATTTCATTTTCTAGTAGTATAGTTATGAATATATATTACGGAAACAGTGATTGAATAAGCGATAACAAGGCTTGTAGAAATAACTGCTAAAGAAGCTGAATACAGATGTCGGAAAATGAAGCTTAACCGATTTTTATGCCTTTTTAAATTTGGAAATGAGTACTTTATTCTTATGACTATTTGCTGGAGAAATTGTATAACAATGTTTTTTTTTTAAATTGACGTAAACAGATGAAGGCCACACATTTTATCTGGAAGCGAAGCTTTGTTCTGTCGTTTCACTCACAGAAACCACAAGACTGATCTCAGACATCGCAGAAACGAAAGAGAAAAAAAGAGACGATGTCTGTGTCTCTGACCAACCCTTGTCTTCGATTCCCCAAAGCTTCCGTTTCGTCAAGAACCCTAAATTTCAATAGAGTTCTTCCTCAGCATCTCCAAAGGCCCCTTTTTTATTCATCCAGATTAAGATTTACACCAAACCCATTTCAGAATAACCGAAACCCAAGATTCTTCAAGTGTTTGTCTCAGAAAGTATCTGATGAAACTATAGAAAGACAAGAAGTAGTGGAACAAGAAGAAGAAAAAGGCGAGCTGGTCGAGTTCGAGAGGCTTTTCTCTAATCTTAACCAAGCAACACTGAAACGAGAACCAGGTATTTAAGCTTCTTTCGTTCTTTAGCTTCATCAATGTTTCTGTAACAAGTGCGTCAATAGCTTGCGATCCATGGATTGAGTTCTCTAGCCTATATACAACCTCGGGAGCAGGTTTTCATAATAATCAATCAGAACAATTTGTGGTCCAGATTCTTCTTCTGGGCTTCATATAATATCTTTAATTTTTTGCTAAAGTTTGAGTCTTTTTCTCTTTCAGGAAGCTTGTCCAGTGCAATTTTCTTGGTTGCCGGCACTACTGTGAGTCTTTTGTTCATGCTTCAAGGATTCTTGTTAAGCAAGAAAGAGAAGAGACACCTGAAAAGATTAGAATCTTGTCTAATTGAAGCCATTTCCCACTGAAATCTCTGTGTAGGTAGGTGCGGGAATACTCGCGATTCCTGCAGTAACACAAGAATCTGGATTTCTGGCTTCTGCTGTCGCTTGCATTCTTTGCTGGGTTTTCATGGTGATGGATTCCACTGCTTGCAACCTAAGACCATCTTGTTTTTTCTCCTTGTTTCCTTGATCTAAAGTTGACTTTAAAACCTGTCCTTTGACTTTCCCGACAGGTTGTAACAGGTCTGCTTGTTGCTGAAGTGAATGTGAACACCATGTGTGAGTTGGGTTCTGGAGGGGTATCTCTGGTGATAATCTCGTAGACCCTTTATTCTGAAATTTCTACCCGAAACACGGATATGTGATATAAATCTCTGGAAGGTTCCTTACAGGTGTCAATGGCGAAGAGGACTCTTGGCTCGGCCGGAGTTCAAGTCGCTTGGTAATAATAGCTCTTTAACCATGAACAAATGATCTCATTCACTGAATTTATCTCCTTTGATTTTCACTTGTAATAACAATCTTTCTGCATTGATCAGTTGGTCGTACATTTTCATTCATTACGCGCTTCTAGTTGCGTATATTGCTCGATCTTCTGACATCCTCACAAACTTTCTCGGCATCCCCACGTATGAATCCTTAATCCTGAATCCAGAATGCTTTTCGGTTACATGTGTGTATGTGTTCTTGAAGTAAACTGTATTGTCTGAGAGAATTTGCAGGTGGGAGAGTGCAACTCTCTTCTCGTTGGTTTTAGGAGGCATTTGCTTCTTCGGAAGGTAAGGTTTTCTTCCAATCTTCCATATCGTCTTCAGCTCAATACTAAAACCAAACCTCAACTGTTTTTCTCATTACCGTTGCAGCCAGCGATTCATCGGTGCAGCCAATGGAGTTCTGGTGATTGGGATAGTCACTTCATTCGCGGCACTCGTGGTAATATTCTCTCGTTCAATGCTTTCTTCTGAACTCGTCAATTCCGGGAAGAAGAGAATGTTACTGACCGTCCTGTTAGGCAGTAGCGAGCGGAGGCTTGCACTGGGAGGCTCTTCTCAAGGCTAACTTTGAAGCTGTTCCCATGAGTATACCCATTGTCGCCCTCTCGTTCGTCTACCAGGTAATTGGATCTTCCCGATCAGACACTTTCTTGGATCAAGAACCAGACATGTTTTTGATCTTGGTCTTGTTTCTTGTGGATGTTCCGCAGAATGTGGTGCCTGTTCTTTGCACGAATCTTGAAGGAGACCTGTCGAAAGTAAGGTGACATCCCGTGGATTACTCTCGACGTCTTTGATCAGAATGGTAAAATTTTCTCGCCACGCCCGTCTTTCTGAATATCTTGACCGCATCTGTTGTCAGAACCGCGATTATTCTTGGCACAGCCATACCTCTTGGCCTGTTTCTCGTGTGGAACGGCGTAATTCTCGGATCAATCATGGATTCTGCAGTGGGCGAGAAGATGATCGATCCTCTCGAGCAGCTGAGATCGAGCAATGGGCTTGTGGGTGTAAGTTCTCATCTTTTCCTCGCCAGATATTCCTCAAATCTCTTCAAACCAACAAGCTGAAAGAAAAGCTTTTGCGTCTTTCAAAACCTGCAGCCAATAGTTGAAGCATTTTCTCTTCTTGCAATAGCAACTTCATACATTGGATTCGTCTTAGGCCTCTCGGATTTCCTCTCCGACCGTGAGTATCCATAAAAAATCTGGAATTTCCGTATCTACAGCCTTAAAGACCAAACAGTTCTCTTCACTTTCTGCAATTTTTTTCCAGTACTGAAACTCCCGGTCGGTCAGAACAAGCCTCTTCCATACATCCTAACGCTGGTTCCGCCTCTTGTGCTGTCCCTATTGGACCCGGAAATCTTCTTCAAAGCTTTGGATTTTGCTGGAACCTATGGAGGTATGAGCAAACTCCAAACCCATCTTCTGGATTCACCTGATGGAGTTGCACAGTAAAGAAGAAGAAAAAGGTCATAAACCGGAAAACATGAACTGACCATTGTGTTTGTTTTGGTTTTTCGGGGCAGTTTTGGTGCTGTTTGGGATTCTGCCGGCAGCAATGGCGTGGTCGGATAGGTACTCGGGCTCATCGATAAGGATGCCGGAACTCGTCCCTGGTGGAAAGCTCACCCTTTCGCTCGTGATGGGAGGCGCCGGCTACGTTATCCTTTCTGAATTAGTAGACAACTTCACACGACAACTATAGGTCAAAAAAGAAAATGTTTTCTTCACTGGAAAGTTACCACATCTGTAACAGAAATATGCACTTTGGTAAGATCTTAGAAATTGTAACAGAAACTAGTTAATGACACAAGTCACACAACACAGTTACTTTCATATATATATAATTTTTATATTTTAAAAATTAATATTTATACTTTAAAATTTTAAATAGAAATTTAATACATTAAAAATATTGAAATTTGATAATATAAAAAAAAAGATTTTGATAATTTTATTTGGGATTATTTCTTTATATCTCTTATATCCTCATATAACCTAAAAGCTGACAGTCACAGTGACACTACACCTGATTGCACTCCGTTGCCAGTGGACTAAGTGTGTGATCAGTCTTCGAAAGCTCAAAGCTTCCATTTCCATGCCGAATCCATCAATGGATGTCATCGACTTCGTCGTCTCCAAGCAGAACGGCGTCACTGGACTATCCAACGATTTCCCCCTCCAAACCCTTCCTCCTCCTTACATCCTTCCGCCGGAGGAGCGTCTCCTCCCCGGCAAAATCCTCTGCACCGACCAAATCCCCATCTTCGACGTCGGCGACTGGTCCGACGCGCGCGTGGCCTCTCAGATCTGCGACGCCGCCAGCCGCTTCGGGTTCTTCCAGGTCGTGAACCACGGGATTCCTATGGAGACGATGGACGCCGTGACGGCGGCTGCGCGTGCCTTCTACGCGCTGCCGTCGGAGGAGCGGAGGAGGTTCTGGAAGGGAAATCCGGCGGCGGAGACTGTGTTCCTGCAGACGAGCTTCAGTCCAATGGCGGAGGCGGTGTTGGAGTGGAAGGATTATCTGATGTTCAGCTATGATCCTGAGAATGACGAAGCTTCTTCTCTATGGCCTTCGGTGTGCAAGTGCGATTTCGGCGAACTCTTCTTCTAATTCGATCGAACTCGATTCAAAATCTAGGGTTCGGAGCTTCATTTGAGAATTCTACAATGGAAATGATTCAGTCTTCGAAATTTGGGTATGTAGGGATCAGGTGATGGAATACATGAAGAGCGCACAACCAGTCATCAAGAACTTACTCGCCATTCTCATGAAGAATCTGAACGTGAATGAGATTGACGAATCACTGTCGAATTCTCTGATGGGATCCTTCAAAATCAGCTTCAACCACTACCCCAAATGCCCAAACCCAGACCTCGCCGCCGGAGTCGGCCGCCATTCCGACATCTCAGCGATCACTGTCCTTCTCCAGGACGATGTGGGCGGACTTTACGTGCGAGCGAATGAGCAGGAGGAGGACGACAGGTGGATACACGTAGCGCCGACAAGAGGAGCTCTGGTGATAAACGTAGGAGATGTTCTGCAGATGATGAGCAATGATCTGTACAAGAGCATCGAGCATAGGGTTGTGGCGAGTGGAGCCAGAAACAGGGTTTCAGTTCCGATTTTTGTGAACCCTCGGGAAGATGCTGCGATCAAGCCATTGCCGGAGGCGGTGGCTATGACCGGAGAGGCAGCCGTTTACAGGGAGATTGTGTTTTCAGATTACTTCAGCTACTTCTTCAGCAAAGGTCATGACGGAAAGAAGACCATTGACTTCGCCAAGATCAAATAGGTTATTGTTATAATACACACGCACAGGCACATATACACGCGTGAATTCTCGTCTGTGCAATTGCCATGTTTATGTTCATGTTCTGTAATAAAACTCTTTAGGTTGGATGATGATGATGTTCATGCTCACGTTCATGTTCTTCTCGTCATCACACAAACAAACAGTGATTCACGTAAAGGTTTATAAAATGACAAAACTCAATATCCACGCATTGCGCAATTCCTACCTAAAGACCAAACCTTTGTTGTTGTCCCGTATTAGCCCCAATATCATCCATCATACCTTCGTAGCACATTGTCTCCCCTCTTCGTCCGAAAAAGAATCTGTCTGAAAGTGTAAACGAATAGCATTCAGATCGAATCTAATGTCATTCGAATTGAAAGGAGAAGAAGGAAGCCCTCTATCAAACACACAAAACAAGAAACTGTAACTTGAAAATATTTTCCAATGAGCATGGCGGTAAACAAAAGGGGTCGAGGGGGATGGCGTACCTTCCTCGTTCTCTATTTCCTCGCTAACGTCTCTCCCTTGTGCTCACTACTGGTGGAAACCACATAGCCTGCTCCAACCTGTAAGGTGAACCAAATGCTTATTTTTGTGTGTTTCTCTATCCGTAAATCATATGTTGTGATGGCCATACGAATCTTAGCCCCATGAATGCATTTTACTACCATGCTCGTGTTTTTGTCTACATTAAAAGTGAGAGACAGGACTTACTTGGCAGTCTCTTAATACAACACGCTCCTGAAGCTGTCCATTGCTGCATACAACCGATCCTTGTATTGAACATCCATCTCCGATTGTGACATGGTCCATTATGACGGAATTCACCACCTAAAGATACATCCGAGGTATCAGGGTTATGTTTATGACCTATTGTTTTCATTACTTGCTACGTTGGGTAATGAGTTAATCATTGTACCTTTACATTGGAGCCTATCCTGCAGTGCCTACCAATTACAGATCTTTTGACGCTGCACTTATCGCCCATCTGTGAGCCTTCTCCCAGCATACAGTGGGGCCCAACCTACAGCCACAGGAGGTGTTGGATGATCACGAGACAAATTTCGGTCTTCTAAAAATATTCTTAACAGAGAGGTCTTACTGTTGTTTTTGACCCAAGCTCGGCTGATGGGTGGATAATGTTGTTATGAGCAGAAAAAGAGTATCCAGATAGGTGGTTCACCTCACCAATGACCTGGAAAGTAGTTAACCAAGAAGAGCCGAGAGAATCAAGTGATGGGAAACTACAACAAAAAATTTGTGCGAGGGATGCATTTTTACGAGTATGACGACTTACATCTCTATTTACGTCCATGAAGGCTTGAATTGAATTCAAGAGTACACAATACTTGCTTTCATCTGCAATATAAACACAACATTTATGGGTTTTCTGAGCAGTATCTAACCCATTCAGACTTGATGCATAAACTTGATGGAAGCTTGGCGAGGAAGCGTTTGACAGAATTTGAGACAAAATCACTTGGTTGTTCTGAGAGTTATTCTTCCCGTTCCCGTTTTCTTCAACATTTGTATCACTCAAGACCTCTGATCTCTGATACAAAAGAAAAGGAGAAAACCACAAACATAAAAAGGTCACCAAACTGGCATAATATCAAGTAACCTTGAATATAGCCTATTTAGTCCTCATTCAACTAACTAACCAGCTGGGTCCGAACAAGATATGGGAGTACATCCTGTTTCAGGCTCCGAAAAGCAGGCTTTTGGTCCAAGACTTCCTGTAGGACTGATCTGGAAGATGCATTATGAAAGGAAATGATGAATATCATAGACGATACTAACTTGGTAGCAGGAAAGCAAAAATGACCAACCTCTTGAAGGCATATACATGGGCATCCATGAGATCAGCTCGGATTTCCATCTAGATTGAAAATGGGAAGAGAATAAGAGGCTGTACCGAATTTTTCTGATAGTTAAATATTCCTTGACCAAAAACCTATTATCACGTAAGGTTATTTAAAGAGCTTAACAATAGAGAACATACCTTCCCTGCTGCACGGAGAATGCTCTTTTGTACACGGGTATCTTTCTCAATCTCAGCGCCTACCAAAAAATATTGGAAGGTAAGAAAATATGGAAATCAGTAGCTAGCCGTCTCTAAGAAACAAAAGAAAAGGCCGTGGTCAGAACCTGTGGCTATGTATAACAAGAACTGTTTAGAGGGATCAAGTCCAGTAATATCATAGCGAGCGGGTTTTTTGTTTTTATCTTTCCCGCCAGCAGCTCCAGACTCTGATGGGCCACTGACAGGCGCAGCACAAAGCATCGCGGTTACTACTGCATCATGTCGTCTATGAGTGGCTGCCACAGCACCAGGAGAAATATCAGAAACAATATCTCCACTCAAAATCTGCATCAAGACAAATTACCAGTTAGACTAGAAACTGAGAAAAGGCACCATGCAAAGGCTAAATATGGTTTTGTGAAGGCTAACCAAAATGTCTTTTGCAGTCAAGTGGTGCGCAATTGCCCGAAGTGCTCCAGCGGTTCCAACATCCTCAGGAACAGCAGCAACCTAATGTCCATTAAATAAGATAGACAGAAATTTGAGAAGCAAATGAGATAACTTTTCTGCTAGTGAAGTCCATAACCCACAGTTCAAACAAGAATGAGGAAATTCGTGAAAAGGAAAGGAAGTTATCTATCACAGAAGGCAGGCCAAGCTCAATACTCGATCAAACAAAAAGTATAAGTAGACTCTTTCAGTTATGCATATAATCTCGCATACCACACCGCTTTAACTCCAAGTGACTACAATCAGAAGAAAATCATTAAGTGCCTGTACTTTGACTTCCTCTGTCTATAAGCCGGACAATTCAACGAGAAGTTTACATCCTAGGAAGAGCTTAAATACTAATGGAAACTGAATATCACATTCTTATCTTTCATTTACAGCTAGTTCTGTCTGGGCGCCTAAGAGTTTGGCTTTCCTAAAACCGGTTCAGAATTGGGCTCTTTAGACTTTAAGTTTACATAATTGCATTGCACTAAACGTATTCATGACAGACCGATTGATACAATGATTCCAGCAATTTGCTCCACACTCTTACTCTATCCTCACTTCTAAAGTAACCCTGCAGGAATTGTCAAGAAAGCTTGCAATGGAGAAGCTATATACTATGTAACACACGCCCTTGAGATACTGAACCGGGTTTATTCAAATTCTTGAAACAGATGAAAAATCCTCGATAATAGAGAGCTGACGACTACAAATGGTTATAGCGATCAATTCTTTCATAGTATCACTGAAGAGAGTTTTGCATTGTGAAGGGTAGTACCCTCTGAATCAAGCAACGACTTCCACTTCTAAATGAATTGAAAAAAAAAAGGAATTTGCTTTTGAATCATCTCTTTTCAGCTTTGCAACAATTCAATTGAAACATCACATCCGCAAAGAGCACAAATTTAAGGAGAAAAGAGAACACCTCAACGTGTAGACGATCAACATACGCAGATGAGATCCAGCCGCCAACTTTAAGAGCGGCATCTTCTCCTTCGACAACCTGAACCAACAATGCAGTCAAACTCCAAACTAAGCAGAAACATCCAACCTAATTCGCAGACCAAACCTCGAATGAAACGAAAAAAAATAGCGTACGACGATCAGGTCCTTGAGATTACTGCTCTCGAGCAGCTCCAGAACGTAAGAGAGCACGGGACGATTAGCCACCGGAAGCAGCGCCATAGGAACATCCTAAAACGGGAGAAAAGAGAACGAGATTAGATAAAGAAAGACGATGTTTGTTGGTGAGAAAATGAGGGAAACGGAAAGAAAGGAAAATCAGCGAAAGAAGAGAGAAAACACCTTGGAGACTAAAGGGACGAGATTCACAGAGACGCCGCCGGCGAGAATTACGACCTGGAAATCCATTCTTTGAATCCGAAATGACGAGAGAGACAGAGAGGTTTCAGTTCAAGGAAAAGGGACCAAAGTCACCAAACTGGGGTTTGCGTCGAAGTGAACCCGCTGAACTACGTAGAGGGTTGTTCCGCAAAGGATTGATATTGACCTGATAACCCGACTCTTTTAATCTTTTCCCCCAAAAATAAAGGCATATTAGATATTATAAAAAAATCATATATACATACGTATATGCGTGTCAAACGAGCGCGCTCGGATCGTTTGAGGCTTGGCTCGTTTGGCTCGCCTCGTTTTGGTTTCAGCTCGTTAGATTCGTTTTTTAACGATCCAGAAAAATTTCGGTCGTCAGTTTTCCGATCGGAACGAACCAACTCGTTGAGCCAAATATATATAATATTTTTTTATTTATATTTATTCTAAATTTAATTATAAATTTAAATAAATACATAAAAAGTAATAGAACTCTAATATCATGAAGTACATAAAAAGATATTGGTTGAGATTTTAAAAGATAAAAAAAATCTAATAATAGTTCAATAAAAAATAATTTAAATAGATAATAACAACAAAATATATTTTAATAACATTTTCATATTTATACTCTAATTTTCATTTAATATTTGCAATTATCACCATCATCATAATAATTAGGATATTTATAATATCATATGAATATATGAATGATATGAAAAAAGGAATATAAAATTATATTAGAGTTTTTTATATAAATTTAATTTTAAAAAAATCAGCTCATTGAGCAGCTCGTTACTTCGCCGAGTCAGACTCATTGAACACGTGTTCAATAAGCCTGACTCATTAGACTCGTTTTTTAATGAACTGAAAAAATCATGGCTCAAATCTCATATTTTCTGACAAGCCACGAGCCGGCTCGCGAATCGGACTCGTTTTGACACCCCTACATAAATATTATATATATATACACATATTAGAAAAGCATAAAAACAAGTATTTATAAAATATTAATTCAAATAAACCATAAAACGTTTATAAAAAAATTCTCAAAATAAATTAGATATGATACTAGTAAAAGTTATAATTTTTTTATACAATTATTATATTTTTAGAAGAATTTGTGTATAAATGAAATTTTAAATGAATGTTCTTTCAAAAATTGAGTTTTTTGAATGTTTGCTTTTTTTCTGTATTACATAAAACACATTTTGGATTCCATTCCCTGTAATGAAACGAGATCAAATGGAAGATAGATTATGTAGTGTGAGATATATATATAATATATATTAAAAAAAAGAAAGATCACAAATAGCTACGTACAGGACAGATGAATGAATCAGAAAGAGTAACAACCATTAATTTGCCTGAAACCATATCCTAGTTTGCCTTTAGTAGTTCTTCAACCAAAACAGCATATGGCTTCAGCTTCTTACAACAAAACAAAAACAGATCTGCACCTTTTGTCCAATGGGCAACACTGAGATGAAGACGAGTTGTCTCCTCTTGCTTCACACCAATCATCACCACAATGCTAATTCCATTTTTAAACGTTAAGATGTGAAGATTGATCTTTAACCCGATGATCGATGACAAACTACGGCTTTGCAAGAGAGGTCGGCGTCATCGATGAGCCACAAGTTCAACTCTTTGAGCTGTTTCCGGATCATATTAGAATCAGCCTCGAGGGACCAATAAACCATTGGTTTACCTTCTTCACTATTGACATCGATATTCTTTATCTTCTTTCCCTTCTGCTCTAACAGCTTTGAAACAAGAACAATGGAATTTTCACTCGCTTTCAGTGATGGGGTCTTCGCTGCAATGGTGCGAAGAAATTCGTCGGTCCATAACTTCTGAGCGGCAGATGAGTGCCGAACACCTAAGATTCGGGAACCTTCCCCTGCGTAGAAGTCGTATTCTGAGCCGACTCTGTCAAGAAGGGCGGTTTTGTCTACCAAAAGGGCTTTACTCGTAAATATCCAAGAGCTGTATCCCAGTTCTAAGCATTTCTTGACTACATGCGCCGTGCCCAGGGCCTCCTTCACGGCGTTTGGATAGGAACTTTGACTTTTCGCCAAATTGTATGCTCCAACGTTGTCAAGAAACTGATCGGAATCAATCACAGGATGTCCCCTTCTTGCAAGATCAAACAGCAACTCCGAACTAGGGCCGATAAAGATGTGGTTTCGAGTGTCAAGCTTCTCGAAATGGCAGATCAAGTTCCTCATCAACATCTCTTGTGCATCATATAGGCTCACGAGCAGAATGGTTTTCTCACTCTGCACAGAGGGAAGAAGGGTCCCAAGTTGATCCAAGTTTCTTACAACTCGACTGGGAACAACTTCTCTGAAACAGAAATCGTACCATTTAAGGCTGCTCAGAGGTTGCAGTTTCAGAAAGTTGGAGTCGAAAGAACTTTTATCCAGTAACTCCGAGTCTGGCCCCGCTGTTTTCCCGTAGTTAACACCAGCATCTCTGTGAGAGACACTCAATGCTCTCTCATTTTGGAAGTTGGTGTAGATGTTAAAATAGCCTCGAGAATGAATAAACTTTATGAACCAGGGCGTCCATATTCGTTCTCCCATCTTCTTGTACCATCCTGTTGTCACCTAAGAAGAACCCCACTTCGAATTTCAGAGGAAAGAAATACAAGTAGAAACTGAATTGGCACAAGTAAGAATGATGAGTTACCATGCCATCGAGTATTGGCTTGATGCCTTTTGCCTTATGATCATCGTACCATAATCTGAACTCTTTCCAAGGTTTTGGGAAGAGAAGCTGTCCCCATGTTCCAACCAACTGATATAAGAAAACCTTTGTTCCGGGATCTAGACGCAATTTGTTCCCATGTTTACCTGTGGTCGGCCACTGAACTGAATTAGTCAGTGACAACATTAGGACAAATCTACAAATTCCAAACACAAGCTCACTACCACACTCCCACCTCTTCCTTACATTGCAATACTTTTATACCTCTCCCATTCACTTCGTTCTTCTCGTCGAATTGAACTATTACTACGACGTTATGAACAAACTATATTATCCTAGTTACACGAAAACCTAAGAACAATGGAGAAATTTCTGTCCTTTCTCCTTCAATCAGTCTACTCTTAACCACTGATACCCAACATTTTGTTCCATTCCAATCCAGATAGGTAAACGCCAATCAATCAAAATATTCACAAATTATGATTAAAACTGGACTCCAAATGAAAATTTCACGAAGATAGCTCAAGAACTTCCTACAATAGACAATGCTGAAAAGTGTAACGCAAAATGGTACCTGGAACAAACCTTGGTCGTTGAAGCGAAGCTCCATAGATAGAAGGGCTGAAACTGGAAGCATCGTAGTAGTAATTACGAATCACGCTCTCCAGAAACCTGAAATAGAGAGGGGAAACCTCCAGATCATCTTCAACGACGAACGCAAACTCGTGATCGGAGCTCGGCCACCAAGCCTCTAACCACTGTGCCTGCAATCCAACGTTGTCGGTCCGATATTGAACCACTTTTTTCCCAAATCTCCACTCAAACCCATCCACGAACTCGAGAATCTCTCTCGCGTTCTTCAAGTTGTCTTCCGCCGAAGTATCGTTCCGCGCGAGTGAGAAATGGTCGATATAGACATGGAGGTGAACGCGTCCTGCGTCGCCGGCGACGCTGTAGTCCGCGGCGGCGAGAGAACGGAGGCATCGGGAGAGGGAGAGGAGGCGGTTGAATGTAAGGACCTTAACGAGGAATGTGAAGGGAGGTACGTCCCCGGAATTTCTCCGGAAATCAGTTCCGATCTCGGCATCAGAGCGCGTGGTCTCGGAGAAAAGGACGAAAAGAGCGAAGACGGAGAGAGAAACGAGAAGGAGAAGGAGAGGGAGGAGGTTCTTCTTCGGTGGACCAAACACCGTCGCCATGGATGACGATTTAGGTTTACTGAACCGAGAATGGAGATCGGAGGAGAAGGGATCCACAAGACGACGTCAAATCTGAGAGGAGAATGTAGTGCCAAAAGCGTAATTTCATGTGGCAAAAGGGGGCAAATTGTCATAAAACTTTTTATTTTATTTTTTCCAAACCAAACAAAAACTTAAGATACGCAATGGATCAACTTATTTCTATCCGGTTCGGTTTTCATTAAAAAAACACATCAACGAACCGAACCAAAATTGATAATTCGAGTTATAATTCTTATTTCTCCAAAATTACGAATACCCATTTCAAAAAAAAAAAAAAAATCAACATGGACTGTCTTCAAAAGTACAAATTCAAATAGCTATCCATGTGGTCTTTGAAATAATAAAAAACATCACAAATACAAGAATTTCATTCGGCAATGTTACTAACTGCTTAGTTCCCTACATTTCGCGTTGTCGTTTCAACTTCAAATAAATTACAAGTTTCGGACAGAACAATTAAAAAAACGGATCACATATCAAATACTTGTCTGTGTGTCACATGATGAAGTCAGACTTCTGCTATAATTGAAGAGCCCAATTTGCATTTTAATTTATATATAATTAATGACCAAAAAAAATATATTCTTTATATATGATCAATTTTTGGACTCCCATAAAAAATTATACACTTGTGTGAGTTAATTAATAAAACTTATTGATGACACATTTTGTCATATAAAAAAATTATATAATCATGTGATAGAATAAAAATGCGCTGTCAAACTGTGAAAAAAAAAACATATACAAATCGCTACAGATATGGTTTGTGTGCTTGGAGACATTGAAGACGTCCGGACACTGAAGACATTAAGGACTTGTAAGGAAAATAAATTGGTAGAGTGCAAGTTTTTCTAGAAATTTATATATCTTTTTATATTCCCAATTTTAGAGAATTCGAGCTAATATATTGAAATCCAATCTATAATCTATCTTTTGGATCGAATAGATACAAATTCAAGTTTGAGATAGTATAGACTATATCATAAACCAAAAGATGGATACAATTTTTTATAAATTAGTTTTTAATTAAAAATCTTTGTATGGTTAACATATCGAGAGGTTGAAAATTCAATTTATTGTCCGTTTATATGTCATCTCCCAATTACGATTACATGGATGGAGTTGTGTACATGAATGAAGTTTACCCAATCAACGCGTTCGAAAGATAACAGTTGGATTATCCACGCTATCAAAAAAAAAATATTTTGCAAAACATAATTGAGGAATTGAGATTTTATTTGAATCATAAAATCATTTTACTAAAATCTTAAAACTCGTAGTATTTTTTTTTCCAATCATCACAAAAAAAAAATCAAAATGTAAAGAGAAATTTGGGGTTAAATTTCTCACTGATCAGTTTTCAATAAAAACTGGAAACTTAAGTGAAGTTCTATAAAATCATATTATTAAAACCTTACAATAATAATTTGTAAAAAACATCTTAACAAATACAAGTTTTCCATGTATTTTTATATAAATGAATAATATGTTATTAACAACTGATTATGTTTATCTAAATAAACAAAAAAATTATAAAAAAAAACTTAAAACAAACAAAAAAATGATGAACACTATAACCAAATACAAACAAATCATTATGAGACTTGCCCTCATTATCATTAGAATTCTTCCCAGTCAATTATGAGCAATATGGTTGAGCTATATAATATACAGAATCGGTCGCTCACAACAACTCTTATTTTGGCATGAATGCCACAAAAAAATATTATTGGTGGGTGCCCTCCAAAAACATGATTTCTCTCATAACAAACCCATTAATAACGAGAAATAGAAACATTCACTATATGGAAATTCCATATTTAAAAATTGGACAAAAACAAAAAGGGCTTTATCACATCATATGATTTTGAGCTCAAAATAATGAGAAATGATACAAGAAGATTTCTTGGTATAATTAGAAGGGTGAATATTTTTTTTTTAAATTTTTTTATGTAATTCTTTTTATTTATTTGATTAGATAATTTCCTCTAATATAATCGATTTAATCGTTAAATTTTTCGATAAATATATTATATATAGCATTGAAAAAAAAAGAGAGGAAAGAAAACTATATTCAACACCATCTACGATTAATTTCATCATGAAATTTGCCACCAACGGTCGAGTAATTTCACTTTCCTCCAACGGTACTGATTTATATTTTTTAAGGAAAATACACTTTATTCCCCACATTTATTAATATTTAGCTGTTTCCATAAAACATCTTTATATATATATATATATATATATATATATATTAATTTAATATATTTGGTGTGGGAGAGACAGGCAGGTTGCATTACAACATCATAACACGAGAAAGGGACTAATTACTTTAGAAGCCATCATGCTTAATCTACAAATTAAGCTAACTACAAATCTTAAATTGGAATTAACGATGTGCCTAACCCCACTATCACTATCCATTTGTCTCATATATGTATAATTCGAAACTTTCATACATAATTTAATGTTTACTATTATATTGCAGAATTTAATGTTTACCTATAGTAATTTATAAATTATGGTAAAAAAAACTTATTTTGGATTCATGTGATCATATCAACAAATATAATAACACTGCCTATTTTGTTAGAGGAGAAATTTTTTCTTTTACATAATGCAGTCAACACATATTGGATTTTTTTCACTATATATGCATTATATTAATAATTATTTTTTATTATTATATCAGAGTTTTGATTAGTTTTTTATCATAATATCACATAATGTATTAATTATTAGTGTTTAAAAATTGATTAATATAAAAACTTAACTCACAATATCAATTAATTTTCTCAACATAGTCTTAGATAATACAATTTAATAATATAAAATAAAATTCACAAAAATAAGACATTAGGGAAAAAAAGAAGAAAAAAGAAGAAGATTTGTTTGAGCTGTTGGCAGGTCACATGGAACACAGTGTAGATCATGTGGATTGTGCCAGCTCAGCTTGTTTTTTTTAACCTCATTTTGTCTATATCCGATCCAACCAAAGGCTCAGACAAACTATCTTTTTGTGCTTGTGCCCCTTTATTGTTTTATATTTACACTTATGCCCCACCCGTTACTCAATCATGCAATGAGTAAGTAGGATTTTTTTATTATTTTTTTAATTTATTATTTCAAAATTGTACCCGTCAACAATAAACCCGATTCGACCATATTACCCCCGATTCGTCGAGACCTCAAATGATTTATTTTTATAAATCTGTCAATATCTCACATCCCCAACCCAAGGTCAGATATGTACTTTCACATTACGATAATTTCACGAGATAATAGCCGACAATCGAAATGAAGCACCCCATCTGAAAATCAGCGCCATCTACACCGTTGAATCTCACCATCCATAGTGAATCAACCACAGCCGTCCGATCTCAGTCTTCCTTTTTCTATATCGTCTCTCGTCCTCGTTTTACTTCTTACTATATAAACCCACACCTGCAGGCGAAAAGATCCCCGCCCCACTCACTCGGAGACCTCTCACTTCTCTCGTGCTCGCTCGCCAGAATCTCGCCGGGAAATCTGCATTTTCTTATTTTGGATTCCCGGTCAGTTGTCGGTTTGCGGTAATTTCGTGCTGATTTCTGTTTGGTTGCCGAGAAATCTAGGGAGAAATGGAAGGATAAGCTAGTATGAATGCTGGGTTCTATGTTGTTTCTGTTGGACTTGAGTTTTTCGGTGTTACTGTGCTTCCAAATCTGAATCTATCGTGGTTTTTGTTGTTTGAGTTTGTTTTGTATAGTTGTCGAACGGTTTTTTCTTCGAGAAAATATGTATTGATCTTTTTATTAACTGGAATTCGATTCAGTGTGGTGCCATTTGAGTGTTTTGCTGGAGTTTTTGAACAAGGATGCGTTGTTTGGTAGTGGAGAAGTGTCGGGAGAATCGGTGATTGAATTGTGAAAAATGCTCTGTTTTGTGCTTGCGTCTGCTGAAATCTGCAACTTATGTTTAGCTTTAATGTTTTCTCTTTTATTTTTTGTCGTTGCTCAATTTCTATAATTTGGATCTGATATAGATTAAGCATATTAAACCTGGATCTTGAGAACTTGATTTTACCCTTTGTTAAACACTCAATTTGACTGCAGAATTGCAGAAGAGAGCTCTGATTCCTTTGATCTATCGCTTTCTTAATCTGCCTTCTTTTACCGTTCTTGTTTACTTATCATCTCTTCATTACATCATAAGAATTTCGGGTAGCTTGAATTGAAGTCGACCCTGTTTGGTCTGTTTTGTCTTTTTGTCTATGGCTAAGACTCTTATTTGCACATTTGACTTCCAGAGATATAGAAGATGAGAGAAATCCTTCACGTTCAAGGTGGTCAGTGCGGGAACCAGATCGGTTCGAAATTCTGGGAAGTTGTCTGTGACGAGCATGGGATCGATCCGACAGGACGCTACACTGGAAGCTCTGATCTCCAGCTGGAGCGTGTAAACGTCTACTACAACGAGGCATCGTGCGGTAGATTTGTTCCACGTGCTGTTCTCATGGATCTTGAGCCTGGTACCATGGACAGCGTGAGAACCGGTCCATATGGTCAAATCTTCAGACCTGACAACTTTGTGTTTGGTCAGTCTGGTGCTGGTAATAACTGGGCCAAGGGGCATTACACCGAAGGAGCCGAGCTTATTGATGCGGTACTCGATGTTGTGCGCAAGGAAGCTGAGAATTGTGACTGTCTTCAGGGTATATAATCTCTTTCTAACTGCCAGATTTTCGATACCTTGGTCCTTCATTTAGGATCACTTCGAAAGATTGTTGAATCGGTTGTTTTAGCAGGACTATAGCTTCGGAAGTCAAATTATTGATAAAGATGGAAACTCAAACTGATGGCAATCTGATGCTTGAATTCGACACCTGAAAGATTTTTTCAGATAGGAATTAGTAGCTACATACATGGATGTTCTTATCTATAGATTTCGATCTTAGTGTATTAGTGGTTTCATGTGCTATTGTCATTTTCAGGTTTCCAAGTGTGCCACTCGCTAGGTGGAGGTACTGGGTCTGGAATGGGAACTCTGCTCATCTCTAAGATCAGGGAAGAGTATCCCGACAGAATGATGCTCACTTTCTCCGTCTTCCCATCACCAAAGGTCTCCGACACAGTTGTCGAGCCGTACAATGCCACCCTTTCGGTTCATCAGCTGATTGAAAATGCCGATGAATGTATGGTTCTAGACAACGAGGCCCTCTACGACATCTGCTTCAGAACGCTCAAGCTTACCACTCCTAGCTGTGAGTCTGTCTGTCCACTCTTCCCTCTTTTATGCAATTGTTTATACGATCCAACAGATTGGTCTGTCCCATGATTTAAACTCTCTCGTCGTTGGCCTCGGGTCATCATTTCAAGCAGGAACTCATTCTTTCTGTTTGTTGATTTGGAACCATTAGCTCTTTACAACTATGATTCTGATTGTCTTGTAACTGTTTGATTGATTACTGTGAAAACAGTCGGTGATCTGAACCATCTCATCTCTGCAACAATGAGCGGAGTCACATGCTGTCTCAGGTTCCCGGGTCAGCTCAACTCCGACCTCCGAAAACTCGCGGTGAACCTCATCCCATTCCCACGTCTCCACTTCTTCATGGTCGGTTTCGCCCCTCTCACCTCTCGGGGTTCCCAGCAATACCGCGCCCTCACCGTCCCCGAACTCACCCAACAAATGTGGGACGCCAAGAACATGATGTGTGCCGCCGACCCGAGACACGGCCGTTACCTCACGGCCTCGGCAATGTTCCGGGGAAAGATGAGCACTAAAGAGGTCGACGAGCAGATGATCAATGTGCAGAACAAGAACTCGTCCTACTTCGTGGAGTGGATCCCGAACAACGTGAAGTCGAGCGTGTGCGATATCCCGCCCCGAGGTCTGTCCATGGCGTCGACGTTCATAGGGAACTCGACGTCGATACAGGAGATGTTCAGGAGGGTGAGCGAGCAGTTCACGGCCATGTTCAGGAGGAAGGCCTTCTTGCATTGGTACACAGGCGAAGGCATGGACGAGATGGAGTTCACCGAGGCTGAGAGCAACATGAACGATCTCGTGTCCGAATACCAACAGTACCAGGACGCGACCGCTGACGAGGAACTCGAGTACGAGGAAGAGGAAGAGGAGGAGGCGGCCGACCACCACCAGTGATGCTGTAATTACCGATTTACCCCCCTGTCCTGTCATGTTTTCAGAATTTTATACAGTGCGTGTATTATTATGTTTTGTGCATTTGATTCTCATTTATTGTTTTTGGGTTTTTATTGTAATCAAATTCGGATTTTTTCTTTTTCTTTTTTGGTTCAGTGATTGGCATTGTGTAAAAGTGAGTTGGAATTGTTTGTTTGTTTTTCCCCTGTTTTTTTTTTTGTGTTATAAGTGAATCAGGTTAATTGAATTTTAAGCATTGCCCTTTTCTTTCACTTTTGTGTCCTCCAACTATAAGATCAATAAATTGAATAAAAAGTCTAATAACCGTCGAAAAGGGATTTAAAGTTATATGATTTCTTGCAAGAAATCAAAATTTATATTAAAAAAATAAATGCCTTTCATGTGTTAAATACCATTCAATAGCATTAATGTTTATTTGCCTTTTTTCTTTTATCTTTTGAATATAAATAATTTTTAGATACAAGAATATGCACGCTTAAAAATTCGTCAAAATTGGAGTGTATTAAGGCCGATTTATAGTTGGTTTACGTTTGTCCGGTCATATATTCGGCTGAATTTGTCACTGTCGGGTTCGAATTAACCCAAGCTTTATTATTTTTGGGATTATCATTATAATGACAATATAAAAATTTATATGTTTTCATGAAACACATTTCACATGTTCGGTTCTTCACTTCACAGCCCATATTCGAATCAGATCCATCCTGAATCCTGATTCGAAACATAATTATTAATTATTGGAATATCAAATAATTATATATTTTTATTATTCCCCAGTTAACTCAGGGTACTTCTGGTATTACATCCATAAAGTAGGGGTATTAAGGTCATTACATACCGTCTCCGTTTGGATCGCGAGAAGTGAAAACTCGGAGGAGAAAAAGAATTTCGAGTCTCCTCCAAAATCTCAAGAGCTATGGACGAACATGAATTTCGCAGCATTCTCGATCTCTTCCCCGTCGTGCGTCCCCGTGATTATCGTGTAATCTTTCTTCCCTCTTCGCAAAAATCATTCCTTTATCATCTCTCTCTTTTTTCTCGACTCTTGTGTTGCTTCTATTTCTACTCTGAACTTCTTGTGATGCAGTCTTGTTTTTTCCTTTAAACCCTAATTTCTTTGGTTCGCTGATAGTGTTCGTGGTGAACTGGATCTTACTTGGAATCTATTGATCGTTTTGTTTTTAGGGTTTGATCCTGATTTTTGTGGGTAGTGATTGATTTATGGATATAGTCTGTATCGACGGGATATTACGCTCCGAGTTCTGGGGTTTTTTGTAAGGCTTCGTCGTTCCATATATTATGAGTTAAATGATGATAAGTTTTGGTGAATAAACCGAATATCTTAAATTGTTTTCCACACGACTTGAAATGTCTAGAATTCCTCTCAAGATTTGATCCAATCCGATACTGAATACCTTCATTAGTTGCTCCCATGCTTTTCTTGCCTATTGTTGTCTATTTGCTTTGGTTTATCAGTGGAGAATCATCCTGATTTTTTGTTGCAGGCCGACTTGGATTCATCAAGGCAATCAATTTCACAGCCCGTGCAGGAGAGTGAGGTAAAAGCAACGATCTAAAAGCCCATTTTCATGATTTTACTTGACGAATTATGGATACCGTTGCCTGGTTTATGCGGTTTGGACCCGTGGAAAACAGGTGATGAAATGGCATGATGCGTGGACAGATGAGGACCAGACAGGCTTCCGAAACCAAGAGACTGATCAAGGTTTGTTACTTTTGTTCTGTGGAATTTCTGATACCGAGTATAGTTCTCTTTGTGATCTGCATTATTTGGTTTTTCTTGATAGGTCTGAGCAAAATTTTTTCGTGAAAGATAGAGGAAAATACCCTTTTTTCTTCTGAGTATTTGCTGTTTTTTATTGGATTTACTCATATTTTCAATACAGAACAGATGAAAGATTTTGGTAACAGTTGAGGAAGTTGTGAGGCTGTATTTGAACTTCCAATTAAATCCATATCATGTAATCTTTGACCTAATTGTATACTTTCATTCTTTTCGTTTATTTCCCCGGCGGCCATAGAAAATCTTGATCTTTTATCCATGGATTGATGTAACAAACAGCTTCGTGCTACTTTCATACTCTGTCTCCCAAACATTTAAACGATTACCGAAGCCAGATTTTCCTTAATTTCTTTTCCAGATGTCATGCATCTGCATCTTTCTTCTTCATGAGTGTTGCTTCCGTTTTCTGGTTACAAGTTAATGGGGATATAAAGATTCTTGCAGACTTATCATTCTTTCTGATTGTGGACTCATTTTGGCAGATAAGTTTTGGGAGAATCTGAAATCGGCTGCAGAGAAGAAGGTATTATATCTTGACTGGTGATCCTTTCCACGCATTTCTTGTGATTGAATGAAACTTATGGAAAGATTTACCGACATACCTGGACATCCGTGATGTGGTTTTGGATTTTGAGAAAATTAAAATCCCCCTTAGGTGATCAAAGATCTTCTCGCGTTTGAAACTATAAACTCAAGAGATCTATTGTTTGTTCGTTACTTTCTCGTATAGGTTTCTGAAGTTAAACCTAGTTTTTGGTTTCTTTCTGCTACTACATAATACACATACTGTATTGGATTAAACTAGACATCTTTTTTTCTTTTCAACGTGAGCATGATTCGTAGTTGTCTATGGATTTCATTTGTCAAAGGTTGGCAAGATCGAAGCAGAGAGGTTCTGCAAGGCTTTCCAGCGAATTCACAATAAACTCGTATGTCTCTAATTATCTCGTAATGCCCTCGATACCTCCAGTTAATGTCTTCGTGAATCGGAACTGATTCCATTCGTTTTCAGGTCTATGAAGAATTGGATCGGGATACTGCAAAGCGGTTCTTGAACTCATGAGAGGCGGCGATTCTTCTGAAAACTCTCGTTGAGATGCTGTGGACAGTTTCTTTCACAAAACCTTGTTCCCCAGATAGAGAAAGAACACCAGATGTTAGGACAAAGATTCGATGATCTTTTATGTAATGTTTTAGGCAATGCACTGTCCTGCAAGACTGCAACTGTTCTGAAGAGTTCATGTCTGTCTATGGAAATCTGATCTCTTGCGTGTTCCCGTGATACTCTTTTCTTTTGTTCTCTTGCTCTTGGCCTTCTTAAATTCATAAATCTATTATTATGCGGAATATAAATATGAATTATTATGACTTATCATATGGTTAAGGAAAATTTTAGTTTTTCATAAGTCCGTCGCTTCACTCCGAATGAATCAACCTTAAATTGCTGTGCCATTAACCATTTTTTTTAAAACATATATTTGCATAAAACGTCTTATATGTTCCTTCAAGACTATAGTCTAAAATTATATTTTGCAGCATCAAAAAAAATCATTTTCTATTTTGTAAAATATTGGATGCTCTTACAATCTTATATTCCACTGGTATTTAATTCTCTAAGAAAGGACAAACCTCATCATTAGTTCTATAGAACAATGATGTTTCGTTGTTCATACATGATTTTCGGTGGATATCAATATATATAATATTCTTTCCACGTGAATTTTGATAAATATGATTTCGAGTCTGAACATCATCTCTGGATTGACGACTGATGAAATAAATAAGTATAGGACGTGCCAATATATATATATATATATATAATAGGGAAATATATAAACAAATACCATTATTCATGCAGATATCATAGGGCAACTCAAGATTATTGTATCTACGTACACATTCATAGATTTTTTTGGGACAAAAACACAAGATTATAGTTTTGTATGTATAAACCAAACAAAAAATAACAATAGCGAGAGAGAATATATAAATATCGTATATTTAACAATCTTTGGATAATCTCATACTTTTTTGTTCACAATCTCTTTATTTTCATCAATCAAAACCCAAAAAAAAAGAGCACAATATTCATCTATTGTGGAGAGGATTCGGACCTGTAAAAATTCTTCTTTTTCCATCTTCGAACACATTATCACTTCCTCTACTGTATCCTGATCCGCTTGATCCGCCATTGGAGTCATGATGACGGAGCCTGAAAGATGGCTTGGATCTCTCCAAGCTTCCATGAGAGGAGTGTTCAATAGTCCCATGGTGATGATGATGATGATGATGATGATGATGATCAGAAGAAGACGAAGACGATGATGAGGTAAGAAACATAAATAGCAGAAGAAATAGAACAAGAAGAGCAATGAACCCAGTGACTCTCCGAGATTTTCTTCTCGAGTAACCTGTCATGATCGCTTCAGAATCTTCTGCAAACACCCAGCACGAGTTGATGATGTTAGAGAATTGCTTGGATCGAAAACGGAAGAGGGTCTTGGGATTAGACCCAGATCTCTCTCTCTCTCTCTCTCTCTCTCTGATCTCTCTCTAATGTTCTAAGTTGGAGTTTGAGCTCTGAAAATGAGAAGAGAGAGAAGTCAGCCTTGTCTTAAAACTTTGGGCCTTAGAAACCATAAACTTGCTCAAAAAGTTTAGTTGGACTTTGCATACACTACTTTATTTATTTCCATAGAATTTCCTCTACTACAAAAAAATCTTCCATTTATGTAAATGTTTTGCCCCAAAAGAACTTGTATAATTTCTAGCTCAAATATTATTAATTATTATCAACTAATTCTATTGGGACGACCATATATATATATTGGCACAACTTATAAACAAATGTGAATGATTTCAGTGACAAAAGTTTGTAACCTTTTTTCTAAGATACTAATAAGAATTCAAGATTATTTTAATTGGTTTTTCCCTTTCTAAACAAATTATAAAAATCGAAATAAATGGATGGGTAAAAAATTTAACTCTAATATTTTTTTGGATAACACACACACACACACTTATGTATATATATATATGAAATGAAGAGAGGGTCAAAGAAAAGAAAATAGGAAAAGGATGGGGACAAAGAGGGGATTTGAAGTGATGATTCCAATTCTTGCTTTCTTTGGGGAAAATGATGTTGTCTTCACTCTGCTTTACCACACACTAACATACATTAAAAAGCCATTTTCCCCACTCATTGTTTTGCACTCCCACCCCACATTGTATCCTTTTTCTTGATCTTATAGATTTATTGTTTTTTTCCTAATGTTCTTATAATTTATTTTCCACAAATGTTTTTTTTTCTTCTTCTTTTAAATCGCATACCAACCCGCTGATGATTTTCACAATTAGCTACCAAATAATACTTGGATATATGCCTTTTTTTAAAAAAAAAATTATCTAAAGAACATATTTTCAAAATCTACCATTTTTTTAACAATGATGTCTAACATATGATTATATATATATATATATGTATTGCTAACATTCGAACAATTAATAGTATCCAAGATTGGGTAGCTCAACCACTAAGAAATGGATCAAAACTTCTTCCTAACTCGGGTTCCAGTTCTCACTTGGGAAAGGGGATTCATATAGACTTCTCTGGTTCTCTGAGAGATATAATTAGGTTAAAGGTCCGTTGATATTCCGAATTATAAAAAAAAACATCCGAACACGAGTTAGAGAGGTAACACACACAAAGACTAATAGTAAACGTTTATGAACACTAAATGTAAATGCTTTTTTATAAAGGAAATAGATAGAATACCTTTCAAAGTTTATAACAAAAAAAAACTTTCAAAGTTGAGAGAAATAAGATTTTCATTGGTAAAAAAACTTCAAATGTTGAATGCATGGACGTTGAAATGAGGAACTTCACTTCATAATTAAAGCCGAAAATAATATTTAAAAGAAATGATATGCATGGACCGGAATTTCCCCGTCGAATGGATAGTCAAAGTAGTTTGCATGAAAACACAACGTTAATGGTAATAACTTTCAAAGTTTGAATGGTAACATTTCTTCTTTCTTTTCTTCCATTTTGGTTTAACATGTTGCAAAACTGTTAATTACTTTATAAATTTCATCGCGTTATTATAAAATATATGAGTTCGTGATGAAATGTTGAATTTTAAAATTTGAATCATTCAAATCTCCACATCTTGTATTTTTACATAAAAATATTTGACCTTTTATATTAAATTTGAAGATTGATATTATCAAAGCAAATAAAGATGTTTATACATTTTTTAAGGAATTACAAATTATATACATATTATCAGAATATAAAGCGAAGGATATCGAATGATTACATTTGCACCCATCGATATAGCCAATAAATGGAGGCTTGTAGCCATAAGTTGTAATCACCGTGAGAGTGCAAAACAAGCTTTGACTGACTTTGCATGGTTCAAAATATTACACCCCTTCTTTTCTATTTAAATAAAATGTTTATATTATCATTTCTCGTTAATTAATTATTTGGTGCAATGTACATGACTCATATTTTAAAAAAAATATACGGTGGGAGCTTCTACGACCCTGCGGACTGGATAACATCTTGTACAGTAAATTTCCGACCCTTCGAAATAGTCGGCAAACTATGCGGAACAGATAATCCAATCGAAATTGACCGAAACAAAGAAAAGTTAAGATCTCAAAAAAAAAAAAAATTGAAACCACAATTTTGCGTAGAAGAGATTTATCATTGAGAATTGAGATGGGACTTTTTCCTACTATTTTACTTATGATGATATATGTTATATGAATTAATTATAAATAATAAAAATATACTATAGTTAGGGTGGACTAATATCCCACGCATTTACATATAGATAGAATAGCATGAATAGAGATATGATATTGGTGTAAAATTATGTTATAAAAACGCTGAGTGTATGTTTACTTTACGATATGTTTAATATATTGAAGAATTATATGACTGCAAATAGAAACAAAAACAAAATACACAAAAGTTGATGTTATTTTTCACTGCCCACACACAGTCATTTATTTATTTATTTATTTATGCATTATATTTATGGTCAAACACAAAGGGTGCCAATCATCATTGGAACATGAGGGAGAAAAAGTTAAATTTCTTTTTAGCTTGTGTGGCCATCCTGAGTTGTTTCCAACTATATTTGAAAACTTTCATGTAATATCATGTCGCTATTCTCATCATATAATATATATATATATATATATATGTATGTACATATGAATGCATGTATGTATCATCACAATTGTTTCTTCGAGACCCGTACGTGGGATCTTCCCGTACGTACAGTAATCTGAATCTGATGCCAGCTTTAATATAAGACAACAATGTAAGCCCAACAAGGGTGAGTTAGGCCCAATATGATTTTCTTCGGTTTTGGAATTTTCTCAGTTTTTAGTTTTTAATTTTTAAAAACCTGAAAAATATCCAAGATTTTATTTTATTTTTTATTTTTTTTTCCAAAAACTCAATAAAATCATTTTTTAAGAAAATCAAGAAAAAGTCAAAAACTACTTTTTTTTTTTAGATTTTAGCGAAAAAATCTCAATTGTTTTTTTTATTTTCTATTAAATATTAATTATATAAAATATTCCAAAAGACAAAAATACCCATAACTTTAAAGAAAATTTTACTTTAGACGTATATATATATATATATATATATATATATATAAACCCTTTTTGATAATTTTATATGTAAAATCTAAAATCTAAAAATTAAAATATTACTCATTCAATCAATTTTTTTTAAAAACTACAAAATTAAAAACCAAAAACCAAAAACTAAAATTAAAAAATCAAAGTAAAAGCTATCACCACATAGCCTGATCCTAATTTTGAAATGGGTATTAGCTTTGAGCCCAATAAACTCCTAATTGCATGGCTTAAAAAAATAATATTTGCCTTAACAAGTTTAGGACTGATCAGTGATTCAGTAGGACCGACCGGTTCAATGACTTAATCGAAATATTCCGGTTTACTCCGGTTACTAAGCAGATAAGAGTCGAATATAAGAACACAAAACACTTTTCATTTTGGTCGCGACGTGTTTTGACCAGGTTTGGGTCAATCAATTCACAGAAGTATAGCTTCTGACCAAATATAGGAGTCCGTCACGAGTTTCATCGCCTCGTCCATGGCGTTTCGATTTGTCGATGGATTCTGCTGCGTTTTTGCGCTCTGTCTTCTGTTTCCGCCTTTTTCCATTTCCGGTTCTACTCAGCAGGTTTGTGTTTGATCTTCTCTTTCGTGGTTCTCTTCGCGGTTGTCGAAGAGGCTTGGTAGCTGTTTTTCCTGCTTGTTTCCCGAGAAAGTGAGATTGAGAGAAAACGTGTTGGAGTTGTCGTTTGTGTGAATTTTACTCTTGATCAAGTCCTCCTCCAATTTGAAATTTTTTTCTTCAGTTTGTTTCGACTGAATATTTTGCCATGAATATAGACAAGTCATGGTATTTTCTTGTTCTGGAAACTAGCTGCTGAGATGAGCGTGATTTGGAATCTCACAGTGAAAAGGAAATTACCCAAGCATAATTTGATTTTTGGAAGATTTGAAATCGGGTTTTACAGTTTCTTCGTATCTGATTTCTGTGACGCTGCAGACTTTTCTGATGGGTTTTGTGAGTCTTTTTACAGTTTTGTAGTGCTGAGAGTGGATATTATGGTGCGACAGCGTGTGGAATTCAGTCGTCCTCGTCAACAAAGCTTTTGATCAAAGGAGGTACTGTCGTGAATGCACACCATCAAGAGGTTGCTGATGTTTTTGTGGAGGATGGGATTGTTGTCTCGGTACAGCCAAACATCGAGGTAGAGTTATTTCCTTGCCAAGTCTCCTACTTTCTGTAATATTTTGAAGTCACTTAGAAGATGGAGTGATGAACTTCACACGAAACTTGAAGACGGTATCACACATATGAGACTTACAAGTTAGATAGCATGCGGTATCAAATTCTTCTGTTTCTCGATCCTTCTGATAGATCTTGAATCTGGCGGTTCAGTTCTCTGTATATCTGATGTCAGTGTCAATCTTTTACTAGTGGTCTTGTCAAAATTTGAAGTTATGTTCTTCTGATATAATGGATATTGGATTCTATGTTTTCCTCTCTTTAATCCATTTGTACTGTTGGAGATCTCCTACAATTGGCGCTGCTTTAAGATCGTTTCGCTGTCTTTGGGCAGGTTGGGGATGATGTCACTGTGCTCGATGCCTCTGGAAAGTTTGTCATGCCAGGTTAGTGACTTGTTACCATCATATGTCTTGATTGTTCGCTCGGAAAAAAAAAAACTGAATAACATTATGTGTTTCTTGACTCATGATTCACGTTTATGAGCCAATAAACATGGAACTGTGCAGAGCTTCAACTCTTAAGTGCGTATTTAAACTTGAAGATCTAGTTTCCTCGTAAAATGTAGTTATACAAAGTATGTATATTTGATATCAGGAATGCCTATGTAACTTTGAGTTAAAACAATATATATTTGTTTATTTTCATTAATTACTTTTCTTTCAACTGATCCTAAAAGCTTCAGTATCTTTCTGATTCTATTCGAAGTTTCTATCTTGACTCTCAGTTTTATATTTTGCTCTTCCTTGATGTCAACAGGAGGAATTGATCCTCACACGCACCTCGCCATGGAATTTATGGGTTCCGAAACTATTGATGATTTCTTCAGTGGCCAGGCAGCAGCATTAGCTGGTGGAACAACTATGCACATTGACTTCGTTATACCAGTCAACGGGAATCTACTGGCTGGTTTTGAAGCCTATGAGAAAAAATCCAAAAATTCGTGCATGGATTATGGTTTTCATGTGGCAATTACAAAGTGGGATGAAAATGTTTCCAGGGACATGGAAATATTGGTCAAGGAAAAGGGTAAATAAATGTCTCTTAAGGCATAGATAGCCATGGCATATGCTGGTTTTGTGGATTTTTACTGGTTTTACTATGCAGATGAAAACAAGTGCCTGTATCTGTAAATTCACAGGTATCAACTCTTTCAAATTCTTCTTAGCATACAAAGGATCCTTTATGGTCACCGATGAGCTCTTATTGGAGGGCCTTAAAAGATGCAAGTCCCTTGGTGCCTTGGCAATGGTTCATGCAGAAAATGGAGATGCAGTGTCTGAAGGACAGAAAAGAATGATCGAACTAGGCATTACAGGTCCAGAGGGGCATGCTCTTTCAAGGCCTGCGGTGGTAATTCAGATATATACATACATGTCATCATTTTGAATTACTGGCTAGCATGTTTTTACTTTCACCCATGTCTTCTTTTCACCTGTAACCTTTGTCAATGCTAAATCCAGATTCTTGTTTGACAATGCCAGATTGAAGGAGAAGCCACTGCCCGAGCAATTCGTTTGGCTCATTTTGTTAACACGCCTCTTTACGTTGTCCATGTTATGAGTATTGACGCAATGGAGGAGGTTGCAAAAGCTAGGAAAGCAGGTTATGTGATAGAAAACTGATAGAACTAGTTTTTTTTTTGTTATTTCCTGACCTATATTCACGATACAATCAAATTTCAGGCCAGAAGATTATTGGAGAGCCTGTTGTTTCTGGATTAATCCTTGATGATCAGTGGCTTTGGCATCCTGATTTCATAACTGCAGCCAAGTGAGGAAAAAAAAGTGTTCTTGAGTTTTGTTACTGAGTGATGTCAAACATTTCCTTTAGTTTTTGATGTTTTGTATAAATCTCAATGCTTTAGGTATGTGATGAGTCCACCTATTAGGCCAGCCGGACATGGAAAAGCTTTACAGGCTGCCCTTTCAACGGGAATTCTTCAGGTATCTTTTTCAGCGATCTTTTTTCCTTGAATTTCTTAAGATTCTTACTTGCAAATTTTTTTGGCATTTGGTTTGCAGCTTGTAGGAACTGATCACTGTACCTTTAATTCTACACAAAAAGCTCTTGGCATTGATGATTTCCGGAAAATTCCTAACGGTGTTAATGGTAATAGGAGACTAATTCTTGCTTTTTTGTGCTCATTGTATGACGTGTTTTACTGGTTTAATAAACCCTTTTAACATGTCGATGTTTAGGCCTCGAAGAACGGATGCACCTGATATGGGATACCATGGTGGTAAGTGCCATTGGACTCGACACTTGTTTTCTTATTAAGCTTCTAATCGGTTTCCGTCTCATGATCCAGGGATCTGGCCAAATCTCTGTTACTGATTTTGTCCGAATAACAAGCACTGAATGGTATATGATCTTCCACAGCTTCTTTCGATCTCAAAATACGCTTTTCCTATGGGTGGTAGTAGTGTATTCGCTATGACTTGCGTGGTTAGGTATAATGTTCATTTAGAATGGTCCGTATCATTTCATTTCAGTGCTAGAATTTTCAACATCTATCCAAGGAAAGGAGCTATTCTTCCCGGCTCAGACGCGGACATAATCATACTGAATCCCAACTCGAGCTTCGAGATCAGCTCAAAGTCTCATCATTCCAGAACAGACACTAATGTCTACGAGGGTAGAAGCGGAAAGGTATTCCTCATAAATAACATTGTCCTACCCGTTTAAGAGCAAATCTTTATTGTTCTCGTTTAACCGATATCCCGGGGATGTTACTTTTGAATTCAGGGGAAGGTGGAAGTGACAATAGCCGGAGGAAGAGTTGTATGGGAAAATGATGAACTCAAGGTCATTCCTGGCTCGGGAAAGTACGTAAAGATGCCGCCTTTCAGTTACCTTTTCGATGGGATTGACAAGTCAGACGCTAATTACCTATCGTCTCTTCGAGCTCCAGTTAAGCGTTCCAGATCTGAAGGTTAAGATACAGGTACTTTTTTGCATTCTGTCATTTCATTTCTACAACAGTTGCATATATCATTATTTGGGTCCAAGATATATTATATGGTTTAGGCATTGTGAACAATGTTGTTCATAGATCATGGGTCATCTCTATTACAGATCGTTGTGTTTGATATTGATTGTGTTCAAAGGTTAAAGAATCGATCTTTGTCATGGAATATATAATGTGTGTATATATATAGCTTATTTCAGGCTTTGATTGGAATCTCAAATGGGCATATATGGTATCAGCCGTCAAACCGAATAATTGAACCAGATATGCCGATTTAAACCGGTTCGGTTAGCTGCTGCGGTTTACACCACAATTCGTGGTTCCGTGCGATTTGCTTGACAACGCCATTCAACAAAAAGACGGTTTCACCCTTCCTTCATATATGTGTTCGAAAAGATTCCCTCTCCGCGCAGAGAAGATTTTTCCTCAGTTTCTCGGCTACCAAACTCCGCGGCGAGGAGAAATAGCGTAAACCATGACGACAATCAGCCTTCGCAAGGGGAACACCAGACTCCCACCGGAGGTGAATCGCGTGATTTACGTGCGCAACCTCCCATTCAACATCACGAGCGAGGAGATGTACGACATCTTCGGCAAGTACGGCGCGATTCGCCAGATTCGCATCGGCTGCAACAAGGACACTCGCGGCACTGCTTTCGTCGTCTACGAGGATATCTACGACGCCAAGACCGCCGTCGATCATCTCTCCGGCTTCAATGTCGCGAATCGGTACCTCATCGTGCTGTATTACCAGCAGGCGAAGATGAGCAAGAAGTTTGATCAGAAAAAGAAGGAAGACGAGATCGCTAAGATGCAGGAGAAGTATGGAGTCTCTACCAAAGATAAGTAAAAAAAAAAAGCATGTTTGATTCGAGCGTCAATGGTGTCCCTATTACGGCTGCGATTTAGGGTTTAATTCTGGGGATATGCAGTCGATGGAGTTGTTTTGAGCTCCGGAACTTGTTGAATCTTTGTCCTTTTTATCTACCAGGCAATGAAATATGATTTTTTAACTCCAAATTGTGTTTTGTTGTTGCTTCTTGCGGGATTATATGGTTTTGAACCGAATGGCTGAAGATATGCAGTTCACGTCTTTTTCAAATGCTTCGCTCCGTTCGAAATTTCGTCATTCTATTGTCGGATTTCTGTGCTTGGTGATGAGTGGGAGAAGAACATTTGAAGAATACATGTGAGAGAATTGTGTTAGGGTTAGACCATAGATTTAAAGGTCTGAATTGTAGTTTGTGGAGGATATTTCTGGGTGAACTATTCAGAGGTTAGGATGTTTTAGGGTTTGCCTCAAAATTCAGTCTTTAGATTCTGAGGAATGTTCATCCATAATGAACATAGGTCTCAGTTATTAGTCATACTTAGCTTTTCTCCATTGTTGACCTCTAACCTTTCAGGCATTCTATCTGTGTTCAGCTTTCTTTCTTCAGTGGTGTCCAATGGGTTTGGTCACTTCACTTGTTAGCAACAGACAACATTAATAATGCACACACATATTAGAGTTGAAACGAATTAGGTACATTGAGAAACCCTGGCATTTTTGATGAATTAATAGAACAACCAGAAAAAAATATGTATGAACACAATACACCTCACATTCCCTAATCCCAGTTAATGATTTTTTCCCCTTCATGAGCCATCACCTCTTTTGAAGTTCCCCCCTCCGATTCAATAACTAGCATTCTGTGCATATGTAGAACAGATGTGCTTCTGAAATTTGCTTTCGCCATCAAAAGATGAAGTTTCTCATTGTATGTGCTGCTCTCTTTTTTTTTTCTTTTCTTGTTTCTATCTTCTCTCTTCCTCTACCTCAACAATGGGGTCATTTGAATGACAGTTCACGCCGCTTCTTTGGATTAGGATCTGGGTTTCCTTTTCTCATCATTGCCACAAATTCATCATAGTTTATCCGCCCATCCTGTAAATGTTTTAGCAGTGCATTTAGTGTCTGAGGTTAGGTTGGCTGCTGTGATGGAAAATGTAAACTATTAGTAAATGTGACATTAGCAGGACTGTCTTTGTTGCTTACATTATCAGAGTCGACTTCAGAGATTATTTCGGTAATATCCCTGCCATCATTCATGCCAAATTCCCGAAGGGCCTGCTCCAGCTCTTCCATTGTGATATATCTGGGAGTGACAGCAACATTTCAGGTAAGCTTTCGCTGATACTGAAAACTTTTTTGCATCTATTGTGTTGGATTTGGAAATTAAGAATCAGAACTGTAACGAATTGTTAGGTGCTTACCCACTGTTGTCTTTGTCAAAGTGTTGGAAGGCAGAGTAGAGATGTTCTTCTCTGTCGAGTCTGTTGATGTGCATTGTGGCTGCGATAAACTCACCGTAGTCTATTGTTCCATTACCATCTGCATCGGCCTACAGAAACCCGAGAATCAAATGCACACACAGATTGAATAAAAATTGGGCAGGGAGTCTCTCTTTTTGCTATCTTTTTTTGCAGGTGACCAGCAAAAATGATAAAGACTTACGGCTTCCATTAACTGCTGGACTTCGTACTCTGACAATCTGGTGCCTTGCTTAGCAAGTCCCTGCCTTAGCTCCTCAAGTGTTATTGTTCCACTGTTATCAGTGTCCATGCCTTTGAACATCTCTTTCAATCCCATGATTTCTTCCTCTGATAAGCAGCCTGCTATCACCTGTTCATTATCAGATAAAGCTCAGTACACTACATGCTTAGCAATGCCATATTGTTACACATATTGCTTGATACAATATTGATTTCAGGGGCATATGAGAATATTGGGTTAGCAACATGGTTGTTACCCGTAAAGCAACTTTCTTGAACTTGTTCATTGCTTTGAATTGTTTGAGCCTGGACATCACCGCATTGTCGAGAGGAACATCTGGTGCCTCTCCATCCTCCTTGATCCATGGGTGGTCTTTTTACCACGGAGAAAAAATAAGGGAGAAAATATTAGGACAGATGAATTTGGAGTTTTATCAAAGATTTGCTGGGAAAGGTTGTCGTGTTTGACGTTTTCGTGTTTTCTCAGATGCTTACTGAGAACTTGTGCGGCCGTCAATCTTTGCTTGGGGTCCGAGTTAAGCATCTTCCTAACAAGGTCCTTTGCCTGAGGTGAGATGACCGGCCAAGGATCGCTTGAAAAATCAATTTGTCCTCGTAGGATGGCGTTGAATATCCCATTCTCAGACTCTATCAACAGGTAACGGGAACGCATGAATGTAAATCTCTGTCTGCATGTGTAATCTTTGGTATTTGTGGTGTTTTCACAGAAATGGAAACGGAACGGAATCTTTACCCGCCCAAAAGGGTGGAACACCACTTAGGAGGATATACAACATGACACCGACGCTCCAAATATCAGCCTCTGGTCCGTACTTCCTTCTCAAGACTTCTGGTGCGATGTAATAAGCACTGCCCACAATATCCTTGAACACCTCTCCTGTAACACGGCGAAGAAAATATATAAATCCTGTGAATAATTACCGAATCTCTTATTTTTTATATGAATTTGGTTCAGGACAGGCTATGATGATGATTCCGACGAACCTGGCTTGTAGAACACTGATAGCCCAAAGTCGGTGGCTTTGAGAGGAGAATTCTCATCCTTGTTGAGCAACAGAAAGTTTTCGGGCTTCAAATCCCGGTGAATAACTCCCATGGAATGGCAAGTATGCACAATCTGAACTATCGTCCTTAGCAATGAAGCAGCGGCTCTCTCCGAGTAATGCCCTTTGGCGATGATCCTATCGAACAGCTCTCCCCCGGCACAAAGCTCCATAACCAAATGCACGGAATGTTTATCCTCATAGGCTCCCTTAAGCTCGACGATGTTCGGCTGTCCAGTCAGGTGATGCATTATCTGAACCTCCCTTCTCACATCCTCGATATCCTCCTTGTTCACGAGCTTCCGCTTAGCTATGGTCTTGCAAGCGAATTGATGGCCCGTGGCCTTGTGGGTGCAAAGATGGGTGACGCCAAATTGGCCGCGGCCAAGCTCTTTGCCCAACGAGAACGAGGCCTTGATATCTTCCATGGGTCGGCCTAGGACAGGTCCGATAGGGCCTTGTTTGATTGCAGGAGGAGGGGAGGGGGGCGCGTGTTTGGACGCGGCGGCAGAGGTTTCCGCTGGGTTGGTCGGGTTCTGAGCCGCCGGTTCGTCGGTTGTGTTGTCAGATGGTTCTTGTCCATGAGAGCAACAATTCCCCATTGTTGCAGTAAAAGGGCGAGAGGAAGGGGAGGGTTAAAGCTCAATGAGGAGGAAGAGAAAAAATAGATAGGCTTATTTTTTTTGCTTCCTCTTGTTTTTTTTTTCTTCTTCTTCTTGGTTTCTTCTTTAGCAAGAAATTTTAGGAGATGGGTTTGTGAATGGCTATGAATAGTATTTTTACAGTTTGGGTTATGAATTTTTTTTTTTCCTGTCTTTTGGTTTTAAGGAGATAATAGGGTTTGTTGATGGGGAGGGAGTGTAGGACCAACAAAAAGCTTGTCTGTAATTTTGTTATTTAAAGTAAAAATAAAAAGATTTATTTTTGGATTTCTTTTCCTGTGGTAATTAAGATTTCGTTAGAAGCCGTGTCGAATCCGAGTGTGATGTAAATGTAAACGCTTTTTGGTTGAAGAATTTAATGTATTATTATTTTATGAAACTAACACATTTGTTAGTAGTTTTGCTTTTGTGCAATCCTAGGACAATAATTACCGTCTGCTAAATAAATGTACGAGGTTAATTTAACCAAATCAATCAATTTATTATACAACAAGCACACTTTATGTCGTGAAGTGTTCCATTGCATATTCTATATGTAACTATGGTAAATGACCGTATTCTATATATACTCATCTACTTATTACAATATCTCATGTAAATCTTTTTCGGTACAACGAAATTTTAAAAATATATGAGAAATCTTTAGGCAAAAGTCAGCTCTAAGAGCAATTTTGTTGTATCTGTCAAAATCACTTGTTAAGAAATCGTAGAAAAGTGTGTGTGTATATATATATATATATAACGTGAATTTATATGGAATAAACCACACAGCGAAATGAAGTTTTGAAATAATGAATAAATTACAACATACGGCGAAAAGTCTGCCTTTGTTCCCACGTAGACATGTGTTGGTTTTTCGGTTTTGAAAAAAAAAAATTAATATATATAAATGAAACAAAATAATTTTAAACATGTCATCTGATCAGCCTTTGTTTACGGTTCTTTGTGTTTAATTTCTATAGTTGAGATTGGTGGTTTGCCCCAAAATTTTTTTTTTGAGAAATTGAATTGTGGGAGCACCTCTGGTAAAAAAAAAATAAATACATAAATGGTCTTGCATTTTGATTAGCGAAAGAAAAAAAAAACCACAAATGAAACTTTTTTGAACACGAATAACATAGAATACCAAAAAGAAGTTGAATTCACAGAGTTGGAAAAAAATTTTAATTAACGATTGAATGGTGAATATTTTAAATTAAACTAAACAAACATAAGTTCAGGATTTGTCAATCAGATCCTTTCGATGATGAGTATCCGCTTATAGTAGTAATGTTTTCTTAAATATATTGTTATAATGTTATTGAGCGGTCAATTTTAGGAAAAAATTCCAAATAAATATTGCTATTTTTTTCTGATAAATACATGAATTTTCTATCTTCTAAAAAAAATCAATTCGCAATAACCGAATGATTATTTTGGATTATTAAATTTAATCAATTCGATTTTGTTCGATTATTTCGGAGTTAAAAATTTATAACCAATTGGTTATTCAATTCAAATCGGTTAATAATCGAAATACATTTATTCGATTTGGTTTGGTTAATAACAAAAATAACCGAATGATCAGTGATCACCCCAGTATGTATGGAAAAAAAACAATTCAGCGTCGACCATAGAGTTAAAGACCAGACGTATAACCGCAACAAACCCATTTCGTAATAAGAAAATACCTTATTCTATTAATGAATCGCAGAAAACGTCAAAGCGGGAAATCAAGCGGGATGTGGCTGATTTCGTAGCAAGGTGCCTTACCTGTCAGCAAGTGAAAGCGGAACGACAGATGCCGGGTGGCAAACTACAACCATTGGAAATTCCGGAATGGAAATGAGATTCTATTGCAATGGATTTTGTGGTTGGGTTACCACTTACCCCGAGTAAGAAAAATGTCATCTGGGTGGTTGTGGACCGATTAACGAAATCCGCTCACTTCATCCCTATCAGACAGGAGTACACGATCGAGCGATTGGCACAAATATACGTCGATGAGATCATACGGCTGCATGGAGTGCCAAGTGAAATCATATCCGATAGAGATGCTCGATTTACATCTCGTCTATGGAAGGCTATACAGGGAGCATTGGGTACAAAGTTGAAGATGAGCACAGCGTATCACCCACAGACTGACGGGCAGTCAGAACGAACCATCCAAACCTTAGAGGACATGCTCCGAGCATGTGTACTAGAGTGGGGAGCTCCGTGGGATCGGTACATGACGTTGTGCGAATTCGCATACAACAACAGTCACCACGCGAGTATTGGGGTATCACCGTATGAGGCACTGTACGGAAGGCCATGCAAGACGCCACTATGCTGGACCGAGATCGGCGAACGCAGAACTTTCGGACCTGAAATCGTTGAAGAGACGACGGAAGTGATTCGGAAGATTCGCGCTAACCTGAAGACCGCACAAGACAGACAGAAATCTTATGCGGATCAGAGAAGGCGAGACTTCACTTTGGAAGTAGGAGACCGAGCTTTCCTCCGCGTTCA
>NW_010965304.1:2494284-2503805 GCF_000463585.1 Tarenaya hassleriana | reverse complement strand
CGTATCAATGCTACGGAAGTACGTGGCAGATCCTTCCCATGTGATACAACCGCAGGAATTGGAGTTCACCAGCGCTATGCGTTTTCGGGACGAACCACTACAGATCGTGGACCGGAAAGTCAAGAAGCTGCGAACCAAGGAAATACCGCTCGTCAAAGTGGTATGGAGATCTCAAGGGGTTTCCGACATGACATGGGAACCCGAGGCGGAAATGCGTGATACTTATCCCCATCTGTTTGTTTAAATGTTGTAAACGTCCGAACAAGCGAGACTGTACTGTAATAAACCTTTATGGAATTTAAGGAAGGCTTTCGAATGGATGTTAAGCAATTCAGAATTCGAGGACGAATTCATTTTAAGGGGGGAGGATTTATAATACCCCGATTCTTGAATAATTTATTTAAATTAACTCCGGGAATAAAATAGGGTAAGAAAAGTCTAAAATATAAGGTGATTGACATAAGATTCGAACCAAGGGATCAACGGGACTCGAATGCGTCGAAAACGTCGAAAAAACAAAGGAAATAGGGCGTAGACCGATCGGTCCAGAGGTAGACCGACCGGTCTAACGAAAGACGGAGAAAAAGACGAAAAAACAAGTACAAAACGGACGGACCACAAGGTGGAACAGACGGACTGCCGTTCGCGAAGCGGAACGGACGGTCCAGGAGGTAGAACGGATGGACTGCCCGTTCGCAAAGCGGAACGGACGGACCAGCGGGTAGAACGGACGGACTGCACGTTCGCGAAGCAGAACGGACGGTCCAACATCAGAACGGACGGTCTGAGGGTTTGGGAAAAAGTCGCCGAAAATTCTGACTTTCTTCCATTGTCGGCCGCGATTTTCTCGCGACACACCGACCCCACGCGTGAACGAACGCCACCCAGACGCAGTGGACGACACCCTCTGGCCCTCCTACCCTCTCCCTAGCTCCTATGGCGGCGTTAGAGGTCGATTTAACCGGCTCCAACAGGTGAAGATCGCCATTCTGCAACCCAGAACCTGTTCTTCGAAAACAGAGGAAAATAGAGAGATTCAGGGAGATTTGAGGCGGAGCAAGTTCGGGAAATCAAAGTAGGACATCCCAAGGAGGTTCTTGGAAAGTTTCACAACCAAAGACGGCCTGAAGAACACACACGAGCTCGGACAAAAACGCACAGCACTTGAATCCGAGGTGAGTGGTTTGGATTGTGTTTGTGAGATTCTATTTCTCATGATTTATGGTGTAGACTAGTGATTCTGCAAGAGTTAAGCACCTAGGTATGTTAAATATTGAGTGAGTAACAATTAAATCTTAAATCAGATTAGAATTTGGGCAAAAATGGCGAAAAATTGGACTGAACTCGTGAAGAAGACGAAGATCTGGGTCCCAGACCGTCCGGTCTACGACGTAGACCGTCCGTTCTGGGACACAGCAGAACGAACGTGAATGAACAAACTGGAACGACTGATTCAATAGAACCCGGAACGTCCGGTCTAGAAATTAACGGAGAACGGACGGTCTAGTTATCTGGACCGCCCGTTCTAGACCTGGTAGAACGGACGGTCCAAAGTAAACCGGACAAGTATGTTAAACCGGACAAGGAATTAAGAAGTGATTCAATGGAAAACTAAGGAACAAGTATGTTAAAGGATTATATAAACATGGAATAACAAAAGATAGGATGATTAAACCAAAAACCTTTGTGGGTATCAAGGATTAATCCAGGAGGAAAACTGGAGGATAATAATAAGGAAATAAGATGGTAAATAATTTTGTGTGGATGGATGCATGTGATTGAATGACTAAGGAACCCCGTACTTAGTACCGGTTGACGGCGTGAGTCAGTACTAGTATGGGGATGTGTGGATATTGAACCAGTGCCGGTTGACGAACTTGGAGTCAGCACTGGGTGGTGTGTGGTTTCGGTAATAGTACCGGTTGACGAACTGGGAGTCAGTACTATTACCGAAATGGAATACCAGTACCGGTTGACGATGTGGAGTCAGTACTGGTATAGTTGGGTGGACACTTCTGAAACGGTACCGGTTGACGAATTTGGAGTCAGTACCGTTAAGAAATGTATAGTGAAGCCAGTACCGGTTGACGGCGTGGAGTTAGTACTGGTGGATCTGAGTGGTCGTCTTTATAATAGTACCGGTTGACGAAGTGGAGTCAGTACTATTATAGGGAAGCGGGGTAAAGTCTAGTACCGGTAGACGAATTGAGTCAGTACTAGATGATACCGAAAGGAACGGTATCTGATAGTGCCGGTGGACGACTTGAGTCAGTACTATCAGGTATCGGAAAAATGTGTGAAATAATGTTAAAGTGTTAAAAAGATAAATGAGGAAGGATTAAACGGATTAAAAGAATTCTTGTATTGAGAGATTAGTTGGCACCGTTCTCCATGAGAATGGGCTCTCCGGGCTCAATCCGAGCCATTCACTAAGCATTATGCTTAGCCCTCTGTTGTTGAATTTTTCAGATCCCGAGGAGTACGAGTAGCGCACTTGCGACGACGACAACTTGGGAACGGTGACATCATGTACGGACATTTTATCTTTCGTGTGTTTTGGACTGTGGAACATGGTTCCATGTGAAAACGGTTGTGTTTAAATTACGTTTTTGGACATGTGTTGTTTTAAAAGACGTGTGATGTGTGTTATTTCCGCTGCGTACTTTTATGTAAAAATGATTTTTAATTCCCGTACTTTCGGTTTTATTATATTTTATTGGTTTTGTCCATGTGGCATATCCTGTTCACGGGATGCGGGATTCGGGTGTCACAGGTCGCCTTCGTCTTCATCAAACGAGAAAGGTTCGAGTGGGTGCATCTAGGTTGGCCGAAAAAGCATATATGGAGAGGAGAATGATAACGATTTCTTCTTCTGATATCGATATTAGTATTTCGACTCATTTCTTCGATTGGATAAGAAATTTGGTTTGGGTTTAACATTTAAAAAGTTTGACTGAGGAATGACGGTATAAATTTGGTTTTGGTCGCCCATTTTATGTGATGTTTAGAGTTCGATTCCAGTTTTCGTTGATATTATGTTATGATTTTGCCCACCGAAAATAGAATTCTATTAGGATTTTAACGATACAAATAAAATTTCGGTAAAAGTATATTTTAAATATTTTTATATGAAAGTAATGGAATTCTTAGAAAGCATATGAATTATAATGTAATTCATCTATCGTACCCAAAAAATAGTATCAATTACTCTAAATTCAAATTTATTCATAAATAAACTAAATATAGGAAATCGTAGATACTGCCAAAAAAAATTGTAAATAATGAGTGAAAATTGTCATAAAAAAAGTAGTTGTAATTGAGTCATTTTTATTCGGGAAGCAAATTTGTGCATAAAAAAGATAAAAAATTAAAATAATATATAAAGCCATGTGGATAAAATAAGTAGAGAAAATGGGTCCAAAAAGGAGGGAGTAAGTAATATTGTCTCGAGAATCGGTCACAACCACATATTTACGACTTATTTGCCACTATAGAAATTTTGTAAATTTGTTAAAAATATCGCGAATTTCGACTTAGTTTTGTCAAATAATGATGGAATACAACAATAAACTGATATTAATCACGTAAAATTGTTTCATAAATTAACAATTTTAATAAATTTCAACAAATTTGATATTTTGATTCAATTCATGTAATTTGATTGAATATGTGAGTAGTTGTTTAATAAAATTTAGTGTTACATGTTTATAAATGTACAAAATTTTAATTAATTTATGACTTGTGAGCTAAAACTTATTCTCTTTACATAATTAGTTTATACTTTTCATCTGTATAATCCTTATTAATAAAATACAAGTTTTAATCGAAAATTTTAGTTGATTCGTGAAGTCGCATATAAGTCGTATTTAAGTCGTTATGAACGAGTACAGAAAGTCGTATACAATTACGATTCGATTACGACTTATTTGTTACTAACGAATTATCATAAAATTGTTCAAAAATCGAAAAATTTTGATTTGTTTTTGTCAATCGATGATGAAGGCATTTTCAATTAAGTGATAGTAATCGGTTTGCATTAATATTTTCAACAAATTTAATATTTTTATGCAGTTTATATAATATGGTTGAATGTGTTTATATAAGTTTAATATATATTAGTGTTGCATGTAAAGAAATGTACAAGATTTTAGTAAATTTGTGATTTATGATCTTAAACACTTAATCTTGATATAATTAGTATATATTCATCATCTTTCGAAGATATATCGATAAAATACACTTTTTACGTTATATTTTTTCTGATTCGTGAAATCGCAAATAAGTTTTAATAAAGTCGTAATAAGTTGGTTATTCCCGTTTTTCGGTACGTTAGACATTTTAAACTTTTTGATTTTTTTAATATTTTTTTTGACCGACGTGTTTCAATATGTTTTTTACTTATTTTGACTTTTGATTTTTTTTAACTAATTATTTAGCACTTACGAACAATTTCATAATTGTAACTTAATAATTGATACTGATTTACGACTTTAGTAGATTTTTCAGGATAATTTAGAAAACCATACTAAATAATCAATCCATCAAAAAATTCATTATATTAGTAATTTTAAACTGACTAAATATATATAAAACAAATTCTTTATGTATAATTTGATTTGCTTTGTTATAAATACAAATGAATCTTCTCATTATCTTCATATCTTTATCATTAAAACTAAAATTTCGGTTTTTATCACTATTTTCATCTTAATTTTAATCAATAATATCAAAACGCACAATAGAAATAACTACACAATAATAATAATAATAATAATAATAATAAAATATTGGGTTTTATTATTATTTTATATATTCGTTCGAATTTCGTAAAAAGAAACACAAAAAGAGAAGATTTTGTTTTCTAATTTCAACCATTAATGGCGCTTTTAAACATAGAGGGGAGAGAATATTGTGGGAGGAGAGAGAATAAATTTGTTTTTTTATTTTTATTTTAAATCTATATATATTAATAAAGGAGTTTAAAGAGATTTGGTGAAGCCACCTCAACATCCACATCATTATCTACATGGCATTTGTTTTAATCATTATCTACATGATTTTGTTTTAATTTTTTATTTATTATTTAAAACTTTTTAACTACATATAAATTGCATTAAAAAGATTTAAATGATTAATGGGGTATTAACAAATATTTTAGGTTATGATGTTTTGAAACGGCGTATGATTATTGAGATCTTAACAATTTGGTTTTCTAAATATATTATTTATTGATATAAATATTTTTAATTTTCTAACAAATATGATATATGAGTAGGGAAAACGGTCTAATATATATATATATGAAGATGTATATATATGTGAGGATAGTTTTCCGTTATTTGAAGTGAAATTGTAAAAGAATCAGGTAATAAACATTTGTAGAAAATAGACTCTTCAATTTTAATGTCATTCAAATATGTACGAATATTTATATATTTCTGAAATTATGTGTACATGACAAATATATGTGTATGAGTAACGGTTGTGCATTAAATATTTATGGGTCTATAAATTTTTTCATAATTTATCATTTGTTGATACAAATCTTCATTTAATTATAAAAAAGAAACGGTTTTCTATGAGTAAATGGAAGATTTCAATTTTTTTCTAATACATTCAATTTCAAATATGATGTAGGAGTAAAAAATTAAAACGTGTAGAATTTATTGTCCCACTAATCACTATATTTATTATTTAGATCTTGATTAACGTTTGTTATATAAAGGAAACATCATATGGGTTTAGTGGGGTACAAGCGGTACGTGTTACGAAGACGTCGAAAACACCATCGGCAGTGGCAGAAGCAAATCCGTGAGTCATATCAGCAATGTAGGAAGCACGCTATCGGTGGAGCGGAGCATCGTGTTTCAAGGTTGTATTTGCATGTCGATTCCTTTCCTATATATAATGAGTCGTGTTTCAAGTTTTTATTCGAATTTCTAAGTAGTTGATTCAAATTTAATGATTCAAGTTTCTTACTTTTATTATTTAACGCATAAAATAATTATTTCATTACATGTTATGCTATACACCTTGCATATTATAAAATTATTTTTGTATTTGTGTTCATCAAACAGATTGAAAACAATGGTCCAAATGGAGAGTCTGGTAAGTTATAGTCCTTTCCCCTTGAATTTAGAATCAAGTTGCCATTTGCTACCCCGTTATCTCAGTTTGATGGTGCAAACCCGACATAAGCTTTTCCCGCTTACGCATTCCTTTTACAAAAAGGGATATGTGGAAGTAGATGTTATTCTATTAAAATCTTTATTTTGTAAACTTTTGTGTAGATGGACAAATATAATAATATGACGAAGTTGATCATAAGGAAGAAATTATTTTCATGCGTCGCGACTTTTATATGTATATTAAAGTCATACCCATACTATGGATGTGGGAGAAAGAGGAGTTTCAAGAATCTAATCACGAGATCAAAGGAAGATAAATGCATGCCTTATGGTCCCGGAAAATTTGGAATCGTGGTGAGCGAGCGGTCGTGGCTTCCGCTGAAGGCAAAACTGGTGACCAGAAATGGTAAATTGGAGATGTACGAGGAAGATGCACAATGACATACACATGATATAACTTTCAAATATAATTTTGAAATTTTGAATGCCGTGTGTATTTGACTTTTTAAAATTGTATTTGTTTTTATTTTTTTTAAATGAAAATTTTCTGTGAATATGATGAATATGATTTTTTGAAATTTTCGGGGAATTTTTTTTTCAAGTTCCAGGTATTAGTGAAAGGATGAGAGCGAGGGGATCATCTTGATCTAATGGTAAATGAGATTGCAAATGGAGAACAATAGAAGAAATGAGAGGTAAAAAGACAATATGTTCATGCAATGTAATTGAACAGTTTTGGTTTTCAGGTTAACCTTCTCTAAAATTTAGTAGTGTTAGTAAAATCTCATATTTTCTAAATGTTACCGTTATTTTTCCATTAATATACATTTTATTTTACCAAACTTTTTAAGATATAGATTATGTTTAATTTAATCTGTATGATATAAATAATTGTATTTGATAAATTATTCAATCTTTAACACATCTCTCACTTCTATATGTATATATATAATTATATATGCGTAAAGGTTTATTGTATGTTTGTCTCTGTATAGTATGAGATTTGTTAATATGCATGTTACGAGATATATGGATATTTGGATTCAATTTTTCTGGATATTAAACATTATGATTAGTCTTACTTAGATGTTCGATCACAAAATATTTGCATGGGAAAATTCTAAAAAACAAACATGAAGGATTTAATTTTATTTTCAAGTTATAATAATTTTACGAAAAGGAAAAACTCATAAAAAAGAATGATGCATTCAACATATGTATAGAATATAAGTAAATATATATATGTTTGTATATAGATGTATGGATATATATGTATGTAAATATGTATGTGCATGTATATGTATGTGTACATATATTAAAATAAGAAATAAAAATATATGTGAGCATATATCATATATGTATATAGATATATATGTGTATATATATGTGTATATATGTATATGCGTTTATATTTATGCATATTAATATTTTATACTATTTTATGGATATGATTTTTATATACAAAAGAATCTTCAACTATAGACCTTTTTACTTGTTTTGGTTGATTCTTTCAAACATCAAAGAACTTTTTTAACCTCTCTATTAAATTGTTATATATATATATATGTATGCATGTCTATGTATATATATATGTGTATATGTGTATGTATGTTTATGCATGTATATTAATATATATTATTTTATATTTATGCGTGAATAATTTTTTGTTTTATTATAAATTTTTTTTATGAATATATTAGAAAAATATTATATATTTTATGTAAAGTTAAAATAATAATATTCAAACATTATACATATATATATATATAAACGAATAAATGAAAGAATATAAGCATTATTAGTATAATATTAATAATGATATTGTTTTATATATAAATCTATTAAATAATATAGGATTTTTATATATTATATTAACAATGATAATAATTATAAGTTTGCATGAATAATCACCTCATTTATAAAATCCAGAGAATTAAAAAACACAGTTGCAAACTCTAAAAAATCAATCTATAAAATCCCGCGAGTATAATATAACAACTCATTTAAAAAACTATTATTCAATCTCACAAACAAATAAAAAAAGAATAGGAGAGAAGAATGACTTATCTCCTGAGAACATACAAAAAAACAGAAAATAAAAGATAGAATAAAAGAATTTTTTGGTCATAGGATTTTTTGTTTCTAATCCAAAATAGAAGTACAAGAATTACAAGTCCGATCCAGAGATGTCGTTTAAGAAGTAAAAAACAACGGAGATATAAGTTGAACCCAGAGACAAAGTCGAAGAAATCAAAAGCCGATGAAACCCAAAGAGAGAGATAAAAGCCGGAGAAGATATGAAATGGAAGAAGTCGATGGAGAAGAGAAATCGAAGAAGAGAAGTCGAAGAAGAAGATGAAAGCAAAGAGGTCCATGAAGAAGGGTTAGGGTTCTATCAAGGATACGAAAGAAGGATTAGGATTTAATTTATTTGGGAGAGAATTTTATGGGTTTTTTATTTTTAAATAAATCAGTTATTCCTGGACTATTTTACTAAACCGATTTTAATTGTCGATTTAATTTTAATCTATTATTTAATTCAGGAACTAATGTGGCTATTAATTTTGATATAGTATATGACGTACATGTAGGATGATATTTAACAGAAATGACAGTCAACGTTAGTAAAAAAATTTATTGGCACTATTATACAAGTTCAAACATTCTAATGATGGATTTGCAAATTGAGTATTTTTTTTTTCTAGACTCCAAGTATATTAGTTTTCCAACCATTTGCAAGTTAGAAAATTTTTTATTGAGTATATCCTATATATATCTGTAAAATTTTAATCTTTTTTAGTTTTTTGAACATCAATTTTTAATATATATATATATATATATATATATATAATTATTTTAAGGAGAAATCACCAAAACAAATCTACACTCTTCTCAAATCAACCAAAAAAACTCTGTATTTTTTGTTTATTAATTAAATTTTGTACTTGGTGTGATTAACCCATAAAATTTTGAACTTTTTAAAAATTCACTGAAAATTCTATACGTCTGCCAACTCCAACAAAAATTATGATGTAACAATGACATAACTTCTAAATCATGTACACATCATCATAATTATGTTACAATATTATTTTAAACAAAATTTAAATTAAATAACTATTTAAATTAATATATATACATACAAATTCACACGCACACTCCCATATATATATATATATTAAATATAAAATTAACAAAAGACATATATACATATCGATAAATTATATATATATTATTTAATATATATTACATATATTAGTTATAATTACTTTTATTTTAATATGCATATTATTTGTATATATATATTGCATGTATACCTAATATATATACATATACATATTATTTTTAATAGATATTATATGTATATATGTTAGTTATAATTATTTGTATTTT
>NW_010965304.1:2486459-2494256 GCF_000463585.1 Tarenaya hassleriana | reverse complement strand
TATATATATATATATTTTATATGTGAATTTGTATGTATATATAGTTTAATGAGTAAGTAAAAAAGTATAGAGTTTTTTAGTTAACCTCAGAAGAATGCATAGTTTTGTTTTGGCAATATATCAATATTCCTTTATTTTAAATAAAATATGAGAATTAATTTTCCCATATAATTATTATAACTATCTTCATGAAAGTAATAAAAACATTGAAAACATAATATATATATTCTACTATAAAAGTATATTAACTTCTAAATTATTATATATTTTAGTTTTATTTTTTTAATATAACTCATTTAAAAATATATTAATTAGACTTAATAAAAAATATACATAATCAATTATACCTTTTATTTTTTAATAATTATATTTATATTTTTTGGAATTATAAATTTTATTAAAAATCTCACCATAATATATGGTATGAATAGATATATTTATTTAATAAAACATATTTAAATTGTTTAATATAAAATATTATTATTATTATAATGTAAATATATATTAAAAAAATAGAAACTCATAACTATTATATTGATTAACTATAGATTTCACCGTAAAAACATATCAAATTATATTGATAATTGTATTCAATGTATATATAAAAATAATATAATAATATAATAATATATATATATATTCTTTCACTTTACATTTTTTATATTATATATATATATATATAATTATATTCATATGAATATTTTTTTGTACAAAGGAACAAATATTTTATATTACCAATTCTCACCTAGTATATAAGAATATTTTAGATATTTTGTATATAAGGTTATATTGGTCATTTTGTTTGAAATGAGGTGTAAAATCTGATAAAAAAAACTTTTTAGAATTTTTCAGGTGTATCGATGAAATCAATGACGGTACGGCCATGCCTCAGTTCCTCCTCCTAATTCCTATAAATAGATGCATAGCCTGAGTCGACAAAATTAGAACAGCAAGAATTTTTCTTCCTCCGTGGGATTTTGTCAGCTCTCCCCGCGGTTAGATTCTACACTCGCACTTCCATACGTTTTCCTTCTGTTTGTTTGGCCATTACAAAAACTCTCTTTGCTCCGTTTCCCATCATCTTTTCTGTTACCATTACTCTCATTTTCTCTCTACTTCGTTTCTTGTCGGAATTTTCCGACCGAAAGAAATATCGTTTTTCTTTGACTGCTTTGCTGTCTGTTTAGTTTTTTTTTTTAAATCTCTGTAGACGGAATTTTCCCGGCGACACCAGAAGAAAAATGTTTTCCATTTTGGAATTTGGTAATGATCGTGAATATGGTTTCTCTGACTGGGTTCGATTCCCGCAGAATGCAGAACTCGGGGAAAATGAATCTCATCGGAGAATTCCTCTTCAAGATAATCGGTTTCTTGCTCACGAAGAAGACGATGATCGAGTTCATATGCTGTCCGACCAAGTTTATGAGCAGCAGCAGTTTTCCGGTGAGAGGCCGTCCTTCCGGCGCCGCCATTTTCTGCTCCAAAGCCGCGGCGTATGTTGTCTCAAACGCGGCAGTCGATGCCTTCATGGCCTACAAGATAATCTTCCTCTTTGGGCGCCTCTTCTTCTTTCTCCTCTTGGTCCTTGCCTTCTTCTTATACATATGGGAGGATCATATTAGCCAGATTTTAGCCCAGACCAGCCTGCACGCCGGATATTTGTTTCGAAACCCTACCTCTGCTGCTGCTGCTTATTCTTTCCCCTCTTATTCTGCTTCTCGGTTTAGGTACGATGTTTTCATCAGTTTCCGTGGACCCGACACTCGTAACGGTTTCGCAAGCCACCTTTTCTCCGCCCTGTGTAGGGCAAAGATCAAAACTTTCATGGACCACAAGCTTGAGAAGGGCGAGGACATTGCACGAGGGCTGTTCGACGCGATCGACGGGTCCAAGATCTCTGTGGTGGTTTTGTCAGAAAACTACGCCTCTTCGACCTGGTGTCTTGCCGAGCTGGCGAAGATTATGAAATGCAAGAGGAGGGGAGGCCACAGAGTGTTGCCCGTCTTCTACGGCATCAAACCCAGGGAGGTGAGGAGACAGACGGGAAGCTACGAGGCGGCATTGGTAAAGCATGAGAGTGATTCGACAGAGACAGGAACGGCGGAAAAGGTTAAGAGGTGGAGAGACGACCTTACGGAGGCGGCGAACCTCTTCGGATACGATTCCGATGAAATCAGGTGAGTCGGCTTTGGTCTTTGCTCCATTCTCCATACTGTATTAAAACCATATTAGTTAACAAAAGAAGAAAAAAATTAACACGTCCTTTGCGCAAAATAAGGCACGATGACGTTGGTCAGTGCCTGTGTTTGGCCCAAAGCCGGCAAGACTGTGTTCGTGTTTATTTTTCTCTCTATGTCCCATTTATTCATCATTCGTTTTGAAACGTGTTTTTTGTGAAGGCCTGAAGCTAAACTTGTCGATGAAATTGTGGAAGACGTCCTAGAGATTCTACAGAAGCGCGGATTATTTGGAATCTTTTGCCGTAGGTGATCGATCTATCTTGCCGTATGGATGTTATTGGATGTTTCAGAGCAGTCCCCTTTCTGTTTTCGTAATTTCGTCTTGGTTTTGTTGTTCTTCTTTTTCTTGTTTTCCTCTGAATCTCAATATGGTATGAGATTTCTGATCCCATCTTACACTTCTTTAATTTGGATTTCTTCTCTCGATCTCATCGGTCTCAGAAGAAGAAATTTCTCCTTTATTTTTTGTGGTGGGTTTTTCGGTGAGTTGATCGGAGAATCGGAGCTCACTAGTCCAGTTGGATCTGGGGCTGGCGACGAAGACGACGATGTTGTTTGTCAAGTGTTCGATAAAATTACCGAGTAAGAGAAATTTCCACTTTTGTCCTTCTCAATTATCTTCGTCATTGATTTTGATCCTTTTTTTTTATTATCGCTTCATCAATATTGATTCTTAATTCTTGTTTGTGTGTGTGATCTCTCAAAGTTTTGTCCTGTTGTTTATGTTCTGATCGTTTCATTCTGTGTTGTTTTCAACTTCAATCAATGATTTCACAATGCTTTCAAAATTGATGTTCTTCGATTAAATTCCTTCATCCCCGTTTTCAACTTGGGCTGAGATGCTGTCCTCTTCTTGTTCGATCTGATTCTTCATCATCATTTCTTTCCGGTCAAATCATCTTTTAGATCGTGGCAGCATTAGGATCGTGCAATCTCCGTTTTCCCGGGTCTCATTTTTATTTAATCGAAATCGTAACCTATGGAAGATTCTTGTTTCTGAAGATAAATTCATGTGTCCGTTGTTGCTGTTGGTGTTTTTTTTTCACTCGAGAGAATATATGTGTGAAAGGCTCGTCTTCTTCCTGACTTTGTGGCTACAAGATCGGGAGTGTTCTGTTCACGGTGTTCGGCTTGAAAACAGTTTTTATGTTGTTCTGGTGTTGGAGATTTGTTACACGAATTGTCGATACTGGAATTGCAAGGTCCGACTGATTGTTATACGATTGTCAGTTCTCTCTGAAATTTTCTGTTATTCGTGGTGACTCTGTTCTTGCTGTTCCGGTAATCTGAGGCTTTATTCATCAGTTTTTCGGATCTTCGTTGTGGTCAGCGTTTTCCCTTTCTGGATTTCGTTCCGTGTTTCTTGCTCGAGATCTTCGGTTTCCGTTCTGTGTTCTGTGTTGGTAGATTTTTCAATCTGTCGGGCTAAGGTTTTGAAGACATGTTCAGGTACCTTTCCTCTTCCTCTTCAGAGATTTCCACTTTCCCCCTTCGTTTTTTCGAGCTTCCCGGTCTGATTCGCACACCTTCTGTTTTCTTGTTTACAAATGGAACTAGCCGGTGTTCCATGGCTTGATAGGAATGTGTGAGGTTTATGTGGCCGATCAATCTTCTTTTTTTATCTCTTTGTTTTAGTTCACCGCTTCAGTCAGCTGCTGGGGCATTGTAACTGTTAGAAGATGCAATGTTGTTAAAACGTCAAAAACAAACGAGGCTTAACTGTTATATATATATATGTATGTATGTGTGTGTGTGGGTGAGACAAAATAGAAATATGTTGGTCAGTGCCATGTGTAAAAGTAAGTGCCTTTAGTCAAAAGCGGCTCATGTAGAGATATTGTCTCTAAAAGCCCAACATCCCCCACTTTTGTTTTGTCTATAAAACGACGGAAAGAAATCTCTTTTCCTTTCTCTCCCTCTTTTACTAATGAGACATAGTAATCGTCAGCGCCAAAAAAAAAAAAACTGTAAATGAAAGTGGACGAATGTGAACACACTAATATAAAAAAAGATGTTGGTAATTCAGATCATGCCCTTGTCCAAAAGGGTGCAACAGTTAGGAGGGATAGCGTCATAAACTATCATTCTATGATGCAATTAGCATCTAACAGTTCCCCTTTTATATAACATTGTTTTTTATCTAAGGTTGGGTGATTAAATTGGTAAAGAGAGTAAAACTCCTTTATATCACAGGTTTGAGTTTCCATTTAAAGAATGACATTTAACTGAATTTCTCCATTTTTCTAGAAGATATAGTTAAATTGAGTATACGATGAATTTTTAAAATAAAATAAAAAAAACTATTTTTAATCAATTTTTTTTCCGTATTACCATAGAATTTGATAGGGTGGAAGATAAAATCTATATGGTATGACCAGATAGAAAAATGTTGGCGGTCCGATGTGTGAAGTGACTTGGTCAGAATCAGCCGTGGTATTATTATGTGTACATGTTGCACAAAAAGGTCCATCTTCGGAGAAGCCCCCAACTCTAATGGTTAGTGATAATCCTTCCCTCGTAAGAGATGGAGGGTTCAAAACCAGTTCAGGCTGAACTTCCCCTTGAGTCAGTCAGCTTCGGCTGGTTAATCTGTTCTGCGTGGTTATCCGGCTATTGCGCAGTGATGAGAGGTTTACTATCGACATACCGACTGTTCGGTCTGAGGGGAAGCTTGGCGGTCGGGGTCCGGTCCGAAGGATCGTATGGCGGATTCCCACCGATATAAAAAAAAGGGTCCATCTTTGAATTGAAATTTCGCCTCCAAAAACCCAACAGCACCCATAATTCTCTTGCCCAATATTTCATTAATTTTTTTAAATAAAAATGACGGAAAGAAATCTTTTTTGCTATGAATGATAGGATTACGCTCAACGCAAAAAAAACAAACAAAAAAATTGTAAGTGAAAGTGGACAAAATTCAAATGGTTTTGCTATCGGCATTGGAGTTGCCAATCAAAACGATATGGATGTTTGGATAATCAATTGGATTTTACAAATTAAGGTGATTTCTAGAAACGTGTTATCGAAGTTCAGAGAATTCAGTTTTTATCACATGATCATTCGACTTTTTTTTATCATCCATTATCCATTTTTTAAATATTTAATATTTTATTCAATTAAAAAATACTCTAATAATGACAATTTTTATATTCTCAAATATTTTAAAATTTCATTTGTCACATGACCAGTAGAGGAGGGATTTTATATTCTCAATATGCTATTAGATTTGCAATGTGTGATACTGAAAAAGCATTTTTCTGGTATTGTAAATATTTTTTTTTTGAGACAAAGGGTATTGTAAATATTATTAGGATCTTGAGCAACACCCATATATACGGATATACACATATATACATGTAGATATATATATATATATATATATATATATATACATGCATATCCACATATATAAATACAAAATTTTGAATTTATAAAATTTTAAAATAAATTTAATTGACTATTAAATGGTAAGTATTTTTAATTAGACACTATTAATATAGCTTAAATGCATATCAGTCAAATCATTTAATGATTATATATTAGTTACATTTCCTTGAATGATCTCAAAGTAATCCGCGCGGTCGTTGTTCCATTACCTTTTCTTTGAATGTGGAATTTTAGGGAGTCACGTGCTTAAGATATAAGACCCAATCGGCTTAGAAAGAAAGGACACGTGTATGTGTATGTATACGATGACATCACATAATGTAAAAAAACCCGTTCCGTTCTCTTTGCTCTGTCCGTCTTTCGGTGCCTTCGCCTTATCTCGTAAGCGGAGTCAGCGGACCATAGGGGTTTGAAACTCTCAGCCTTTTTTTTTTTTTTTGGTTTGGTGCTTATCGGCGAAGGTGGTTTCGTGGTAGCAGTTATTTAGCCTCGATCATTCGCTGGCTGCATAATGCAGAACTCGCAAGAACATGGGTCATGTCGGAGAATTCTTCTTGACGACCATTAATGATTTCTTCTTCTTCTTCTTCTCCTTTATCCTCTTCGTTCTTGCCTTCGTCTTGTGCTGCTGTTGGGGTCATATTACTGTTTTGGAGCGAACCCAAGCCTCTGCTGCTTCTGCTTCTTGCCCCTCTTGCTCTGATTCTGGGTTTAGGTACGATGTGTTCATCAGTTTCCGAGGACCCGACACTCGCAACGGTTTCACCAGCCACCTTTTCTACACCCTGCGTAGAGCAAAGATCAGAACTTTCATGGACCACGAGCTGGAGAAGGGCGAGGACATTGCAGGAGGGCTGTTCGACGCGATCGAGGGGGCCAAGATCCTTGTGGTGGTTTTCTCAGAAAACTACGCATCCTCGACGTGGTGTCTTGATGAGCTGGCAAAGATTATGGAATGCAGGAGGAGGGGAAGAGGCCACAGGGTGTTACCTGTCTTCTACGGCGTCAAGCCCGTGGAGGTCAGGAGGCAAACGGGAAGGTACGAGGCTGCTTTGGTAATGCATCAGAACGGTTCGCAAGAGAAAGGAATCGCTGAGAAGGTTAAGAGGTGGAGAGACGCGCTTACCGAAGCGGCAAGCCTCTTCGGATATGATTCTGATGTGGTCAGGTGAGTTAGAGTACAGCGAAAAATGTTTTCTATGTTTTTATTCATAGGAGAATACTGTATTTATAATAGTATCCTTATTTTGAGATGAATCTCAAGTGAAGTATGAGGCCCTGGTTTGCTTTCAATTACACATTCCGGTAATACTTTTGCATCTTCTAACATTTTCTTTTTTTACAGTCCGGAAGGTAAACTCGTCAACAATATCATCGACGACATCCTAAAGATGCTACAAAATCCGAGCATAACCCGACCCACTTCTCACGTAAACTTTGTCGGAACAACAACTCTCGGGGAAGCCTCCAACCCAGTGGTTAGCGGCAACTCAATACCTAGAGGTGGAGAGTTCGAAACCTCAGGGTGTCTGAGCTTCCCCTTAAACCGCTCAGTTTCGGCTAGTTCACTACAAAAAAAATGGTCATTTCCAACGGGTAAATCCGTTGGAAATAGCCAAATTTCCGTTGGAAATTAACGTTTCCAACGGATTTATCCGTTGGAATTTCGTCGTTAGAAATCGATGTCCGTTGGAAAACCGTTGGAATTTTCAACGGAATTTCAACGAATTTTTCCGTTGGAAGTTTCCAACGGATTTCCAACCGGCATCCGTTGGAATTTTCCAACGGAATTTTCAACCGCATTCCGTTGGAATTTTCCAACGAAAAATTTGAAATATATTCCCGACCCGACCCGACCCGACCCCGACCCCGATCCGACCCCGACCCCGACCCCGATCCCGATCCCGATCCCGATCCCGACCCCGAATCTGACCTCGACCCCGACCCCGACCCCGACACCGACCCGACACCGACATCAACACCAACCCGATCCAACCAAAACACGATCCCGAAACTCACTTCCCAGTAGGTCACCCATCCTTCCACTGCTCCAGCTCAATCCTCCTTAACCCTAGAGTTCTAATTAGAACTTCCAACTCCTCCAAGTTAAACTTCTGATATCATATAACATTAATATATATACATATTCAAATTCATATATATATATATA
>NW_010965304.1:2479669-2486063 GCF_000463585.1 Tarenaya hassleriana | reverse complement strand
ACATATTCACACTATATGTATGTATATATATATTTAAATATACGAGTTTTTTATATATTTATACATATATATGTATAAATACATGTATATTTTGTGTATATATATTTGATATATATATAGCAAATATATATTATACATATATATATATATATGAATTCGAATATGTATAAATATATATATATTTCAATTGATTTTTCAATTAAAATCCAAATTTTCAACCGATGTCCGTTGGAATTCCGTTGGAATTTTTTTTTAATTTTCAAAAAAATTTCCAACCGGCATCCGTTGGAATTCGGTTCGAATTTTTTTAAAAAAAATTTCCAAAAAAAATTCCAACCGGCATCCGTTGGAATTCCGTTGGAATTGTTTTTAAAATTTTCCAAAAAAATTTCCAACCGGCATCCGTTGGAATTCCGTTGGAATTTTTTTTCTAACAAACATCCGTTGGAACTCCGTTAAAAATTTGCAACCGATTTTTCCAACGTTAATCCGTTGAAAATTTCCAACGGATATCGGTTGTCAATTGAATACGTTGAAAATTCCGTTAAAAATTTCCAACGGGTGTTTCCAACGGATACCCGTTGGAAATTTTCAACGGAATTTTAACGGAAATCGTCGTTGAAATGCCGTTGAAAACCGTTGAAAATCCGTTGGAAAATCCGTTGGAATTCGATGATTTTTTTGTAGTGGTTTACCTGCTCCCCGGCTATTGCGTGGGGCTGTGTGAGTTTACTGCCCGTAATATTGTGTCATTCGTCCGGTTCTTGGGCTGCGAGGCATTGCGGTGTCCGGTCCGAAGGGCCGAGGACGGGTTTCCAAACGTTACCAAAAAAAATTTCGAACGCCCGAATGAAGTCAGATATCTACGATAGGAGATTACAACCGACGAAAGAGAATACACTCCTCCGCCTTTATAGGAGTGGGTGAAACAATTGGAGGAGCATCGAGAAGAGGAGAGGCGTGCGAGGGAGGAGCAGGCGGCTGCGATCACCGATGTAGAAAAATAAAATGCGGAAATAAAATAAGATAAATAGAAAGGAACGAAATTACTTTTATTGTTACATCTCTTCTTCTTGTTATTTTACAATGAAAATAACTCATCTATGTATAAGAAACAATTACAAAATAATTAAAGAAAGAAATTTACAAAGAAATAATATATGATGGAAACAAATAAATCAAGAGATAATTGACACAATTATCATTATTTGTTAATTGATTTTGTGTCTTTAATTTCTCTCAATCATCATCGTAATCATTTCCAATCAATTTCAATCTTCTTAAATTTATATTTGTTTCCACATTTTAACATTACCCCTCAAGATTAACTTGGAGATGATGTAAAAGGTCAATCTTGGAGAGAATACCTGAAATAATTTAAAAACTCGATGAGTAATTCATTGTTAACCAAATGATCCATAGATATCAATCTGGTTTTTTGAGAGATTTGATCCATCCTCAAATCAGTTCGTTTGATCATGGAATTCTACCTTTATCTCCTTTTGTCATAGCACTTCGCTTGATTTTGGAGTTTTTTTCTGGCTTTGATTCCTTTTGTCATAACACCTCGTTTGATTATGGATTTTCCTCCACTTTAAACCATTTGGATATATGAACATTAAGAACTCAAAAATGAAGAGAGTAGAAAAATAATAACTATGAAAAAAGAAGTATATAGATCAGATCGTAACGTTGCTCTTATACCATATTGAAAAATAAAATACGGAAATAAAATAAGATAAATAGAAAGGAACGAAATTATTTTTATTGCTACATGTCTTCTTCTTGTTATTTTACAATGAAAATAACTCATCTATTTATAAGAAACAAATACAAAATAATTAAAGAAAGAAATTTACAAAAAAAAAATATATGATGTAAATAAATAAATCAAGAGATAATTGATACAATTATCATTATTTGTTAATTAATTTTGTGTCTTTAATTTTTCTCCATCATCATTATAATCATTTCCAATCAATTTAAATTTTTTTAAATTTATATTTGTTTCCACATTTTAACAATCAAGACCCTTCTTAGATTTGTGGAGGATGCCACCGCTTTCTAACGCTGCCGTGATACTAATTTTAGATTGGAGTCTGTTCTTTTTGTAAAATACTTTATGTTGATGGTTTTCGATAACTTTATGAAAACTCACCAAAAACTGGATACGGTTTTTGCATAATTCATACAATTCGAAATTAATATACATATCGGATAAGAATTATACCTGAATCCATTTTGCAGCGGAATGACTTTGAAGAACAATTCGGTAAATCGGTTTTTGTTTGTTTTCTCTCCTTTCTCCCTAACTTTGATAGATTTTTTGATGGATAAAAATATGAACCAAATGTCCACTATTTATAGGGTAAGGAGAGGGGAATAAACTTAAATACCCATAAACTTCAACACCATAATAAACTCATTTCCATCATTGTAGTCAAGATCATATTGAAGTTTAAAACACAAAATTACATGGGCCATTAACATGTTATATTTCCAACATTCTCCCACTTGGCCCTTGTGATGATTTGATGATCTACAATCTTTAAACGCGTACTTTTATATTGTATTTATCTGTCATCGATAACTTTTATTTGAACAACAAACGATTGAATCTTGGCGGTCACACATCATTTTATTTGAATATGATTCCTTTCAAGTATCACAAGCGTTTGTCATCCAAAACCTATTTTATGGCCAGAAGTAATTATAGAACAATAATGCATATTATCTTTATCAACTTCATATGTACACAAATAATTTAATGATAATATGACTTTCAATAACAGAAACAAGACTTTATTGAATTCAAAATATCATATATAATGAGCAATTATTTAAATTACAGCAACGACTTATCTATAATGCCCATACGATCAACATGAGCATTAAAAGTCTTAGGCGGCAGTCCATTAGTTAATGGATCCGCTATCATAAAATCAGTACCGATATGCTCAAATGATACTCTTTGTTTCTGCACTTCTTCTTTGACAGATAAGTATTTTATCTCCATATGCTTAGCACCTTTCGAGTACTTATCATTTTTCGAGAAGAAGATAGCTGCGGAATTATCACAGTAAATTCTCAGCGGCCTAGCTATAGTGTCGACAATCCTAAGCCCTGAGATAAAGTTCCGCATCCATAAACTGTGAACGGTAGCTTCAAAACATGCTACAAACTCAGCTTCCATGGTGGAAGCAGCGATGACAGACTGCTTTCCACTCCTCCATGATACTGCTCCTCCGGCAAGTAGAAACAAATATCCAAAAGTCGATTTTCTGGTATCAACACATCCAGCATAATCTGAATCTGAATAACCAATGACTTCCAGATGATTTGATCTTCTGTATGTGAGCATATAATCTTTGGTGCCTTGCAAGTACCTTAGAACTTTCTTTGCAGCTTTCCAGTGATTCATTCCAGGATTACTCTGGTACCGACCTAACATTCCAACAGCAAAGCTGATATCTGGTCGAGTACACGTTTGAGCATACATTAAACTCCCAACCACTGATGCATAAGGAATATTTTCCATTTCCTTTCGTTCTAATTCATTTTTCGGACATTGTAAATTACTGAACTTGTCCCCTTTCTGAATTGGAACCTTTCCTGCAGAGCATTTATCCATTCTGAATCTTTCTAAGATTTTGTTGATATACCCTTTCTGAGACAATCCTAACAATCCTTGTGATCTATTTCGGAATATTTCTATTCCTATCACATAGGATGCCTCGCCCATATCTTTCATATCAAAATTCTTAGAAAGAAACACTTTTACATCATGTAAAATTCCCATGTCATTTGCAGCAAGTAAAATATCATCAACGTATAAGACTAAAATCGCATACTTACTTCCACTAACCTTCATGTAGATACATCGATCAACGATATTTTCTACGAAACGTGGGTATAAATCCTTCAGGTTGATCCATATATACTTGTTCCTCTAGATCACTATTCAAAAAAGCGGTTTTAACATCCATTTGATGAAGCTCTAAATCATAATGAGCAACTAAAGCCAATATAATTCTCAAAGAGTCTTTCTTAGAAACCGGAGAAAAGTCTTTTTATAGTCTGTGCCTTCCTTTTGGGTATAACCTTTGGCAACAAGTCGGGCTTTATACCTTTCGATATTACCACGTGAGTCAAGCTTGGTCTTAAAGACCCATTTACAGCCGACTTTCTTTGCACCTTCCGGTAAATCTACTAAGTCCCAGACATTATTATCGTTCATGGATTTTAATTCTTCTTTCATGGCATCAAACCATTTTCCAGAATTACAACTATTCATGGCTTGTTGAAATGTAGACGGATCATTATCAATGCTTAAGTCACATTCATGTTCTAGAGAATAAACCACATAATCATCTGAGATTGCAGATCTCCTTTCCCTTTCAGATCGTCTCAAGATGATCGGTGGTTCATTAATCTCCTCTGGTACCGTGACTGGTTCATTAATAATGCTTTCATTATGTGGGTTTTCGACATGCTGTTGTTGTACTCGAATATCACGAGACGTTGATGTGAATTTCGGTACAAGAACAACAGAAGGGATATCCGGTGTGAAAACGTTATCCCGAATCTCTTCTATGCCAACTTTTCGTGATTCATCACTCCCACTGATTTGACCATTTTCAATGAACCTTGCATTGCCAGTCTCCATAATTCTCGTACTATGATTAGGACAATAAAATATAAATCCTTTAGACTTTTCTGGATAACCAATGAAAAATCCACTGATTGTCCTAGGATCAAACTTCTTTTCATGTGGATTGTATACTCTTATTTCTGCTTGGCAACCCCAAACATGCAGGTGCCTTAAACTCGGTTTCCTTCCTGTCCACAGTTCATAAGGTGTTTTAGGGATTGCTTTGCTAGGAACACGATTAAGCAGATAAGTTGATGTTTTTAATGCATACATCCACAATGAGAGAGGTAAAGAGCTATTACTTATCATGCTCATAACCATATTCATTAATGTACGATTCCGCCTTTCTGCTACACCATTTTGTTGCGGTGTACCGGACATTGTGTATTGTGCACAAATACCCTTACTTTCGAGGAATTTCGCAAATGGACCTGGACACTGTCCAGTCTCATTATATTTTCCATAATACTCTCCACCTCTATCAGATCTCACAACTTTAACCTTTTTCTCTAACTGCCTCTCAACCTCATTGATGAACACTTCAAGTATGTTCACAGATTGAGATTTATCATGCAGAAGATAAGTATAACCATAACGTGAGTAATCATCGATAAAAATAATAAAGTACCTTTCTCCACCCCACGTGGAAATATCGAAAGGACCACAAATATCAGTGTGAATTAATTCTAGAAGCTGAGTGCTTCTTGTGGCCGTTTTCTTTACAGTATGTTTTGTCTGCTTTCCTTTGATGCAGTCTATACATACTCCTAAGTCACTAAAAACCAAAGATGGTAAAATTTCATTCTTCACCAATCTTATTAACCTTTCTTTGGATATATGACCTAATCTTTGATGCCACAATAAAGCCGAACTTTCATTGTTAGGTGCACTACGTTTAACGCCCATAATATTTTCAACATTAAACAAGGATTCTGAAAACTTTCTATCAAGATTAAAGCGATAAAGACCATCCATTAAAATACCAGAACCGAAAATGTGTTCATGTTTATGTAATTGAAAAATACCAGAACCGAACTTAACAGAAAAACCCATCAAGTCTAATTTTCCAATAGAAACAAGATTTCTTGCACATTCAAGAACATAAAGACATCCTTCAAGAGCTATGTGAAAGCCGGTGTCTAAGACCAATATATAAGTCCCAATGCCTTCTATCCGTGCTTTCATCTTATTCCCCATGACCACATGCCGTTCAGGTCCTTTTATGGTTTGGATCATACTGAATCCCTGTTTAATATGAGAAACGTGAGTAGTAGCACCTGAATCTAACCACCAAGTATTATTAGGAACTTCAATAACATTCGATTCAAAGCAAACTAAAATATTATGTTTACCTTTACTTTCGAACCATTCCTTCCTTTTCTGACAATCTTTCTTAATGTGTCCAGTCTTTTTACAGAAAAAACACTTGACTTCTTTCCGGACTCGGCTCACATTATCTTTTGTTGGAGCCTTATCCTTCCTTTTGTCATTCTTCCCTGGTTTTCTTTTATTGCTGCCGGCATTGGTTTGAACTGTAAGATGGACAGAATGTTCTTTCACCTTCTTTAATCTCCCTTCCTCCTGTATGAGCATGGCCTTCAACTCCTGAAAGTTCCATTTTTCCTTGATGGTGTTATAATTCACCTGGAACTGGCCAAACTCAACAGGGAGAGAGTTAATGATGAACTGGACCAGAAATGTCTCATTAACATCCATTCCCATAGCTTTCAACTTTGCCGCCAT
>NW_010965304.1:2466959-2472191 GCF_000463585.1 Tarenaya hassleriana | reverse complement strand
TAAATTTTCTTTTCCCGTGGGTATAAATCCTTCAGGTTGATCCATATATACTTGTTCCTCTAGATCACCATTCAAAAAAGCGGTTTTAACATCCATTTGATGAAGCTCTAAATCATAATGAGCAACTAAAGCCAATATAATTCTCAAAGAGTCTTTCTTAGAAACCGGAGAAAAGTCTTTTTATAGTCTGTGCCTTCCTTTTGGGTATAACCTTTGGCAACAAGTCGGGCTTTATACCTTTCGATATTACCACGTGAGTCAAGCTTGGTCTTAAAGACCCATTTACAGCCGACTTTCTTTGCACCTTCCGGTAAATCTACTAAGTCCCAGACATTATTATCGTTCATGGATTTTAATTCTTCTTTCATGGCATCAAACCATTTTCCAGAATTACAACTATTCATGGCTTGTTGAAATGTAGACGGATCATTATCAATGCTTAAGTCACATTCATGTTCTAGAGAATAAACCACATAATCATCTGAGATTGCAGATCTCCTTTCCCTTTCAGATCGTCTCAAGATGATCGGTGGTTCATTAATCTCCTCTGGTACCGTGACTGGTTCATTAATAATTCTTTCATTATGTGGGTTTTCGATATGCTGTTGTTGTACTTGAATATCACGAGACGTTGATGCGAATTTCGGTACAAGAACAACAGAAGGGATATCCGGTGTGAAAACGTTATCCCGAATCTCTTCTATGCCAACTTTTCGTGATTCATCACTCCCACTGATTTGACCATTTTCAATGAACCTTGCATTGCCAGTCTCCATAATTCTCGTACTATGGTTAGGACAATAAAATATAAATCCTTTAGACTTTTCTGGATAACCAATGAAAAATCCACTGATTGTCCTAGGATCAAGCTTCTTTTCATGTGGATTGTATATTCTTATTTCTGCTTGGCAACCCCAAACATGCAGGTGCCTTAAACTCGGTTTCCTTCCTGTCCACAGTTCATAAGGTGTTTTAGGGATTGCTTTGCTAGGAACACGATTAAGCAGATAAGTTGATGTTTTTAATGCATACATCCACAATGAGAGAGGTAAAGAGCTATTACTTATCATGCTCCTAACCATGTTCATTAATGTACGATTCCGCCTTTCTGCTACACCATTTTGTTGCGGTGTACCGGGCATTGTGTATTGTGCACAAATACCCTTACTTTCGAGGAATTTCGCAAATGGACCTGGACACTGTCCAGTCTCATTATATTTTCCATAATACTCTCCACCTCTATCAGATCTCACAACTTTAACCTTTTTCTCTAACTGCCTCTCAACCTCATTGATGAACACTTCAAGTATGTTCACAGATTGAGATTTATCATGCAGAAGATAAGTATAACCATAACGTGAGTAATCATCGATAAAAGTAATAAAGTACCTTTCTCCACCCCACGTGGAAATATCAAAAGGACCACAAATATCAGTGTGAATTAATTCTAGAAGCTGAGTGCTTCTTGTGGCCGTTTTCTTTACAGTATGTTTTGTCTGCTTTCCTTTGATGCAGTCTATACATACTCCTAAGTCACTAAAAACCAAAGATGGTAAAATTTCATTCTTCACCAATCTTATTAACCTTTCTTTGGATATATGACCTAATCTTTGATGCCACAATAAAGCCGAACTTTCATTATTAGGTGCACTACGTTTAACGCCCATAATATTTTCAACATTAAACAAGGATTCTGAAAACTTTCTATCAAGATTAAAGCGATAAAGACCATCCATTAAAATACCAGAACCGAAAATGTGTTCATGTTTATGTAATTGAAAAATACCAGAACCGAACTTAACAGAAAAACCCATCAAGTCTAATTTTCCAATAGAAACAAGATTTCTTGCACATTCAGGAACATAAAGACATCCTTCAAGAGCTATGTGAAAGCCGGTGTCTAAGACCAATATATAAGTCCCAATGCCTTCTATCCGTGCTTTCATCTTATTCCCCATGACCACATGCCGTTCAGGTCCTTTTATGGTTTGGATCATACTGAATCCCTGTTTAATATGAGAAACGTGAGTAGTAGCACCTGAATCTAACCACCAAGTATTATTAGAAACTTCAATAACATTCGATTCAAAGCAAACTAAAATATTATGTTTACCTTTCCTTTCGAACCATTCCTTCCTTTTCTGACAATCTTTCTTAATGTGTCCAGTCTTTTTACAGAAAAAACACTTGACTTCTTTCCGGACTCGGCTCACATTATCTTTTGTTGGAGCCTTATCCTTCCTTTTGTCATTCTTTCCTGGTTTTCTTTTATTGCTGCCGGCATTGGTTTGAACTGTAAGATGGACAGAATGTTCTTTCACCTTCTTTAATCTCCCTTCCTCCTGTATGAGCATGGCCTTCAACTCCTGAAAGTTCCATTTTTCCTTGATGGTGTTATAATTCACCTGGAACTGGCCAAACTCAACAGGGAGAGAGTTAATGATGAACTGGACCAGAAATGTCTCATTAACATCCATTCCCATAGCTTTCAACTTTGCCGCCATATTAGACATGTTAGTCACATGATCATGGATAGGCTGAGACCAGTCAAACTTTTTCGTAGTTAGCTCACTCATGAGACTTCCTACAATCGACTTGTCAGCCAGATCCGACTGAGAATACTCTTTAATCTTTTGCAGAAATTCCTTTGCACTTTCAGTTTTAGGCATCGATGGCTTAACACTTTCTGCCATAGTGATCCTCATCAAGTTCAAACACAGCCTATTTGATCGCCCCCAGGATTCGAAGTTAATCCTGTCATTTTCTGAGCTTTCATCTGTTATGGCTGTTGGCTTTTCATTCAACAATGCATAATCCATATCATTGAAACCCAAATAAAATTGGATCTGTTCAAACCAGTCTGCATAGTTAAGCCCGTTGAACTTAACAATTCCATTGCCAGAAGCCATAAGGTTAAGTGAAGCTGAAATTTTATAAATATTTATCCATTAGTATTTCAAAAGTAACAATAATATGTACCAAAATTTACCTTTGGGCAATATTTCAATACATACATACAATCATTGATGCAAAATATGCTTTAATGGACATCATAATATTACCAGTTAAATAAGAATGCAATCTTTGGATATACATACTTATTAACCAAAATTATGTCCCTATAATATTATTAATCATATGCATTGATCCATCTTTGGATGATCTAATAGCAATATGATAAATAATTATAATTGTTCAATTATTTATTTTATGTCATACATTAGCATCCTTTTATTATGAACAATTAAAACATGCATATTTGGTTTGAATATTTATTTTAATTTAAACTAAGTCACTTTGGTGACTAACAAGTTTAAAATATAAAACAAATAAAAATATTTTTAACCTCCATATAACATGTATCCACATAGTTAATTTCATAAAGTATATAAACTATTATCCATACAAATTTCTATATGGTATATTAATGCATAATATATATACTTATATGAAGATACAATAATAATAATAATAATACATATTGATATGTATTATAAAACATAGAAGTTATCAATATTAATATTTCACTATAAATTTATTAATTTATTTGAAACCATCTTTATTGTTCAATTTTAGAACTCGCATTTGATATAATTAAAATGATCTTTAATATAGTTAATATTTGCATGATATTTTATAACTTTATGTTAACTTTTCATACACGTACGTTTTTGTACTCATATATTCAAGATATATATATATTGGTATTATTATATATCAAATACGAATATTCATATATACTAATTCATATATATATATATATCCACTTTAATTGATATTACTATAATCTTTGATGATACATAAAAAAAATGTATCAATATATTACACACATTAAAATTTCGAAACTATAATCGATGAATTATGATAAAACAAAACACATGCTCTGATACCAAATGTAAAATACTTTATGTTGATAGTTTTCGATAACTTTATGAAAACTCACCAAAAACTGGATACGGTTTTTGCATAATTCACACAATTCGAAATTAATATACATATCGGATAAGAATTATACCTGAATCTATTTTGCAGCGGAATGACTTTGAAGAACAATTCGGTAAATCGGTTTTTGTTTGTTTTCTCTCCTTTCTGCCTAACTTTGATAGATTTTTTTATGGATAAAAATATGAACCAAATGTCCACTATTTATAGGGTAAGGTGAGGGGAATAAACTTAAATACCCATAAACTTCAAAACCATAATAAACTCATTTCCATCATTGTAGTCAAGATCATATTGAAGTTTAAAAACACAAAATTACATGGGCCATTAACATGTTATATTTCCAACACTTTTGTGATGCAAGTGACGGCGAGCCTGAACTTCCCGAAGACGTTGTTACTGAAACAATCGGAGCAAAACTTGCCGTCGTGGCTCCTTGCCGTCGTGGGAGCCACCATCAGCGAAGAACACGGGTTCATTGCTCTTACACTTGATGCATACGCTCTCCGGAATACCGCCGGCGCCGGCCGACGATCCGGCACTCTTGCTTCCATTTTCCGGCTTAGAACTGTAGCAACCGGAAGAACAATCTGAGGAATTTCAAGTCATCGGTTCAGATCTCTCCTCCGGAAAGAGAGAAGGCGGCGGCGAGGAAGTTTTGCTTCCTCTTCTTTTTTCTCCTTCTTCTTCTTGGTTTCTTCTTTAGCAAGAAATTTTGGGAGACGTGTTCGTGAATGGCTATGAATAGTTTTTTTTACAGTTTGGGTTATAAATTTTATTTGCTTTCCTGTCTTTTGGTTTTGAGGGGATAACAGGGTTTGTTCTCAAAATATTTTGAGGCCCGGTACAAAAACTTAAATTAAATTTTATATAAATAATTAAAAATCTGAATATTAAATAGTAATATATGTAAATAATATATAGATCATTTTAATGCATGATTTTATTGTTGAATATTGTTGTATTTTGATTTTGTTTAGGATTAGATAAAGATATTATTTCAAATTATTTATTTTTACTATCACTAAATTTTAAAATAAATCAATGGAAATAAAGAATTTGCAATTCCATTGTATAAACGTTATTAAAAATATAATTAAATAATATATAATTTATATCTATGAAGAGTTATGGTAGTTTTTTTATTTGTTATATAATGTAATTAAACATCAATATTTATATAAGATTTATAAAACTTTTAATTAAAAGTTATGGGGCGAGGTCACGTGCCAATGCACCTTTCGCCCGTATAAGACGGTCCTAGGTTCGTTGAGGGGGGGGGGGGGGGGG
>NW_010965304.1:2453519-2466918 GCF_000463585.1 Tarenaya hassleriana | reverse complement strand
GTGGGGGGGGGGGGGGGAGTGTAGGACCAACAAAAAGCTTGTCTGTGATTTTGTTTATTTAAAGTAAAAAGGGAAAAGGATTTATTTTTGGATTTTAAAGACAAAAGGTTGAGATTGAGAGTTTTTCCTGTGGTAATTAAGATTTTGTTACGAAGCCTTGTCGAATCGGAGTGTGATGTAAATTTAAACGATTGTTGAAGAATTTGGTGTATTATTATTTTATGAAATTAACACATTTGTTGGTAGTTTTGCTTTTGTGTATTCTCTATATACTCATTTATTTATTATAATATCTAATGTAAATAATTTTCAGTGCAACAAAATTTATATATGTGGAATCTTTAGGCCAAAGTCAGCTCTAGGCAATTTTTGTGTTTTTGGCAAAATCAGGTGTTAAGAAAGCGTAAAGAATATACAATGGGGAAGGGATGTATTTCTCTCTCCAAAAAGTTTGGAGACGTGATGTGGGGTTTTGGGTTTTGAAATAACAAATAAATTAATCCATGCATATGGAAAAGTCTGCCTTCGTTGCCACGTAGATACGTGTATTTTGAAAATAGATAAATATGACTTGGTAATATAGATGAAGCAAAATGATTTCAAACTATGTTAATATATTAAAAAATATCAATATATATATATATACACGCACATATATGTAAATATGTATACATATGTTAAACGAATCCGGCTAAACCCAAAACCTTCACATGCACTGCGCTATGAACAAAACAATGTTTCCACAATATAAGATATGCCAAGAGGAAGAACATTGGCACACGGAACTTCGTGAGACGTTTGCATTTGTTCAAAGCTCAAACCCTAAACCCTAATTGTCTCAGGTGACTCCCGATGTATGATTATACAATCAAACGTTCCATTTATTAAAAAAAAATATTATTATCATCTCGTAAGAAAGATAAGTAGATCAATTGAAGAACCCCTACTCTAATATTAGAAATCATAGCGACTGTACAATGGGGTTTTTATACGGAATTGTCAATGAAGAACCCCTAATCTGATACTAATACTATGCATGCATCAAAACGGGACTTTTTCGATTTTTGAAAATTGTAATTGAATCAAATATACAGTGAACTTCCAGATTATAAATATATATATATATATATGCAAATAACCATAAAATTTGAATTTTTGTTACATTTTATATGTAGAGTGATTTTTCGGGTGGACAATTAAAAAATGCGTTATAAACTACAGTAGTATATGTATTATGCAAGGTAAAAATAAAGAGTAAATAAATAATAAAAGGATGATAATTAAATCAAAGTATTCTTCTTATGCGACGAGAGGAGACCTCTTCCTTGTGCTTGAATTCATCAAGGGTAAAAGTGTCTTTTCCTATTTAGTGTCTGAGGGCTCGTTTTCCTATGAATTACCTCCCCTATAAATGGACGCAGAGCCAAAGTTGAGAAAAGCAGTAAATTTTCCATCATCCGCCTCCTCTTCCTCTGCCATCTGCTCCCTTCGCGGTTAGGTTCTGCCCTCACACTACTGTTCGTTTTCCTTTTGTTTTTCCTGAGATATCTCCGTTATCAGTTTCTGATTTGCTTCCTTCACTTTCTGTTTAGTTTGCCATCTTTTCCGGTGGCTGTCGGCGAGTTTCCGGCGAAAACAAAATTCCCAAGAAAAAGAACAGTTTTGGATCGACTAAAAAGAAAAACAAATAAAAATAATAATAATAATAGTTTTGTATTAGCTTCTGTTTCCATTACTCTTATTTTCTCCGTTTTTCTCTCTATTTAGTTTGACCTCCGTTGACCGAGTTTTTCACACCAAATGAAATATCGTTTTTCTTAGTCTCTGTTAGCATTACTCTGTTTTCACTGCTTTGTTGCCTGTTTAGTTTTTTTTACTCCGTAGACGGAATTTTTCCCGTCGACACCCGAAATAAAACATGGTTTTCATTTTGGAATTTGGTAGTGATCGTAAATATTGTTTTGCTGACTGGGTTCGATTCCCGGGGAATGCAGAACTCGGGAAATATGAATCTCTTCGAAGAATTCCTCTTCAAGATCATCGATTTCATAGTTACGTGGAAGCCGGTTATCGAGTTCTGGTGCTGTCCGACCAAGCTGACGAGCATCAGAAGTTTTCTGGTGAGAGGCCGTCCCTTCGCCGCCGCGATTTTCTGCTGCAAGGCCGTGGCGTATGTTGTCTCAAACGCGGTGGTCGTGGCCTACCAAATAGTCTACCTCTGTGGGCGGCTCATCTTCTTTCTCCTCTTGGTCCTTGCCTTCTTCTAATACAGATGGGGGGACCATGTTGGCCGGATTTTAGACCAGACCAGCCTGCACGCCGGATATTTGTTTCGAAACCCTATTTCTGCTGCTGCTGCTGCTGCTGCTTATTCTTTACCCATTTGCTCTGTTTCTCCGTTTAGGTACGATGTATTCATCAGTTTCCGAGGACCCGACACTCGTAACGGTTTCGCAAGCCACCTTTTCTCCGCCCTGTGTAGAGCAAAAATCAAAACTTTCGTGGACCACAAGCTTGAGAAGGGTGAAGACATTGCAGGAGGGTTGTTCGACGCGATCGAGGGGTCCAAGATTTTGGTTGTGGTTTTGTCAGAAAACTACGCCTCGTCGACATACTGTCTTACCGAGCTGACGAAGATTATGGAATGCAAGAGGAGGGGGGGAGGCCACAGAGTGTTGCCTGTCTTCTACGGCATCAAGCCCATGGAGGTCAGGAGACAGAGGGGAAGATACAAGGCTGCTTTGGCCATGCATCAGAATGGTTCGCCAGACAACGGAATGGCGGAAAAGATTAAGAGGTGAAGAGACGACCTTACTGAGGTGGCAAACCTCTTCGGATACGATACCGATGTGGTCAGGTGAGTCGGCTCTGGTCTTTGCTCCATTCTCAATTCTGTGTTTGATCATTGTTAGTTCTTTAGAAATCGAAAAACTCTCATAAAACATCCTTTTATTACAACACAAACATTACACAACATACACTTTTACACACACGGGTGGTCTTTATCTCATTGTTCCTCTTAGAGAGATTCATTTTCTCTCCACTTTGAACACAAAAGAAAGACACTCACATGTGATTGCAGAAATCAAACCACTCTGCAATAACTCTAAACAACCATTGACACACCATTTTATAGACAAACATAAAAACCGACAGTAACCATCTTTAGTAACTTCTTCCGTAACTTGCCATAACTACAATCTTAGAACTTTCACTTTACAACTTCAATAAAACTGCATCAACCACTCTTGAATCATATATCTAACACTCCTCCTTGATTCAAGAGTTCTTCAAAAACGTCACAGGCCTCCGTCATCGATCAGACTTCGGCGCATATTTCTTCCTTCGTAACAATGTCTTTTCTCCCGAGTGCAAAATTGACCCATCTCGAGATCTCAAATGCTTTTTCCGAGTGCACATTTGCCCATTCTCGGATCCGCGACCCACAAACAACTTACAAACATCAATCTTCGACGTCCTAGAATTTTCTCTTTCGTTGTCGCGACTCTCCTCCGATTCATCTTCGTTTTTCTTTCTCCAACAAAAACAAACGTATTTGACTGTATTGAAAAAACACAGCTCTTCACAAATAAATCTTACCGACCGAATTTTTTTTCCAGGTTCGTGACGAACTCCTCGTGCGTTCACATCGAACTTTCTTCGCAAAATTTTTTTCTTCTCAAATTTCTTCCACAGATCCAAAAAGATCATTATCGCTCTGATACCAGTGTTAGTTCTTTAGAAATCGAAAAACTCTCATAAAACCTTCCTTTTATTACAACACAAACATTACACAACATACACTTTTACACGGGATATTATCCAAAATACCTTCCATTTGCTAAAACTACTTCTACACCTACTCTTGTGACCATGTGACCAATGTGACCGAAATATAGTGTGGTCACATATTGATCTCATTGTTCATAACGTTAAATTTATGATGTTTTAATCAAATGATTAGTAAGATATACAAGGTATGAACATAATAAATTAATGTGATCACCATAAATTTAACGTTATAATCGATAAAAATCAAAATGTGACCATACTATATTTCGGTCACATTGGTCACATGTGACCAGGGTAGGTGTATAAGTAGTTTTAGCAAATGGAGGGTATTTTGGATAATGCACCCTTTTACACACACATATACGGGCGGTCTTTGTCTCATTATTACTCTTAGAGAGACTCTTTATCTCTCCACTTTGAACACAAAAGAAAGACACTCACATATGATTGCAGAAATCAAACCACTCTACAATAACTCTAAACAACCATTGACACACCATTTTATAGACAAACATAAAAACCGACAGTAACCACCTTTAGTAACTCCTTCCGTAACTTTTTTTTTTTATGAAATGTGATTGAATTAATACCAAAGAAACAAATGTCATAGTATTTACAAATTAGAGATAGCTCTAAACAGATCTCCCATAAACAGATGGGGAAAATTACGTGTTCCTACATGAAGTAATGCGATACCACTGCTGTAATAATTTGTTTTCTGTCGCGCCCGGGTTATGGAGAGAGATTAGTTTGTTCCTCATGGTCCGATCAACTTTGAGTCTTGCTTGATGGATAGTAAGGTGTTGGTCTCTATGAATGCGAGAATTTCTTTCCATCCAAATGGTGTATGTGATAACCTGCGTGAGTAACTTCTTAATCGTAGCTTCGTTGTTCGTAGATTGGTTGGTCCAATCCAGAAGGTATCGGATATATGTCGGAGGGGGGTCTTCCATTAGCCGTCCAAAGTGCAACCAAATCGTGCGACTAAATCTGCAACCAAAGAACAGGTGGGGATGTGATTCCAAATCGGCGCAACATAGAATGCACCGATTCGGAGCTTGGATTCCCCACGTCTCGAGCCGGTCGGTAGTCGGGAGGCGTTCTTGGAGCATCTGCCACGTTAAGAACGCATGCCTTGGAGTAGCCTGTCGGAACCATGCTAAGCCACAGCCTTCGAACGCAGTTCCCGGAGATCTCAGTTGTTCCCATGTTTGCCTAGAGGAAAAGAAGGTCTTTCGAGTGCCTCCCATGTGTCGCCAGGTTGGGAGGTCCGAACCAGCATCATTAGTCGGTGGATTCAGCTCTAGCAGTTTCAGATGTAGCTCTTGTATTCTATTGCTTCTCGCCGGCGGAAGAGACCAATTGTCGTTGCGCACAGCATCGACTACAGTGACACTCTTCGGCAACCGCAGTAGACCAGGTCCTGTTTCACCAATAAACACAATGAGAGGGCCAATATCTAGCCAAGAGTCATACCAGAATGATGTATCTCTCCCATTTCCGAGCTTGACTCCAATGAATTCTCGGGCCTGATTGCGCATCTGTAGTAGCTTACGCAGATTCCAGCTCACATTTTGTTGTGCCTTCTTCCGTAACTTGCCATAACTACAACCTTAGAACTTCCACTTTACCACTTCAATAAAACTTCATCAACCACTCTTGAATGATATATCTAACAATCATAATTAACAAAAGAAGAAAAAATCAACACGTTCTTTGTCGCAAAATCATGCATGATGATGTTGCCTGTGTTTGGCCCAAAGCCGGCAAGACTATGCTTCGTGTTTGTTTGTTTTTTTGGTTGGTGAAGGCCTGAAGCTAAACTTGTCGATGAGATTGTGGAAGACGTCCAGAAGATTCTACAGAAACGGGGCTTAATTGGAACCTTTTTGCCGTGGATGATCCATCTATCTAACCGTACGGGGGTGTTGGGTGTTTCAGAGTAATTGGAGTAGTCCCCTTCATGTACTTATAATAAATAACCCCTTTTTTCTGTATTCCCACATCTTTTTTCTTGACTTTCTGTGACTCTCAATATGATATGAGATTTCTGACCCCATCTTCCACTTCTTAATTTGAATTTCTTGTTCCGAACTCATCGCTCTCTGTTCAATTTTGTACTCTTAGTATTTTTTTTTCCTTTGTGTGGTGGTTTTTCCGGTGAATTGATCGGAAAATCAGAGCTCGCTAATGTAGTTGAGTATTGAGCTGGCTTCGAAGACGACGATGTTGTTCGTCAACTGTTCGACAAAATTACTGAGTAAGAGAAATTTCCATTTTCATCTTCCCTGATCTGTAATCTGTTCGTCCTTCTCGATTATCTTCGTCATTGGTTTGATCCTCTTTATTTTTATCGTTTCATCGATATTGATTCTTAATTCTTGTTTTTTTATTGCGTGTGCGTATTTCTCAAAGTTTTCTCCTATTGTTTATGTTCTGATCGTCTCATTCTGTGTTGTTTTCAACTTCAATCAATGATGCCACAATGTTTTCGAAATCGATGATCGTCTTATTCGATCTGATTCTTCGTCATTTTTCCGTCATCATTTCTTTTCGGTCATATCATCATTACGATCGCGTCATCTCTGTTTTCCCGAGTGTCTCTTTTTTCATTTAATCGAAATCGCAATCGATGGAAGATCTTGTTTCCGAATGCTGATGTTGTGATGGGCTTGAAAACAGTTTTTATGTTGTTCTGATGTTGGAGATTTGTTACACTAATTGTCGGTACTGGAATTGTTGGATTCGATTGATTGTTATACGATTGTCTGTTAAATTTCTCCGATCTGCGTTATTCGTCGTGACTCTGTTCTTGCTGTTCCGGTAATCTGAGGCTACATTGGTCAATTTTTCGGATCTTCGTCGTTGTTAGCGTTTTCCTTTCTCGATTTCATTCTATGTTTCTCACTCGAGATCTCCGGTGTGGATTTTATAGGAGTCTAGGCATCCAAAAATAAGGAACCATAGGTAAAAGAGGAGAAGGTCCTCTCGGACTTAGAGTGAAGATGATAGCATAAATAAATGTAAGGGTCACATGATCAAAGAGAAAAAGTCGATAGATCAAATATGGTAAATATGACTGATTGTATCGGTGTTCTTGGAGTTTGATTGAGATTTGATATGAACAAATATTCTGTCCAAACGGTAACCTCAATCATCTTCATTGTTTTGGACACAGCCACACGTATATCCAAGTCTTTGAATAATGATCTTGTTGAGTTATCCTCTTCTCCAACACTGTGTTCCATGTTTGTAGATTTTGCAATTTGTGGATCCAAGATTTTGAAGCCATGTACAGGTTTTCAAGGCCACACCCTTTTTGTTTCGATTCTGGCTCTCTCTCTTAAGCCATGTACAGGTTTATGTTCGTTTTCAAGTTCTGGGATAACCTCTTGGAATCACTCCTTGTGAATGAAGCTGTTTTTCATGATGTGGGTTTGAGCAGCTTTCAATTTTGATGAGAGTAGTGTGATTCTGTATACAATGTGGCCAACCACATATGATGGCATTTGTTAGCAATTTTGCTCTTCTGTAGCCAAGAGAAACAATAGTTACCGTGCGATAATGAGAATATGAAGGCTTAAGGTTAACTGTTGGGACTTGGGGCATTGTAACTATTAGAATAGAATATGCAATACTGTTAATATATATATAAATATATATATATATATATATATGGGGGGTTAAGACAAAATAGAAATATGTGCCTTCGGTCAAAAACGGCTCATGGTATTATATCTATGTGTAGAGGTTGTCCAATGATATTTTTGATTTGAAATTCGCCTCCAAAAGCCCAACAGCCCCCACTTTTTCATTAACCTTTTCCACAAAACCACGGAAATGAATCCTCTCTCTCTCTCTCTCTCTCTCTCTCTCTCTCTCTCTCTCTCTCTCTCTCTCTCTCGCTAATAAGTCATAGTAAACGTCAGCGCAAAAAAAAAAAAAACTGTAAATGAAAGTGGACGAATGTGAACATAAAGGATGCTGGTATTTCCGAGGACATGCAGAATGTGAACCTATTCGAGGACATGCCCTTGTCAACCCGATTCGAGTTTAATATCGTTTCGGTTCGTTTTGACTCGATTATGTTATATGAATGTTAAATAATAACCAATTCGATATTTATATATAAATTCGTGTCTAATGGCGACTAGCTTGGGAGTTATTGTTATTATTATTATTCACTGCCTACATTTTATACGCACACAGACGCTAATGCCTTTCTATAATATACCATTACATTTACACAGAAAAAAATATCACATATATATTACGTTTACATAGAAAAAGTTTGTGCGGTAATATCACAAACCTCGACAACACTTTGATTTCTATAATGTAAACTCCATCAAATAACAAATCAACAGTTAATAACGGGTAGTAGCTGCAAATGTGACTTTAATGCATGGGAAGATAATTCCAGAATCTATCATTTCTGTGGAAATTATCTTTTCTTTTTCTTCTCTTTTTTTAGTTTACCAATTTAATTTAATCGGTTTCTTATACAGGCGTTCCTACGTGGAAATGATATAACGCATTAAATTAACATCTCGTTTTTTTTAACATATATATATATATATATATATAATAGCGGAAGTCGGAATATAAATCTATGTCGGTAGGACCAGATAGGAGTATGTTGTCAGTCCGATGTGTCAACTGTAAAGTGACTTGGCCAGATACAGCCCATGGTTTCATTAGTGTAAATGTTGCAAAAAGGTCCATCTTTGAATTGAAATTTGAAATTTCGCCTCCAAAATCCCAACGGTACCCAAATTTCTCTTACCGCAATATCCAAATTTGGATCATTTAGTGATAAAATAATATATAAAATAATTTTATTTCAATTCAAATCTAAACGCATAGAAAGAAATTTATCTGATTTTTCCGATCATTATATTAAAATTCTAATGAACTTTCAAATTATAAAAAAAATTCTCTTGCCCAATAATTGATTCATTTTTTTAAAATAGAATGACGGAAAGCAATCTTTTTTGTTACAAATTATAGGATACGTCAACGCAAAAAAAAAAAAGCAGAAAAATTGTAAATGAAAGTGGACTTTCTGGACGATGCTGACAAAATGCCAAATCCAAAACGATGTTTGGTAATTCAAATGGTTTTGCTGTGGGCATCAAAGTTGCCATCAAAATGATAAGGACGTTTGGTTAATCAATTGGATTTGACAAGTCAAGGTGATTTATAGTGTTACCGAAGTTTAGAGAATTTGGTTTTTGTTACATGACCGCTAGATTTTTTACTGTCCACCACCCATTTTAAAAATATTGAATAATTTCTTCACTTAACAATATGAAAAGTAAAATCACTTTTGTGGTTTACATGTGCAGATTTCAAAAAACAAGGCTTGGAAGCCGAGTTAGACATTGAAACGACGCTTCATATTATTGAAATTTTAATCAGTTTCGTGTCCCATTTTGGAGTTTTCTCAATTCATTTGCCCGACAATAGTGCAAACCCCCCGTTTCAACATCCCAAGCAGAACAAAAGACAATGAGAAAAGAGAGAGAGAAAAAAGTTAGTGAGAGTTTAAAAAAGAAATTATTTTTTTCTTGATATTTTTAAGGGTTTTCTCTTTAATTTGTTAATATTTATTTTTTCTTAACAATTATTATTATATTCTCTTTATAATATCGACTAGAATGTTCTAAAAAGGTAACATGACGAATGCCGTTTGTGGATTCGCACTTGTTGAATTTTAGGAAGTGGCAATGGATCAAGAGATAAGAACAAAAAGGTTAGAGAAGATATGTACATGTGAAGGTGATATCCCAATGTGAATCTAAAACAAGTCTAAAGGTGAGATAACACCGAAAAAGAATATTTAATAGATAGACCATTGGATCGAGCTCTTGTTACAATTTTTAAAAAAATGGGAAAACGGATGGAAATTATAAATTATATTTTTATATTATCCAATCAGTTCATATCATATCCATACAACTTAAATAGATGGAATTGTTGAATGAGAGTTTTTTTACCTGTAAAGTAGTTTTTTTTTACTAACTAAAAATTATGTCCTTTATTTATTTATTTATTTGTGTGTTTGTTCTATTTCAACTTGCTATTGTATACCATAGTTTTTTATTTTTATTTGGAATTATTTTCAGTGTGTGTGTGTATATATATATATATATAAGTAATTGAGAAAATTTGGAAGAAATCCCAATTTATAGACTATATTTTTAATTCCAACACTATTTTTAAAATTTGCCTCCATACCTATGGATCTCCTCCCCAAAAGAACAAAGTAAAAAAAATCATATTCTAATTTTTCTTATTTTTATAACCTCAAAAGAAAAAAGAACTATTGATTAAAGAGATTCTATAAAACATCGCCGTAAGAGCCGGAATTGAAATTGTTTCGACTAACGATATGGTAGACGATGTTATAACCATTGCCAATTGATAAAATTAAAAGAATTTATTGAATTAAAAAAAAGACTGATTTATAGATGTGTGTTAAAAGATTTTGGATTACTAGCTAAGCTGTGAATTTAAATTTACAGAAATGGAAAAGGTAAAATCTGAAAATATAGAGTGCGAAATTTTTAATTTAAATTGAAATCGATTGATATGAGGGTGATGTATTCTTAAATATATCAAGAAAATTATAGCCCACAAGTAAAAAGTGACGGCGACTAAAACATAAGAAAATGAAAAGGGTAGATAAATACATATGGGTATACACAATGTACTTATATATGTGTAACATATTCATATACCTATGCATACAAACATATATGAATGCAAATAAATACATATATACATACATCCATATATGCAGATATATACATGTATATACATGCATATACGCATATATAATACAAATTTTGACTCTATAAAATTAAAAAAAAATCAATTAACTGTTAAATGGTAAATAATTTTAATTAAACACTATTAATATAGCTTAAATGCTTATCATCAATGAAATCATTTAATGATTATATAAATTTAATATGGTTACATTTCCTTGAATACATGACTATACATGAATGGTCTCAAAGTACTACACATCCGCGTCTCGGTCGTTGGTTGATTACCTTTTCTTTTAATGTGGAATTTTTAGAAAGTCACGTGCTTAAGATATAAGAGCCAATTAGGTTATAAGACTCGTGCGCGTGTGTACATGTGTATGTATGTGTGCATGCATGCATGTGGCGGACACACGTTATCATCAATAAGGTCACATGCCCCAGGAACCTAAAAAAAAATGTTTTTTTATAAAAAATTTAACACGTTATTTTATAAAAAATGAATGTTAATCCGCCACTAATCATGATCTACAAATATATGCCCCGTTAAATTTTTTTCATGGCCGCTAGTGTATGTATGTATGTATGTATGTATGTATGTATGTATGTATGTATGTATGTATGTATGTATGTATGTATGTATGTATGTATGTATGTATGTATGTATGTATGTATGTATGTATGTATGTATGTATGTATGTATGTATGTATGTATGTATGTATGTATGTCTCAGGGGTTTGAATTCAATCTTCACTACCTTCATCCTTTCTTTCTTTATTTTTTATTTTTTATTTTGTTTGGTGCTTATTGGCGAATGTGGTTTCGTCGCAGCGGTTGTTTATAGAATCATTCACTCACTGTTGCACTTTCTGCATAATGAACTCGCAAGAACATAGGTCATGTCGGAGAATTCTTCTTCACGATAATCGATTTCATTCTTACGAACAAGACGATGGTCTAATCAATTTCATTCTTACGAACAAGACGATGGCCCTTGCTCTCTTCTTCTTCTTCTTCTTCTTTATCCTTTTCGTTCTTGCCTTCTTCTTAAGCTGCTGTTGGAATCATATTGCTGTTTTGGATCGAACCCCTACATCTGCTTCTGCTTCCTGCCCCTCTTGCTTTGATTCTGGGTTTAGGTACGATGTGTTCATCAGTTTCCGAGGACCCGACACTCGCAACGGTTTCACCAGCCACCTTTTCTACGCCCTACGCAGAGCAAATATCAGAACTTTCATGGACCACGAGCTGGAGAAGGGCGAGGAGATTTCACGAGGGTTGTTCGACGCGATCGAGCGGTCCAAGATCTTGGTGGTGGTTTTGTCAGAAAACTACGCATCCTCGACATGGTGTCTTGATGAGTTGGCGAAGATTATGGAATGCAGGAGGAGAGGCCACAAGGTGTTGCCTGTCTTCTACGGCGTCAAGCCCGTGGAGGTCAGGAGGCAGACGGGAAGATACGAGGCTGCTTTGGCAATGCATCAGAATGGCTCGCGAGAGAAAGGAATGACGGAGAAGGTTAAAAGGTGGAGAGACGCCCTTACCGAAGGGGCCAGCCTCTTCGGATATGATTCTGATGTGGTCAGGTGAGTCATGTAAGGATAGGTTTCTGTATTTCTATTCATAGTATCCTTATATTGAGATGAATCTCAAGTGAAGTATGAGCCTTGCTTTGCTTTCAATTACAGATGCCGGTACTACTGTTGCATCTTCTAACACTTTTTCTTTTACAGTCCGGATGGTAAACTCGTGAACGATATCGTTGACGACATCCTAGAGATGCTGCAAAATTCGAGCATAACCCGACCCACTTCTCACGTAAACTTTGTTGGAACAACAACTCTCCGCTCCGAAGACTATTCACAATAGCTTTTCCGGGTGTTCTCTAAGTGTCAGTGCACTAGTTTTAACAAACGGTAACTCCGAGTAAATTCGAACGCACGAATGAAGTCAGATATCTACGAAAGGAGATTGCAGCCGGCGAAAGAGAGTACGCTCCTCCGCCTTTATCGAAGAGGGTGAAACGGTTAGAAGAGTAGCGTGCGAGGGAGGAGCAGGCGGCTGCGATCGCCTGCCTGGCCGACAAGTTCATCCTCGCCGACACCCTTCTTAGATTTGTGGAGAACGCCACCGCTTTAGAACGTGGCCACGAAACTAATTTTAGGTCGGAGTCTGTCCTTTTGCGGTGCAATTAGCATGGAAAAATTTTGTTTCTATTGTTGGCAGCAAATAATTTGGCGACGACTATGCCTATGCCATGTTGTTTTTTTTCAACGGCCGTTTATTTCTTTTTCCAATTTCACAACGATAAGTGAGGGTCCACCAAACTTGAGTTCGGTTGCGGTGATGCCAATAAAATCGAATTTTAATCAAAACCCAAACAAATTTAACATAATATAAAAATCGAATCGTTTTTCAAAAATCAAAATAATCAAAAGGTCAAGTAACATGGAAAAAAATAGTTACGCCTTGTAAAACGTCCAAAGGAACTGTTGGGAATTGCAGCACAACAAAGATCGAAAATGGCCAATCTGATGTGTAATATCAACCCTCATCATCTGTTCCTGGAGGATGCGTATCTTCCTCAACATCCTCAAGATCAAAGGGCAGTCTCAGTAGAAGATGCAAAGCCAAGGAATGCAAAATCAGCCCATCGGTAAAAACCAATCAGACGTATTATGCTCTTTCCGTGTTCGACCTAACGAAACCAAGAATAACCCTCTCAAAAGGCATTTGGTAAAACCTATTGATTATGAGAAAGAAAGACAACACATGCACGAGACACCAACAGGAGAGGTGCATTGTGTAGTGGTGACATCATATATCTTTGCTT
>NW_010965304.1:2438519-2448519 GCF_000463585.1 Tarenaya hassleriana | reverse complement strand
AATTATTTCTAATAATTCGGTGGATCAACATATAATCACATATATTATGTACTATTTTAATAAGGTCATTTGTGATCTAATTAAGAATTTAGAGACTTAAATAGCATTTTAATTAGAAAAGTGTAGGATTTGTGTGTAGATACTAATTATATAATTATCATTTCTTTATAGATTACAGAAAGTTTATTTTTTCTATAAATAAGGTTATGGACGTCCAATACAATTGATACGTATAATAATAATAATAATAATAATAATAACGAATATCATTTCCTTCCTTTATTTATTATGATTATTGTTCCTTTTAACCTCCAATACAAATGAAATGCATGGGCTTAACGTAGAATACAAAGAAAATTGAATTCACAGAGTTTTTTAAAAACAGACACGGTTGAAATGCATGGATCTAATCGTTACATTAATGCGAATGTACTATTCCTAGTCAAAACTTAATGGAAATTATCTGCAAATCAACTCTGAACGCAAGACAAAAGATCATAATTCGCGCTCACTTTAGGTTTTAATTTTGATTTGATTAAACATTAACGCATGCATAAATATCAACCCTTACCCAACAGAAAACCCTAAAAAGGGTTTCCACGAGACAGGAAACGAAAGCAAGTGCTTGTGGAGCCCCACGGAGCCACATTATAACATGTTGGCGATGTCAAGAAGCCAAACCAGACGCCTGATGAAATCAAGAGATTCTCATCATCCAAATCCCACAATCTACGCTCGGTATTTACAAAATGTGGAGCCCATGAATACGCTAATTGACAGTCACTTGGAAAGAGACACCCTCCTACAAATAGAAGCAGACCCGACGTCTTTAATGAAATCAAGCAATTCTCACCTCCTAGTCTTTCATCAGTGGCATCTGCGCTCTCTTCCCCGTTAGATTCTACACTCACACTTCCATCGTCGGAGAAAGAATATATCGTTTTCAATTGTTTCTCTTACCATCACCCTCATTTTCTCTCGGCCTTCAGTTTTAAATCTCTACCCGATATAAAACATGGTTTTCATTGTGGGATATGGCATAGGTTGTAAATATGGTTTCTCTGACTGGGTTCTGTTCCCGAACAATGCAAAGCTCGGGAAAAATGAATCCCATCGCAGACTTCCTCTTCAGGACCATCGTTTTCATCGCATCCAAAATATTCGGTTTCGTTCTTTGTGTGATCGAGTTCATATGCTGTTTGACCAACTTGGCGAGCAGCAGCATATTTCCACAGAGAGACTGTCCATCCGCCGCCGCCGTTTTCCACCCTCGACACCTCTTCTTCGGTCTCCTCGTCGTTCCTCCTTGTTCTCATCATACATATGGGAGGATCACGTTAGCCGGATTGTAGCCCAGACTACCCCGCACGCCGGATATTTGTTTCGAAACCCTACTTCCGCTGCTTACTCTATACCCTCTTGTTGTTCAGCTTCTTGGTTTAGGTACCATGTATTCATCAGTTTCCGAGGACCCGACGCTCGAGACAAGGTCGCAGGCCAACTCTTTTCCGCCCTGCGTAGAGCAAATGTCAAAGCTTTCATGGACCGCGAGCTTGAGAAAGGTGAGGACATTGCTGGGGGTTTGTTCGACGCGATCGAGGGGTCCATGATCTCTGTGGTGGTTTTGTCAGAAAACTACGCGTCCTCGACATGGTGTCTTGAAGAGCTGGCGAAGATTATGGAATACCGGAGGAGGGGAAGAGGTCACAGAGTGTTTCCCGTCTTCTACGGCGTCAAGCCCGGGGAGGTGAGGAGACAGACGGGAGGCTACGAGGAGGCTTTGGTAAAGCATCAGAATGATCCGCGAAAGAAAGGAATGGAGGAAAAGGTTAAGATGTGGAGAGACGCCCTTACTGAGGTGGCAAACCTCTACGGATACGATTCTGCTTCGTTCAGGTGAGTCGGCTCTGGACTTTATACTCCCTTCTCAATATATACATGCAGCGTTAAGACCATATCAACTAACATAAGAAGACAAAGATTAACACGTTCTATGCACGATGATTCTGGTCTGCGCCATGTTCGTGTTTTTCCCCCCTTTCTGTTCTATTTATTCGTCACTCGTTTCGAAACGTGTTTTTGTTTTTTTTTTTTTGGTGAAGGTCTGATACTGAGCTTGTCGAAGAAATTGTGGAAGACGTCCTGAAGGCTCTACAGAAACGGGGCTTAATTTGAATCTCTTGTGTCTGGGGGTGTTATGAGTAATCTGTAAAAATTGTGTGAAATTAATAGAATTTAGTAAACCATATTTTGATTGTGTTATATGTCCGTCTGCTTTTAATTATATTCAAGTTACAAAAACGAACTTTATGAATCATCAAACGTGATTTTACGATTTCAGATCCAAAATCGAGTTCGGAAATGATTCAACCCCATCAAAAATCAGGATTTATAAATCTAGATTTCGTCAAATGATTTACATATATATGTACTTGTATGTGTAACATATTCATATACCAATGCATATAAACATATACGTACACCCATATACACATATATATATATGTAGATACATACACATATACATACATATATATATACAGTGGCGGATTCAGAAAAAAAATATTAGTGGGGGCAATAGACAACCGTTTCGATCTTCGGTTTAGAAATAGATCGGTTCGAATCTGTCGGTTTTAGAAAAATATGTATCTATCGGTTATAATATCATATTCAGTTTGGTTTTGTTTCGGTTTTTATTAAAAAATGTATGTGATGTTTTATTAAAAAAATTTATTTTCAGGTTTTTTAAAAATTCGGTTCATATCAATAAATTTGGTTTTCTAAAAATAAGACCGTTCAAATTAAATAAAATATCGTATTGTTCAGTTTTGTACGGTTCGATTATAAAATCGTACCAAAACGTTTACTCTAAAATATTATATAAACAATAGATAAAAAATTAATAAAATATACTGTCAAAATAATATTTATATTTTACTACTAAATTCTATGATTTTTTTTATTTTTTAAAATTTATCTATAATAATTTTATTTATAATTGTTTAAAATATATAATTTCCGATAAAATAAACTATATAAAAATTATAACTTTGACGTATTTTTAATTTAATTTTATTTATTTTTTGTATTGTATTTAGTATTAAATTTGTAATGTTTTTAGAAAATTGAGAGAGAAAAACAAAAACAAATATGGAAATAAAGATTAAGAAAAAAACGTAACAAGATCTAATATTTAGAAAGAAAAAAAGTAAAATAATTAAAAAAAAATGAGAGGAGAGAGTGCAAAACAAAAAATTAAATGGGACCTTTGATATATTTTATCAAAATTTTATAACTATTACAAATAAATAATTTTTTTAAGCAAAATATATGGGGTCATGGGACCCCACACCAATACATGTGGATCCGTCCCTATAATATATATTCATATACACATATATAATACAAAATTTTGAATTTAATTAATTGTTAAATGGTAAATATGTGTAATTAATTAAACTCTATTAAGATAGCTTAAACGCTTATCAATCAGATCGTTTAATGATTATATATACTTAATTACTGTTTTTTTTTATAATATGTGATTGCCAGGATTCGAATTCTGGGCGTGGCTAACACTTTGTGCTTCCACAACCACCAGACCACCAACTCCTGGCTATACTTAATTACTGTTAATCCGCGGCGGTCGTTGATTGCCGACCTTTTTCCTTTTGACGTTGAATTTCTAGAAAAACTCGTGCTTGAGATATAAGACCCAATCAGGCTATAATGAAAGGACTCGTGCATGCGTATGCATATGGATGTATGCATGCATGACGTGTGCATATGCGTATGCATGCATGACGTGTGCATATGCGTCATGGGCGAGCCCACCCGCCTTATGCATGAAAGGATATGATATTGTTTTTAACAATCCGGAAGGCAAACTCTTTTTTTTTTTTGAAAAAAAAAAGATGCTGCTGCAAAATCCGAGCATAACACGACCTCATTCTCAGGTAAATTTTAGACCGGAGACTTTCATTCTGCGATGCAATTAGCATCAAAAAATTTTGGTTCTGTATAGTATATACTATATATAGCCGCTACTTTTGGAACAATTTTTTTTTCTTTTTATTTTTTATTTTTTTCGTTTAATAGGAGGTTCACCTGGGCCTTCAGCCCAACCTACATCCCCTTAGACCCAGGAGCAGTCTTTAGAGGCCCGGCAACAGGGGTCCGGAGAACAACACCCTCCCAACCGAAAAATACCCCCTCCCTCCCCATCAGCTGGTTTCGAACTGGCGACTAGGGTCCAGAGAGCAACACCTTTTCGCCACTCGGCCATCCACTGATGGTTTTTTTTATTTATAAAAAAGTTAGGATATAATTTGGTAATATATTTTGATTCTGTCACGTGTCGTTGCTTGCTAAACAAAGAATGACAAACCCTAGAATATTATGATGAGTCGAGAGATCGAGATAGTGGAGTTTTTGTATTTATGTGACAAAAAATTCAAAAATCCGGCGGCGCAGATAATATACAATTATATTTTCGGCGACCAAAAATGGTATGGAGTCGTGGATATACCTCGATGATTCGCATCTTCTCCTACTCATTCGAAAGATCCAAGGTTAGGGATTGCAACCAAGATTCAACAAATCAAAGAGGTACGGTTCGACCTCCCAATATAAATCTGATATGTATGTTTCTGTGTTCATTGTTATTACCGTGTTGTCTGTAATTTAGTTATTTAAAGTAGAAAAAAAAATATTTATTTTTTGGATTTAAGGACAAAAGGTTCTTTTCCTGTGGAAATTAAGATTTCGTTGCGAAGCCGTGCCCAATCCGATTGTAATGAACATGTAAACGCTGCATTTTTTTAAAGAATTTAATATACTATTGTTTGATGAAATTTAAACGTTTGTTAGTAGTTTTGCTCTTGTGTAATCAAAGGACAGTAATTACAGTATGGTAACTAAATATATGAGGTTCTTCACTTGGTTAAATGTAGTTTATCCTTCCTTTTTTTAAAATACTTGTAACAAGACACTGTGTGAAACCGATGTGAGACACTATCCGGAAAATGTAAGATATATCCATTTATTTAGTATAATATCTAAATGTAAATATTTTTCTTTTCATTACAATAAAATTTAAAAGATGTTTACGAGACATCTCAGCTCCAAGTTGTAGAAAGCGTAAACAAAAAAAAAAAACCCAAAAATATCAAGTATTGGAACCACACACAATACATACATAACATATCCCACTTTCATTAAAAAAAATATTTTATTTTATTAATGAATCGTAAAAGTCTGGAAAATAATGAACAAATATAAGTAGAGAACGGGTTCAGAGATAAGGACCATTAGACACTGTTGGAAAAACCTGGTAATCGAGTTCTATGGCATGGAGCTATATGCATATATATATCTTATTAATGGATCGGAGAAAAAGCCAACGAAAAACCGACAATGCCAACGTCACACAACACATTAATACATCCACTTTTATTTAAAAATGTATATTATATTATATTTTATTAATGAACCGTAGAAAAAAGTCAAAAGAAAAAGCTGTATTCACAGAATTTTTAAAATTAAATTTAATATTTTAAATTAAACTTAATAACATAACTTTATTACTTACCAAAAAGAATTCTTTTAATGGGCATACTTGTAATAATGCTTTCTTATATATATATATATATTATACAAATGAAAAATAGTCACTAACAAGACACTAAAAGGAAAAGACAGAGATTCCATGATTTTGTACAAGAGACTAAGTGTGAACATGTGAGCCACTATCCGACAAATGTAAGGTCGATATATCCATTTATTTAGTATAATGTCTAAATGCAAACCTTTTTCTTTTCAGTACAATAAAATTTAAAAGATGTATGAGAAATCTCAGCTCCAGATTGTAATGAACAAAGTAGAGAATATAACATTATTACTATACAAAAAGAATTCTTTTAATGGGTATATACTTGCAATAATCTTTGTTATATATGTATATATATATATAAGTGCACATTCAATACCGTATATAACTTTGATCAATTACCGCAATGTATTCTATATATTCATTTATTTATTATCAGTACCTAATGTAAAAAAAGAAGGAAAATAAATACGGAGAGAAGATGGCGTGGCACAGAACGAGTACCAAAACCCGACGACAAGTGGAACTAGAGAGACCGACGCGAGGATTTAGTTATCTGGGATTCTGTTTCGATTCTCTGGGAAAAGACAAGGGCGAATGATTCATGAACCCTTTTTAAACATTATTGTTTTTTTGGCACATTATTGCTATTATTATTATCATTATAGTATATCCAAGAGTTTCAATCTTTATTTATCATCGTTAAATGAATGGTTTTTTTATTATGTTCTATTTATATATATTCATGTATTTACTGTAATATCTAATTAATGTAAATCTTTTTCAGTAAACAGCATTTTAAAATACATACATATAATTAAAGTAATAATTAAAGTAACGAGAGGTGGGGTTTTATGACCAATTGAAATCAAATAAGTGAGGAAAAAATATGCCACACTCCTCTTACCAAAAGAATGGATATGATTGGGCACTCAATAGAATCTTTTCTGATCAGCAACCCGACATATCCCTTTCTTTTTAATTAAAAATATATTTCACTGTATTAATCATTGTAGAAAATAGTCAGAGATAAACAGTTAAAGGTTGAACAGGATAGTATTACTATCGTTAGTATATTCGAGACGTTTCAAACTTTGCTTATCATCGTTAAATGATTTTTATTATACAAGTTATCTGCACTGTAATCAACTCTTAAAGCAAGACAAAAGACCATAATTATTGCGCACTTTAGGTTTTGATTTTGATTTGGTTAAAGATTGCGCACATAAATCACCCCTTACCCAAAAGAAAAAACCCTAAAAAGGGTTCGAGACGGGAAAAGCGGTGAGCCCACCGAGCAACGTCAAAAGTCAACAAGTTTTCAGCAAAGAGATCAAAAGAGAAAAATATATAAAACAAACGACTCCAGACAGGTTTTCGTGTGTGGTTTATTCATTTATTCATTACGATATCTAATGTAAATCTCTAGGCAAAAGTCAGCTAGCTCTACGGCAATTTTGTTGAATCTGGAAAAATCAACGGGAATTTATATGGAACAACATTATGCTATCTCATGATACGTAGAGATCAGAGGGAGGACGTCAACCAAACGAAATGAAGTTTTGAAATAACAAATAAAATTAAAACATACAGCGAAAAGTGTATATATGTATATATATGTATATGAACCAGGATTAGATCTGTAACACTATCCGTTACATTTGTTTAAATAAGGAGTGTCACGTGTGGGTGTGAATATGGAAGGCTCGCATAAATAATTATGCATGTATGTGTATATGTATGTACGTATGTACGTATGTATGTATGTGTATATGTATGTATGTATGTGTGTACGTATGTGTGTGTATATGTATATATGTATGTGTGTGTGTGCATGTATGTATGTCCTGTTCTCTTTGCTCCTTCGCCTTATTTCGTAAGCGGACCCTAGGGGTTTGAAACACAGCCTTTCTTCTTCCTTTTTTTTTTTTTTTTTGGTTTGGTGCTTATCGGCGAAGGTGGTTTCGTGGTAGAAGTTATTTAGCCTCGATCATTCACTGGTTGCGTAATGCAGAACTCCCAAGAACATGGGTCATGTCGAAGAATTCTTCTTGACGGCCATTGATGATTTCTTATTCTTCTTCTCCTTTATCCTCTTCGTTCTTGCCTTCTTCTTACGCTGCTGTTGGGATCATATTACTGTTTTGGATCGAACCCCTGCCTCTGCTGCTTCTGCTTCCTGCCCCTCTATTGCTCTGATTCTGGGTTTAGGTACGATGTGTTCATCAGTTTCCAAGGACCCGACACTCGCAACGGTTCCACCAGCCACCTTTTCTACGCCCTGCGTAGGGGAAAGCTCAGAACTTTCATGGACCACGAGCTGGAGAAGGGCGAGGAGATTTCACGAGGGCTGTCCCATGCGATCGAGGGGTCCAAGATCCTTGTGGTGGTTTTGTCAGAAAACTACGCATCCTCAACGTGGTGTCTCGACGAGCTGGCGAAGATTATGGAATGCAGGAGGAGGGGAAGAGGCCACAGAGTGTTGCCTCTTCTCAGTCCCTTCACGCATTTGAATAGAATCCACCCTACTTGATGGACTTCAAGCTCGTATTGCTCGTAAATGAAGAACACTGTGAATGCCATTGATAACGCTGCCACCAATTGTTTAATTCATTGGGGGTTGCCGAATGCAAAATCAATCAATACACCATGAAATATGTGATGTCCGTGTGCATACTTACGGGCGAAAAACAATGTATGTCGCCAAGGAGTGCGACAAGATCAATCTTAGGAGATATAACCAGCCTGCGACCTGTATCGGTTTAACCAATAGAGAAAAGGGGTTTTAAACTTCATGAGGCTGTAATTTAAAGGTAAAGACATGGAACGGTTGATATTTCCCGCCGCCCCCGCCGCCGCCTCGCCTCTTGGCTAGATCTCAACCCCCTTTCTTTCTCGTTGCAATCAGGTCCAGAACCGTCTCAAATTATTTATTTGGCCTTATATATAAATAGATATTATTAGTTTGATCTTTTTTTTTTCAATTGTTAAATTTATTTGAGAATTTTAAATTTTAGGTTTAGTATTAAATTTTTTAATATATCAAATTGTAAATTCATATTTATTGGTTAATATAATAAAACTTAATATAGGGTCAACGAGGCTACTCTACTCTTTATGTATATGTTCACATTTTTTTTCTTTCCTTATAAAAAATTGAAAATATCGATAAAAGTATTTATAAATATATTCACTTATGTATAAATACATACACGTATATGTATATATATGTATGTTTGTATATATTTGCTCTTCCACCCGCATTTGACCCCTATTTTGGGTTTTACCCTTAACAAAAAAAAATTATTTTATCTGCCAAATGAGTAAACTGATGGTAATTTTTGAAAATATTCGGATTTACTACTGTAAAATAAACTATCTTAGTGTGCGTTATCAAATGTGAAAAGAACCATATTACCAGGTATTAAAAAAATACTTAATTAATATATTTATTTTAATATTAAGTCCTGTCTTGTCCAGAGAAAAAAAAATCTAGGTAGACTGAGTAAAATCTGAATTTGTGTGGCGTTACGGTTTTATATTATTTTGTGGTTGAAATTTTATTTTATTCAAGAATATTTAGTCTTTCGTGCTTTGCTAGGAAGTAGTTAGACACGTAATCTTGTCCACTTATAAAAGTCCATTTATATATATATATATATATATATATATATATATATATATATATATATATATATTCACTTATGTATAAATACATACACGTATAAATACGAATGTGCATATATATGTATGTTTGTATATGTTTGCATTGCATGTATATATTTGTTTTGAATTTTCATTTATTTCGAAAAAAGTTGTTATTTTTTTTTAATATGTCCCAAGACCGTGAACCGATAACATCTAAACTTCGGATTAAACTAACCGAAGTTGACCGGTATCTACTTTTTGAATCAAACTATTTGACAAACATTTAAGTTCTGTTTTTTTTTTTGTCCCAATCTGTCCTAGTTTTGATATTAATTTGTAAAAAAAAAAACACAGAGGAATTAATTGATCATTTTTTAAATATAAATTGATGATTTTTATTGTATTTTTTTTTCTTTCTAATATTAAGTCCTGTAATGCCCAGAAAAAAAATTTGTTTAAAAACGTATATTATTCAAAGATATCTATCTTTCGGGGGTTGGTAGGTATCCGGATACAGCATACCTTATTAGACATTTCTATTTTAATAGATTAAATATTAGTCAACGGCTTTCAGTTTCTGCTAGGGGTGTAAAATGGCCCGGTTCGGCCGATCCCGGCCCGGCTCGTTCCGATCCGAAAAAATTTTAGCCCAGCCCAGCCCAACCCGTTTTTTAACGAGCAAAAAATATACCAATCCACCCCAGATCGCTTTAGCCCGCGAAACCAAGATTCAACAAATCAAAG
>NW_010965304.1:2376166-2438395 GCF_000463585.1 Tarenaya hassleriana | reverse complement strand
GCGTGACGGGCTGGCTCGCCACGAACCCGGCCCGTGATGGGCTAGCTCGTTTGACCCGTTTTTTTCTGGACTCAATTATTCTCAGCCCATCTCGGAAGAATATGGGCCGGCTCGCGAACCAACCCGAGACCAGAACCCATTTTACCCCCCTAGTTTCTGAATTGAGAACGGCAAAACATGCAAATTTTCAATTATAGAATACGAATTCTAGAAAATGGGCGGCATGAATGTCGGTCATATCTTATAATAGAACACGTTTGTTATATACATGTATATATATATATTATATTACTATGCTTTTAATCTATAAAATTGATTAAATTATATGATTCGTCCAAAGACAAACTGTTGGTTCTTTCGTGATTGAGTACGAAGAGGAAGTTTGATTGAGGGAACGCATTCCATTTGTAACTTTTCTTGGGTTCTTCTCATTGAAGATGTGATATGCATTGGTGTGACAATTTAATTTGCTTCATACTCTGTTTTATATTCTAACATACAAACTAGAGCGACCAATTTGGTTAATAAACCGTATAAAAATAATACAATCAAAACAAATCTACTACGAAAACCAAATGACTAAAAAACCCGAAATTCGAACTAAATTGAACCGAATAAAAATATAACCGGAAAATTTTTTTTAAAAAAAGAGTTTTTATCAATAAAAACTGTATTTTAAAGAACTGGAATAAAAATAGAAAAAAAAATCAAATAAAACTGATGTGAAATTAAACCAAATTGGACACCCAAATATAAGCATCGTAAAATATCCAAAGTGACAGTCGAAATTGCAGTACAACAACGGTCATGACCTCATAATCTGTTTCTGGAGGATGTGAATCTTCTGTGTTGATGGTTCTGATCGAAGTCCCTCAACATTCTCAAGATACAAAAGCAAGCAATGCAAAAATCCGTCCATTGGAAAAACCCATCAGATTGATAATGTTCTTTCCATGTTCTGCCCAATGAGCCAACTCATGGTATTTTTAGACGAAAGACCGAGCTCTAAACATTGTTTTAATGGTATTTTGTAAAACCTATAGATTATGAGAAAGAAAAACAAACAAGAAAGGTGCTTTGTTTAGTGGTGACACATGCGTGTTTGCTTGGAATATGAATGAATGCATGTTGTAATATGGATACACCTGAATTTTGCGCCAATTCTGACTCAATTTCCACAGCAGAATGTTCGATCGGATCCCATCGGTTCCACCGCCGGAACTCTGCCACATAGCTGGTGCCTGGTGATGCAGAAGGAAAAACCCTATCTGATCAAAGAGGTGCCTTGTGACATTCCCGACTGTTTTCTTATAGAATATCAATTGGTTTCTGAGTTTATTACCTTACCTTGTGCAATTTGTTATGCAAGCCAAGAAGTCATGGATCTGAATCAAGGATTTAGATCTCCTCTTCACCGTCCGAAAGCAAGCAATCCTCTATTTTCTCCCTGAAGGGTGGAAATAAAAATATTTGAAGTTTCTAGTCGATTCTAGGAGGTTTAGATATAAACATCATGATAATTAAGTTCAGGTTCCTGAGTTGACTGGTTCCCTCCAAGCCCACTCGTTGGTTTAACTCACGTATAAATTACAAAACAAGAGAAGTGGATTAATGTGGCAGTGTCCAAATTTACCTTAACAAAGTTTGAGTGTCCGCCTTTTGAAGCTTCTCTTGGGACGTCAACTGCTGTGGTATAAGTGAATAGAACTGCTCGATAGATGCTTGACCATGAGGAAGTATTTGAAACCGGCAACTTGAACAACAAGCAGCATAAAAGACTTCAATATCTTGACAGCCCTCAGATTCACTCAAATTTGACACATCTGATTTATTTAGAGGGCCACAGCAGATGGGGCAGAAGTATTCAGTAGTCATAGCTTCATTGTATTTCAGATTGAATCTCTTTTGACGCCTCCGAGTAGCCAAAGGAACGTTTGAATCATCTATTTCAGGAATTTTATTGAAGTAAAATGGCGTAAGCTTTCCAGCTGTTCGTACGATGGTGCATTCACGAGAAGGGTTTTCTTCCTGCAAAACAAATAAAAAGTAGAGATTAAAGGATTTGAAACTTCCAAATGGGAGCCTTGAGAAACTTGATTAGGATCAGATAAATGAACAAAGCAAACTGTATTTTGACCTCTCTCACATATATATGTAGAATGGCTCTCAGTATCTCACTAGAGGTACAGAGAAGGATACTAAATGTATGAAATCTCAAAAATGAAAATACCCCATTTATGCAATAACCCAGTGACAGGATAGTTGCAGGTTACAGCTCAGCAGAATTGCCCAGGAAGCAGAGGGAAAAAAGAAAACAAAGTGCAAATGGAATATGCATCCGAAAGAAGAAGCCTAAAAGGAGGACTAGGACCTGCAGTAATGCCACAAATGATGACACCAAACCATTGATGCCAGAATGAGGATGACCCAACTTCACAATCTGTAAACTGCACTGCCCAGAATGAGCCAGATGTCTCTTAGTAATGGATACGATACTCTAGAAAACAGCTAATTTTTGGACAAATATCATAAATTGTGAAACAATTGAGAAAGAAAGATGGCACAGGTAACCAGTGTACAAACCTGTCCAGACGGCAAAGTCTGTTTAACTCCTGCGCAACACAGTCACGGAGTGGAAGCACAACAGGTACCTTCCATCTCGCATCAACATGCTGTATATCTGCTGATAGTGAATAACCCCGTCCCTGTCTCAAGTATAAGACAATTAAGCTCCCAACTCCCAAGTTCAGTTAAACAATCGTGGTCAAGACAAAATGTCAAAGCACAGCATATTGAAGTCAAAACTTGAATTTTCACAGAGGTAGAGATAAGCAAAAGAGCTATGGTGCTAACATTGCTAGGAACTAAACTGTCTGAAGAAGTGAAGAACTCATTTTACCAACAAGCTTTGGCTTGGCACTATGCAGCTTATGTTTCAAGCATGGGAATCCATTGCTAATTACACAAATGGAATATGTGTTTAAAAAAAAACGAACCAAAGAAACTAACAGACAATGGAAACTGGAAACCATCAAAAAACACACCTTGACAGTGGCAGAAAGAACATGGGAAGCAATTCTCGATGTGCATGATCCTAGAATTAATCTATTGTAGGCACTCTCAGATGCAACCTGAAAAGATATACCAAACAATGCTTGATATAAAAATCGGAAAGGGTTATGTTTTCACGAATATACTTTCTACAAGAAACAAGAAAACTGTACAGCCAAACCTTCTGCAAACACAGCATCCGGAGATGCAGTAGCAGATCTTCCATTCCTGTATCATCGCTAACAGAATCTAAAAGCTTTTGGAGCCTATCTCGTGCCTCAGCAGAGTCTAACCCGAAAACGCTTTCGATTGGAACAACATGGAGATGCTTTGCAGGTGGAGACAAACTTGAGACCACAGTTCGAATCAACTCAATTGCATCATTGATTTCACCAGAGAGAGTAGGATCAATAGCAGTTTCATCCAGAAACACAACCCCGACACCAAATACAGGCAAAGATCTATCTCTACTCGCCTCATAATTCTTCTGCGCCCTTTTTTGCAGCTCGTGCACAAATTGAAGAGCAACCCTAATATCAAAATCGGCACAATTACACAACCACCCTATGGAAAACATACACATCTACACACGCACCACGACACAATATCACACACACAGATACAGACACGCATACACCCATATATGTATGAGAACGAGACGAAGGGAGAAACCTGGAAGATGGGCCACCAGAGAAAGCGACAAGGACTTTATCGGAAGGAGTGATCATGGCGTGGCAAGTGACGGCGAGCCTGAACTTCCCGAAGACGTTGTTCCTGAAACAATCGGAGCAAAACTTGCCGTCTTCGGAGGCACCATCAGCGAAGAACACGGGTTCATTGCTCTTACACTTGACGCATACGCTCTCCCGAATACTGCCGTCGCCGACCGACGACCCGTCACTCTTGCTTCCATTTTCCGACTTAAGACCGGAGCAACCGGAAGAACAATCTGAGGAATTGCAGGCCATTGGTTCAGGTCTCTTCTCCGGAAAGAGAGAGAGAGAACTGCCTTGGGATGACGGGGAGGGCGGCGGCGAGGAATTTTACCGGCGGATGAGAGTGTTTGGTCGAGAGGAAGAAAAATGGAGGTTAGGGACTATGAGGAAAAGGAAAATCCCGGTTCTCTTCGGTATAGTTCGGTTTGGTTTTGTTAACCAAATATTTTAATCCCAAACCGAAATCGAACACCGAAAACGGGAGTCGGGAGCTATAGTTCGGTTCGCGGAAGACGGAAAACCTACCATTGTGTTTGTGGCCGTAGTTTTTTCTTGTGTGGAGACTTTTGTTTATGTTCCCGGTTAGGCATGACTGTTCAATCAAATGGACAACTATGTTTATGTTCTACCATTTATTACTATTATCACACACACACATACATATATATATATATATATGATAAACTTATTTTAATACGTTTCGCACATTTACATCACATAACAAAATTGGTTGATGTTTTTGCGGAAGAAGACACTTGGAGAAACTAGTCCACATCACGTCAACCACTAAATTTGCGACCCAGTTTCATCTTGGGTATAAACAAATCCTCATAATTCAATTGGAGAGTTTTGGCGATAGAAACAAAAAGAAAAAAACTTTAACTATATAGACTAAGATTAATCAAACCACGTAACCGGCCAATCTCTCTAATAATTTCTATAAGGTACTTGGAAAATACTTATAAGCCACCAGAACAATTCTATAGTTCCCCGTTTTCATTAGTTATTTCACGATTCCACAAACTGAATTCGAATAAAATTGTACAAGTTACATACGGATCTTTCTGTGCAATGTCTGGGGAATCCACTGTTCTGGGTTCTCGGAGAGAAACGTTATTTCCCGGTTCAATAGAGCGGTATCAACCTGAAACATATTGACAGTGCAAGATTCATTTTCTAAGAACACAACCAAAGCTAAACACATGGATCTCCAAAAGAATAGGCATAATCAGCCAAGTCTAAATCAGAAGAAAAAAAAAATAGAAATGAAGATTACAGAGATCGTAGTCACAGTTTAGTTGCAGGGTCCAACTATGAAACACCAAGAAAGTCCAACAATGCCGATGACCTGAAAGCCAAAGAACATCAAGAACGCCGCAAAGAAAACAAAATGGTAAATAAACGTTAACTCGTTGTTCTTGGCCGATGTTGTGCATGAGAAATTAGGATTTAGCACTTTTAGAATGGCGCAGTATTATGCTGTTATTGCACATTGGAAAAGTCGTTGAACTTTCAGAATGCATAAGAAAAAAAATTAACAGAATACATGGAAAAGATTGTGATATTCCACCTCTACCAGTTCAAAGAGTAGAATTGGAATTTGTAGAGCAAAAACTCACGGAAATTAGGAGCATCGACAAGTTTATTGCTTCACCATTCCTGTCTGCTGCTCTGGATGTTTTGTTTGTTGATGGTTTCTGCTGAATAGCCAAACATAAAACACAAAAGCAGCTCGTCATCCACTATAGAAATGATTCCTTGATTTGTTATGACAAAAAAATTACATTAGAAGAGAAAAACCATATGAATAGAAGATCTATACCTCAGAATCGTTTGGCTTGAGACTTTGTCCGTGCTTTAACAATCGGCCATTGTCTCGACGTGGTACTTTGGGCTCAACTTCAAAACTAATGACATTTCGAGGATGTCCTAACGAAAGATATGATACGTCATTAGTTTTGAAGTTTCTGAAATCCTTGGGAAGTCCAGAATGGCTAACGAAACATAATTAAACAAGAGTCCTAACGAAACAAAGGATTTCAGAAACTCAATGGCTAAAATCAAGTATGCGAATGAAGTAATCAACCTGAAATTTCTGGTTCTTCTAGCAGGATGCTAAATATCTCATGACCTGCAAAACTGTATGCTAGAAAAAGATAGATCTTTCCACCCTGCAAGGTCATACGATCCAAAAATGGATACGATCAAAGTTCTTCTACTGTATCTTTCTTTTCTCAATAGGTTCTTGAAAGATATGATACGTATATATTGAAGAAAGTTAAAGTAACCACAGGGATTCAAATCTCATCCCTATAAACACATACATACATATGTGTACAGACAATTGTTTCGTTGTTTCCAGAAGATTACAAAATTCTTAAAAGAATGGATGCTTTAAGATGCAAGATCACGACTCATATCTGCCTACGAAACCTCGGAGGAGACAATGATATGTCAGGAGTATAGAAACTGTGATTTAGTTCAAGATCACCAATGTTGCATGCCACACATGATATACATATGAAGTAGCCATGTATGCCACACATGATATACTTATGCAGTAGCTGCAATGAACAAGTCACCATCCAATTCTTGCATCTAGTGATCTATGAAAGATATATCAGTACCTTGTGAACAAAATCCATGGATAACTTGCCAATCCTGAGGATGCTGTAAAATAACATCCTGAATATGCCGTAACCTTTAAATGCCTGTAAAGTCATAAGATAGGAAACAGCAGAAGAGAATGGGAACACAAGGTCAGAGATCCTTACACATGTGGCATTTGTTTTCTTGTTACATATGCCAAGAAGTAGCTTTGACCATTTTGAGAGCGAAAGATCAACATATAATAACAATGAGACAGTTTTCTAATCAAACTAGAATTTCGTAAAGATCAGAAACTTTAATCCTTAGCCTCAGAATTGTTTCAGTAAGTGCACCACAGTTACCCAAGATAAAGATTAAGAAGCTAACCTCGGCTACTATTCTCGAGGATACCTGTATCCATTCTTTGCCTTTATCATGTCCCTTTGAGATCTGATTTCCAGATGGGATCTACAATTTGAGGGAAAAGTGAGGTTCAGAAAGCTGCTATGCAAAAATATACGTGGAGAACAGTGCTGAAGGAAGGTATCAAGCCTAACATAATTATGAGGTCAGACTCAGAATAACTAACAGATTAAGAGAGTAGCAGTTATCAACCAATGATAAGGCAAGCCTAACACAATATTTTTCATCTCTTTCAAGTTAGTCGTGCTTTCACGAAAAAAAAAATTGTTAAGTTTATGCGGAGAGAATCACATCAATATTTTGACTAGATGCATGAGAATAAACAGACATCCAAATGTATATTTATACCTTTCACGATCAGCCAATGAAGGAAGGAAGGTTATGGGTCATGCACAGGAAAAGGTGAAGGCCAAAGGTGGGAATAAGTAAATTACCAAAGGAAAACAAAACATGCATGACAAGAGAAAATACTAGGTGATAACCAACCGTATCATTGAAGTAAAGCGGGAGGATTCCGCACTTTGTCACTCTGCAGCAATCTAACGGATTGTCATCCGAATCAACCACGGAGAACTCAAATGAGACTTCGTGGAGAATCTGAGAAAAGCTGAACAACCGTTTACTTCCATTAGCCGCATCAAATATTAAAGAAAAGTCATAGCCAACGAACAGATGATCCCCTTCTACCAGCATGAATTCACCCTTATGTCCACTGCAGCCCCTCAAGTAGCAAACTATATCAAACGAATCAAACTTCTTGGTGTGGAAGTGGCATTGACATTTGACACTGAAACCATTATCACCATGGTAGCTTTGGAAGTCCACAACAGCACAAATAGCAAAACCCACAAACAGACTAGGAACATTTGACTGTTTATCAGTTTGAAAATTCATGCTAATTTGAAAACCGACACATTGGAATTCGAACCATTCTGGGACTCCATTTCCTGGAAAACAAAAGCTTGTTGAAGGCTTGTCTTGGTAAGACAAAGAGAGAAGTGTAGCCCAGGTGAAAAATCTAAAATGTCCTTGGACATCAAGCCTAGAGCGTCTATGAATGGCACTGAGAATACGGAGCATCATGGTATAAGGGCTTTTCCCTGGCTCAGGCTCTTCATTTAAGAGACCATGATACAATCCTTGTAGTGCTTCACTATAGTCTTTATATTCATGCATCCTATTGAACAAGTACCTGATTTGTTCTGAACGCATCCACGTAAACGGAGATGTCTTGGTTATCAAATTTAACATAAAGCTCGAAAGGGACATCCATGCATGAAGTCTGAGTTCAGCTTGTTGTGCGATTATGTTCTGCGCATCTTGACCAAGTTTGTGGCAGTTTGCAAACACAAAGGTCTCCACATAGTTTAAGGGGTAAATCTGAATGTTAAATCTTTTGTTGCCCGATATTGTTTCAAGGGCTGTGCAGTTGCTTGCATCTAATTTTCTTATTCCACCTGGAAGCTGTGGTAAGGATTGAAGCCTCTCACAATTAGTCAGATCAAGACTTCGTAGATCATTAAATTCCTTAATGCTCGGAGGTATCCTTTCAAAATTGTTTCGGCTGAGGTCAAGCTCCATCAAGGACGACAATTGAGTCAAAGTTTCAGGAAATTCTGACAATCCACAGTCACTTAGATGTAGAATCCTCAGAGAAAGCAAGCTTTCCAATAGCAATGCTATAACATGACCATTACATCTATTTGCTCTCAACATCCTCATCGAGTTTAGATTACTTGAGCACTTCGGCAAGTTCTCAAGTTTTGTACATCCAGAGAGATTTAGATCTTTGAGGGACTCCAAACTGCAAAATCCATCTGGAAGGCTAACAAGACTCTTGCAGTTTCCAAGGTCTAGTGAAGAAAGCACATGTAATTGATCGATTGATGAAGGAAGCTCTTTGATGGCAGTTCCATTTAAAGAGAGACAACTTAAAGCATCCATTCTCTCAAGGATTTCTGGGAATGAATCAAAGTCTGAACAGCCAGACAGATTGAGCTCTCGAAGAGACTTTAAATGGCAGATACAGCTCGGAAGACTTGCGAGGCTTCTGCAGTTCTGCAGATCCAGGAAAACCAGTTTTCCAAGGACGATGATGGATGCTGGGATCTCATTTATTGCAGTTCCGTTCAAAATCAATGTTTTCAAACTCCTAGAGATCTCTGGAAAAGTTGTGATACTTGAGCAGCCGGACATATTCAGATATTCCAGTGATTCTAACTCATAATCGATACTCGGAACCTTCTTGAGCTTATTGCAGTTTCCCAGATCTAATTTGACGAGTTGAGTGAAGTTCCTAATGGTCAGAGGAAGCTCTTCCACTGCAGTAGCTTCCAAGAGTAACTCCTTTAAGTCCCATGAAATCTCTGGAAATTCAGCCAGATTTGAGCACCCTGATAGGTCCAAAAACTTAAGTTGTTTTAGCTTACAACTAACGCTAGAGAGTTCATCAAGATTTCTGCAGGCCCGGAGACTGATACACTCAAGTGCTGCGGATCCCGAGAGGTCTGGGATGCCCTTGAGATCTGTCGAATAGCTCAGGTCAATCCTCCTAAGATTCCTTACATCCTGTAATACCAAGACGAGAATAAATGTTTGTGTGCATATATTCATAATATCTAGAGAGACACATACACGTAAATCCATATTTTTCCGCATTTAAAACTCCATACCTTCGTGCAATCCCAAAGTTGCTCAAGACTACTGTACTTCATCGAGAGTTCAACGAGGTTCTCAGGACAAAACTTTGGCGGTAATGATTTCAAAGAATAGCTGTGCCAATGGAGATATGTAAGCTTGTCGGACAGAAATTCAAGGCCTTCAGGAAGGTCTAGTTTACAATTGCCTTGTGAGCTTTCTGTATCGTAAATTTTAAGAAACCTAAGATTACACATCGTTGAAAATGCCTGAGGGCTCAACTGCATCTTTTTTGCTTGAGACAAATTCAAAAATATGCATTCGATAGCTTCAGTTCCCTGACAACAGAAGAGAACATTACTTTCTATTTCAATGTAATGTATTACAAGTAACATTGCTGTCAGTTAGATCTCAAACATCAAGAGTTGCTGGACAAATGTCAGCCACACGAGCGTCAGCTGCAAAATAAACATTATACATATGCATTCTTACATGCAAACCAAAGTTCTAATCCCAAGGATTTACCTTATCTTTTGTTAATACTTCAAAGATGTCATCTTGACTCCACAACCTACTCCGTCTTCCAGGCTCTCGAGGAGCTTCTCGGCGAACTATTTCTTTACCCATGTCTTGTATCAGATCATGCATCTGAAGCTTATTTTGTGAAACTGTAACCAATGACTTGTCAATAAGTGCTCTTATCCCAATATCTGCAGCAAAACCACAACCATCGAGCATATTTGTGACAAAACTTTTATCTTCTCCTTTGAAGAAACAAGAAATATCAAGGAAAATCTCCTTCTCTTCCTCATTCAGATCCTCATAACTTATTTGCAATATACGCTGAATTTCTATATCAGGTAACTTCTGAAGTCTATAGAGTGCACTTTCCCACTCCTTTATACTTTTCTGACATAGAAAAGATCCCAAGACCTTAAGAGCTAAAGGATTTCGGTTTGCATATAGTAGAACCCTCTTACCCATATGCAAATGATCATTAGAAGGAACAGTTTCTTTCAAGGCACACCGAAAGAATAGCTCTAGTGCATAACTATCAGCTAATCCTTTTACCTCATAAATCACATCAACCCCATGCTTAAGCACATCCTTGTCTCGTGTGGTAATAATAATTCTGCTTCCTGGACGAAAGTAATTAACGTCCTTAATCAGAAACTCTAGCTGTCTCAAGCTGCTCACATCATCAAGAACTATGAGAACTCTTGTACGGCAGAGTTTGTCTCTAAGAAACCTTTGTCCAATTTCAGGGGTGGAAACAATTATATCCTGCTGGTCAAAGATCTGGCAAAGCAGTTCACTTCTTAAGCTAAAAATCCCCCGTCGTTCAGATTCTTCTCTAACGTTTGCTAGGAAGCAGCAACCTTCAAATCGACTACAGATGTGATTAAAAATGGCTCCAGCAATTGTAGTCTTCCCAATGCCAGCCATTCCCCATATTCCCACACACCGAATGTCATCCTTTCCATTACCTAGTAAGTTCAACACTTCTTCAATCAGGGTTTCTACCCCAATCAAATCGTCTTTACCTCCCCTCTTAAGACCATTAAGGTGCTTCAGAATGCAAGTTACAACCTCCTTAACTAGTTCAGATTCAGGCCTGGCAATAAAATCCCAAATCAAAACTCTAATGATGCCAAAGGAGAGGAGAACTGAAGGAAGTAAATCCATTGTATCCTTGGAGAATAAATCATGAAAAATTGTATCCTACACTTGAGATTATTCTTGATCTCCAGTATCATCATTTCTCAGAAGAATAATTTGCAGAAACCCGTAATTTCCAGGCAAAAGTGTCAAGCAATAAAATCTTTCACAAATCCCTCCTATCCAAAAACAATATTTGTGCAATATAGAAACGGGAAAACGACTAGAAAATTGCATAAACGAGAATCAGATTTCGTCATGCTCATTCAGCCTTACATTTTTTTATCCATAACCGTCAAAAGACAAACCCACCTTCCTGGTGAAGCAACTTTAAGTTTACCTACGAAACAAGACTAGATATGATCTATGTTTTTACCTTATGACAGTGGAATCGAATCCGGACAGATTCGCAGCCTCCGTCAGAGCAGCTCTCCACCGCTTCACCCTCGCCGCAGCCGCCGGAGACCTCCTCCTGTAATACTCCTCATGTGCAGCGAACGCCGCCGAGTAGCTCCCTGTCTGTCGTCGGACATCTGTCGGGTCAATGTCGAAGAAGACAGGCAACACAATCTGCCCATTCTTCTTCCTGCATTCGAGAATCTTCACGAGCTCGTCCAAACACCACCTGGAAGACGCGTAATCCCTAGAGAAAACCACGACGGCGATCCTCGATACCTCGATTGCTTCCACCAGCGCCGGTGAAATCTCCTCACCTTTGCGGAGTTTATCGTTGTCGAGAAACGTCTCGATCTTATCGCGGCGGAGAGCGGCGGCGAGGTGGCTCGTGAAGCTCACGCGTGTGTCCTCACCGCGGAAACTGATGAACACGTCGTACTTGGTCGGCTTCGAAGAGGGAGAAAACAAGGGAGACGAAGAAGAAGCTCTAATCGAGCGTTTCGATGGCGGAAAAGTGGTGAGTGAAGGGCTCCTGTGGAACCGGGCGATGGAACGAGTAGAGATGGGAGAAGGCGAAGAGGTTCGTCGCGAAAAGAGCTTCTTCGGAGGTTGTGAAGGACGAAGCCGAAGAAGCTTCCGGCATGGCGGGAGAGTGAGGAAACAGCTGGAATCTGCTGTGAACATTTGTATAACCTCTGCTTCGATCCTTTCATGAAAGCTATGGAGAGAAGAAAATTCTCTGCAGATGAAGGGCACACTCCTCTCCAAGGCAGGAAGAGTCAGAGAATCAGGTTTTTCGATTTTTTTAATGAAGACTTGTCACTTTACACAAAGGGACAAAAAAGTTAGTATGGAAAAAGAAAAGAGATTCTAACAGGAAAAATAAAAACAAAATAATTGAATCTGGATGGTTTGGATTAGAGTTAGATATAAATAAACTTTCATCCGCCTATCTGATCTATATTGATGTTTAAATTTCGAACCGTTGGGAATAACTATAACCTAAATTAAATTCGAATCACCCGTCCTGATCCGGTGGTAGACGTATGAGATGGTCAGCTCGAAGCGATCCTTCATGGTGCCCGATGCTAACCCGCAGGAAGGTACAAGGATACATAATTGCAGCAAAACTGATTTAGGAATCTTATTAGATGGAGTATTATCCAAAATACATGATTGCATATTCAAAATGACAGAATGATCGTGCGTTGACCATCGTTAACGTTAAATTTATAATGATCTCACTAAATCACCATAGTAATTCTTTATAATAATCACACTAAATCACTATAATAATTATTGTATATCATACTAATTATTTGATTAAACCATCGTTAAATATAAATTTAACGTTATGATAGTATTATTTCAGTAACATGGTTACATATAAAAACATATACGTGCACAAATAGTTGTAACAATAGGAGGATATTTTGGATAGAAACGCGATTAGATGTAACTAGGTGAAAGATCCAAACCACTCAATTCACAAAAAAAAAAAAAAAAAGAATTTGACTCGGAATGAAATTAATAAAAAATAACCGAAAGAAAATCGATTTTTTTTTGCGTGGGTAAAGATTCCCACTTTATGATGGAATTTGACAAGTTTTCATATGAACACTATCTTTTGGGGAATATCAAATCTTCACATCAAATTATAACTAAAGCAATAATCAGAAACCTTACATTTGCGTCTTAAAATGGTCTCAAGATATGGCGTCACAATCTTGAATCTTCTTCATCCTCAGCTCCTCCTCTATCCAATGATGTTGGAACTCTCTCATGCAAAAATATTAGTAAGTTGGAACGGATTGATCGACCCGGAGAGAGTACGCATTTATTCCTCCGGCTACATTGTACACTCTCTTGAATCCCTGAGGACAAAACACCATAATCAGAAGATGATCAGTAAAGGCTGTTTTGGATACATATAGACACGCATATATGTGTGTGTGTATATATATACACGTATACATATGTTTACAAAAGCTTCTACCTGACTCTGCAACCAATTTGCAACCTGCATGGACCGCATGCCGCCCTTACACTGCAGAGCCGTTCCGGAGAAACATAAAAACAGGTCAAACACTCAACGGCCCGAGAAAGACGGCAATCAGATGCGTGCAAAAAGCGTACCATTACGTATGTATCCTTGTGAGGATCGAGCTTTGAAGTAATGTCCGGAGCCCAGTTCCCGAATTGGCGGAGTGGAAACGCTTTGAAACCGGGCAAGGACGCAATGGCTCTGAGAACAGAAACATATATATAGTTTTCAAAATGGACCAGCAAAAAAAAACGTCCTTTTATTAATGCCTCGCCGCTGTTTCTAAGGGTAAAAAATTATGAAATGACAATGACAAAGGTTCTCTTCATCACTACAGGACCGAACTTAAAAATCTCGTAACGATTTTGCCATGCGCTGCAGAAGATTTAGAGACTAGTGCTAGAATAATACATGGCCGATTTCATGTGAATCAGACTTTTCTATGCTTAGAAATGAAAGAAGTCTGCATATAATCAACATTGTGTCCATAAATTGAACACATGATGTTCAATTTTTTGTTGCCGAAGGCACTAAACACCATGAACAGCAAAACCCCGACGAGCAATGAGGAGAGGGAATAAGGAACATACATCTCATCAGGTTCTCTGACGTCGATTAATTGAGCCTCGTCCATGAACGCCGGGTCTTGCATTTTGGAATGCAACTCCTCCACCCCTACCTCTTTTAACCCTTCCCTGTTACCACAAATCTTTTAGAGGTTACATCTTAAAAAAAAATAAACTCAATGCTGAAGCATTAACAAATGACAATTTCTTTTTTCTTTTTCTTTTTTTCCCTGATGGAATGTTAATGTAACAAGTATCAATTTCAGAATACCTCTCAGATAAAACTTGCAACAAATGCCATCCAAATTGGGTTTTACACCTAACAACTTGATTCAAAGGCGTTTCAAACGCAGCCTCCTCAAACTCAGGTACCTGAAATGATTTACAGTAGCTTATCCCAGTCCTAGTTGTACAAGGAACCAGAAGAAAATTCTACTATGACAAAGTTCATATCCTGAAAATTCCTCCCATCTTCATGTCGATATTGGTTCACATTCGTCGAGAACTCTCCAGTTTAGATTACATGGTAGGTTCTTATCTACAATGTCAAGATATAGTAGAAACACCAAATCATATGGATATGAACAATTACATGCCACAACAACATGAAGTTCAAACCCGTAGCTCGAGGGGGCAAGACAAAAAAAAAGGAACATGAAGGGAAAGGATTATAGATTTTGGAAGAACTGCATACCATTTGACCCACTCTCACCCATCCAAGCATACCTCCTTCCTTTTTAGATGGGCAGATAGAGTACTCGGCAGCAAGATCACCCATATCCTCTCCTTCACACCACAAAAATTAACAAGCACAACAACAAAAACACCATAAATAATCTTCAACACAGATAAAAGGAATGGAGGTGACGGAGTGAAAACATTAACTATACCACCATCTCACTGGGTATCTGTGATCAAATGAATCGAACACCCAACTATGAAAATGATATAACTTTATATAAACAACTTACCCTGAATGCTAAAGTAACGAAACACACCTTCCCAAGAAGAGCAAAAGAACAATGTAGACACCGGTATATAGTGAAGCATACAGATATTTTACAGACTTACCACATTGTCACTCAGAAGAGCTATTTTTATCTAGAGTTTGCCGGATTATAGAATCTTTCAGGCATAACTATACTGAACTTCAACTTGATTTCATTTCACTCTAGATACATAATGAATCATCCTGAAATCCTCTAGTCTATATGGATCAACATTGAATGAACAAGTAAGCCGAAAAGATATTCAGAAAACATAAAAAGGGGATAAGAAGGAAATCGGACCAGCTAAGATTCTTTGTTGAATTTCGGTCAGGAGCTCAAGATCATCACCCTTCACAAGCAAGTGCTGCACCATAACCTCTCTACCGGAAGTACCCCGACCGCTCTCACTGCTATACGAAGCTGCCACAAGAAAGATACACAACCCTAAACCTCAGAAATTACCAAAAATTAAGACAGCGATCAAAGATGCAGACATAATTATTCAGCAAACAGAAGGGTAATTCCACATGGGTGATATGAAAATCCATCAAGAATAAAGAGTAGCACAGAAGAAGATTTGAAATATGAACAAAGATTTCAAGAAGCAAATTGAGTCCGAGAGCGTCCAAAAATCAAACTTTGAAGAAGAATTAGCCGTTTAAGAAATGGGTTTGCCTAAAATCTGAACATAACAGCATCATTCATCAGAAGTAACAAGTACGGGGAAGACGGTTCTTAACGGATGAACAAAGATGGAGAGCGCCAAGGAAACAAACCCATCGATTTGGGATGCGAAATTTTCGAAACCCTAGAGGAGAACGAGGAGGGAATGCGTGGTCGGAGAAAGGAGATAGGTTTGCGAAGAAACGGAGAAGAAGACGACGAGAAGCGACGGAGAAAAGAAGGGGAAGCGAAAGAGAGAGACGGCAAAAGGGATAGTCTGAGAGCGTTGGAGAGAGTCGCCACCGGAGAAGTTGCCGCCGAGAGATTTCCAGTTACTCTCAACATAATCGATAACCTGAGAGAATCGGTCCAATTCTTTCCTGTGTTCTTGGGTCGAATATAAAGATGCCAACTTTATGTTTCGGATAATTCTCAATTTCTTGGGACATGCAAAACACAATCGGGTCAATTTCATTTCACATGCGATTTCACTAAACCGGACCAATCAACCGGTTTTTATGTCGGTTTTGGAAAAACTACAGCAATCTGGTGATGGGGCCACTCTTCACAGAACCGAAACCAATCAGCCTCTATTCAAACAAACGCATAACCAATAGTTCCTCCAATACCAGCAGAGCTGAACTGATTGAGGAAAGATTCGTGATCGAGTTTCATCAAGAGCCTAGCTAAACCTAAACCGAATCCAAAACCAAATCAAATATATAATCGACTGGTACCAAATAAATCAAACCGATCAAATACCGTACCAAACCAGGTCTAACAAATCCACAGTTTCGTGTTACCGAATATCTGGAACTAGGGGTGGGCATTTCGGGAATTGGTTCGGATTTGGAATGGAAATGCATCGGTTCGGTTTTTTTGGTTTATAAAAATAGGTACCAATCGGTTTTTATATTCGGTTCTTTTCGGTTCGGTTCCGATTTTTTATTAAAAAAATATATTTTTTTAAAAAAATTTCATTTTTGGAATTTTTTTAACGTTTGGTTCGGTTCGGTTCCAAAAAATTCGGTTTTCTAAAAATTCGGTTTGGTTCGGTTCGATTCCAAAAAATTCGGTCTCCCTCTCTGAAAGTGTTGCATTGAAGAAATTTCTTTGTATTCAAAGTTCTCCGAGGGAGAATCTTTTGAATTTGTCATGAGAATCTATTGTCGGAAACATCTAAATTGAAATATTTTGAGAATTCGTTAATGGACCAAATAAATAGAAGATCCAAATTAATTATGTATTCCATGTTAATGGAAAATAGCATGGGACAAGTCATGTACGCATAGGTATCTATTTCATCGACTTTCGATTATATTTTTGGTTCAACTATTTTGTATTCGATTTTTTTATATAAATTGATTTTTATATCAATTTTGTTGAATTTCGTTCGGATTTAGTTTTCAACGAACTAAACATTTATTCTCTAAAAGATTCATTTTCGTTTTTTTTACATTTTAATCGGATTCGGATTTCACTTTTGTATTTATTTATTATACATTATTCTATTACATTATATTAGTTGAATATCCGATTAAAATATCCACAAGCGTCTCCGACACGAACGACGTGCCTCTCGATTGGGACAATGTCGTTTACCTGTAATTACCGGTCCCGAAGCCCCAGGCGAAGATATAATATGTAAAAGATGCCAATTCGTATGTACCAATCGAAGTCGACAAGGAAGTTGGGAACTAACCCTTTCTGACCTGTTACCGTCTCTCTCGGTAAACCATCAACATAGTTTTATTTTATAAACTGATTACTTAGGAAGTTTGAATGAAACCCATCATCGACAGAGTAACCGACATAGCGGTGTTATATGTTTAATTATTTGATTAAGTATCATAACCCAAAGTAAATTGATTACAAACTCGCTAATCATATATTTTATGATTAGTTTATTTTATTAAATATTCCTGATTAAACGTAGTGTATTTGATTTTCAGTAATTTATTTATATAAAGTAAATGCGTTTGAAAATAGAAAAGTTTGACATTTGAAAATAAAATCTCGAAATATTTAGACAAACAAAAAAAACGAGATTGTATTGGCAATATAGTTTTGGTATACAAAAAACAACAAAATATATACTAAAATAATAGATTTTAAATTTTATAATTATATTTGGTAATCTACGCATCTAAGTTATATGACATACTGATTAGGACAAAAAATAGAAATATTAATGTCATTCTATCCTTACTTGCACCAAACCAAATAAATCCATTGAATGTTTGGTTTGACCAACATTTAAGACAAAATAAAATGAATAGATCGGCCATCAATATCACTATTAAGATTTGACGAAATATTAAATTGTTAATAATTTTTAAATTTAAATTAGACGTGGCAGTTAAACATACATAAATAGACGAGGCAGCTAACAAGTGGTAACTAAGTATGGACATTTCTATTCTTGGTTTTCGCTTCTTGTCTACATTTTTTTAAATTATATCTGTTTTATTTTATATTTACTATTTATTTTAATATATTCGAAATTAATTCAAATTCCAATTTTCATTTTTTATGAAATAAAAATCATTTATTGAATATTTTTTAGTTAGATACTTTATAGTATATGAAAGAGACTGGTGGATGTGCGCATTTACATTTGCATCCGTTTCAACAACAACAATGACTTAGTGACAGATATAAAGATAAGCGTATCTTTTAACACATTTTTTATAAAAATATTAGGACTTAATGAAGTTAGTGTTGTGATTAGAGATTAATCGCAGGACCTAATCAGGATTAGTCAAAAGCAAGTGGAGCATGAGGATTATGCTTTTATGTTGTGACGTGGCGCTGTCACATTGGTCAGAGAAACATAGCACACTACGGTTTCCTCACCGGACCTGACCCGTGACTTCTCCGACACTCATAGCCCATCCCCTCTCTCTCTCTCTCTCCAAAAGTGGGTGTAAACTGTAAAGCAAAGTTTCTCATTTCTATCTCTCTAGCAAAATCCCACACAGAAGCAGGAGAATATCCCTTGAGTCGCGGGAAAAAGAGGGAAAACGGGAGAAAATTGATTGCGGGTTTTCTTTGCAGGGTGTAATGCTTCAATGTTTTTGAAGAAAATGATTGGAAGTGGAGAGAGGAGAGAGAGAGAGTAGCTTGGTTTGGTGATTGTTGTTTGTAGGTTGTCGTTAGTTGTCTTGTTCTTCCCTTTTGCGTATCGAAGAGGAAAACCCTAGTTTTGGGTCTTCTGGATCAAGCTGGATCCTGCTTTGAGGTTGAATCTGTGATTATGCATTTGGGGTAATGGAGGCTTCTGTAGCGGCTTTGGAACGGCCACGAGGTGGAGCTTCGAATACGGTAATGGAGTTTCTGAGCTACATTAGTTTTGGTTTATTTCTTTATTTTTTCTGGCTGGTCGCCGAGAAAGTGCAGTGATAATGGCAGAGAGATCAAATTGGATCCCATGTGAGTGCAGATCGCAAAATGTTGAGCAACTTGGGAATGTGCTGACGAGTTGTGGCGTAGTGGAACTGGAATTGTTCCAGGATTCACTGTCTTCAAATCTCGGTCCGAGCGTACTGAGAGAATGGAAAAGCTTGGAAATTATTTTCACTAAAAAATTAATCTCTTTGTTGTATAGAGTTAATCTGCATTATGGTTGACATTGGGAATTTCATATTGCATGGGCTTGACTTGTTGCGAAATTCGATCTTATGAGGACTTATATGTAGTGGTCATTCAGTCCCAGAAGCCTATATCATCATGTTGGAAGACTAGTGTTATAATCGATATGACATGATTTATGGGAATGGTGTTGGGTACATTTCCAACACATCAAAGAGCAGCTAAGTTGATGGAGAGCTGCTTTTCTTAGTGATTTGTCGGAAGAAATTAGATGAGGCCGTGGGATGCAGATGTGTAATGTAGTTAGAGATTAGTGATTCCACAGAACACTTTTGGTCGAAATAACAAAGTATGCATATTTCAGTGTCTGACGGGATATCAAGCCGCTCAATATTTAATGTCTTTGATATAAGCTACATAATGGAGATATATTTCGAGCCTTTTGTTGATTTTGCCCGGTCATTAGTTTATATCGGTTTTCTCCTTTTTGAAACATATATTTGATTCCTGAGACTGATGGTGATTACTAATGTTATCTAATCCATGTATGTTCTGTCTGACAGGTTTTTAAGAGTGGTCCGCTCTTTATATCCTCAAAAGGTAACCTGCACGGCCTTTTGGTTTGTCTGATCTGCCTACTCTCTGTTAACTCACCAGGCTCCATCATTTTGGTTCGGTTATTAATTTGAAGATGAAATTACTTCCTTGTAGCAGTTGTGTCCTCCAAGACTATGAACTGATTGCTTTCGACATTTTGCTCCACAGGACTGGGCTGGAAGTCTTGGAAGAAGCGCTGGTTCATCCTCACACGCACTTCTTTGGTCTTCTTCAAAAATGACCCTGTCAGTATCCGCTATCACTTTGCATATTTGCAAACACTATTAAGATGCACTCCTTTGAAATCTTGATTTTTTTCACATTAGCTTCCGATAAAGATAGGAATATTGATGATCTTTAGAAATCACGTAACCCGGTGGGGTGTATCAGATGTAAGGTAGATACGTTAAGAAATCATGAGATTGGAGTTGTCTAATTAGTTGGGAAAGTTATTCTGTTGTGTATAAGTTCCCTTTATTTTTCTCATTGTATCAGATGAACAATATGTTCAATGACCTTCTATCACTTGTATTGTAACCTTAGTTACTTTACATGGTATATGAGCGGTGCTTGTTACTTAAAACAACACCTTTTCTTAAATACATATAAAAGAATGCTTAGAGATCCATTATTCCATTTGTGTTTCGTGCTGTTAGTTATCTTATCCTAAGCCAGTGTTATTGACCCACCAAATATAATTTATCCATGTATTGACAAGGGTCTGCAGTTGCCTACCTTTTAATGTTAGGTGTTATTATAATAATGGTGACTAACTAATGTACTATCTAAAATGTTTTGCAGAGTGCATTACCACAAAAGGGTGGTGAAGTTAACTTAACTCTGGGAGGCATTGACTTGAACAATTCTGGGAGGTATGTAGGTTCCTACTAGTTGGTTAGAACAAAATCCATGGTGTATTGCTCACAAACATTCTTGTTTTCAGTGTTGTGGTGAGAGAGGATAAAAAATTGTTGACAGTGTTGTTTCCTGATGGGCGTGATGGGAGAGCTTTCACTCTCAAGGTACTTAAGCATCCACATAATAGTCTACTCTTCTTATATGGTATGGATGGCTATTTGCAGCACGGTCCAGATACTGTGTTGTCTGCTTCCTAGTAGTCCTATAAGATGGCCCTTGTATGGTTTTAATTTCTCTTTTCATTACCAATCTGGATCATGTAGGCTGAGACATCAGAAGATTTGTATGAGTGGAAGACTGCTCTTGAGCAAGCCCTCACACAGGCTCCTAATGCAGCGCTTGTCATGGGCCAGAATGGAATATTCCGGGCTGAAACAAATGAGGCTCTGGAGGGGTCTTTTCATCAATGTTTGTTCTAACCCATCTTACTGCTTTTATAATCACTAATTTACTTTCCCACGTCTATGAATTTTGCCCATCGTATTAGCGGTTTCTGTCACTTAGGGAGGGACAAGCGCAATGTTAAATCCTTGGTTGTTGGAAGGCCAATCTTGCTTGCTCTCGAAGATATTGATGGAAGTCCCTCGTTTCTCGAGAAAGCTCTCCAGTTCCTTGAGAAGTATGGTAAGTTTCTTGGCTATCATTGTGCTTTGTGGTTTGCACGTTATTTTATCATAAGGTTTTGCTCGATACATGACCTTTTTGCTTCCAAAGAGAACCCATGGCATCTTTTTACTGTTTTCCTGTTGTGGAGAGTATCTTTCAGTGCATACTGCATAGATTCTCTGCATATGAAAGAAAGGAGGTCAGTAAAAAAAAATTAATTAATCAAAAGTCCAATTGATCACCACGTCTGTATTGTAAATACGAATGATCCAGCCAAAGTAATAGGAATTGCTATTTTTCTGGGTTCTTGGTATCTCATTGCCCAAGTGCAAAGTTTCTTGTAACGTACTAACGTTAAGTAACATATGGATTTTCCTTTCTTTGGAAATGCGTTTAGTTGTATAACTGCTGCTTTCTTTTGGGTCTCGGTCTTCTCTGTCCCATAGGAACTAATGTCGAAGGAATTTTAAGACAATCTGCTGATGTTGAGGAAGTGGAACGAAGAGTTGAAGAATATGAACAAGGTATATATCCTCCACTAATTGTTCTTTCTCAATAAATTCTTTCTCAATAAATTTAAGTAAATCATGTTGGGCTTATGTCTTGTGTGATATTTTACACATCCTAGGTAACTTTTATATGTGCACTTTCCAATGAACTTTTCAACTTATTTCCTTCTTTCTCCAAATAATTTCCCTAGGCAAAACAGAGTTCAGTCCTGATGAGGATCCACATGTTATTGGAGACTGTATTAAGGTAGTTTCTTCCTGTCTACGGTGTAATGTTTAATTGGAGTATTGGTATGTTTAGCCAAATTTACTTATCTGCAGCATGTCCTGAGGGAATTGCCTTCTTCTCCAGTTCCAGCATCATGTTGCACTGCTCTGCTGGAAGCTTACAGTGAGTTCCTTCTCTCTGCTACTTCCTTTCCAACAGACTATTTGTATAAATGTACATGTATGTGTACATATATTTTAGTCTCATAAGTACTTCTGTGTAGTTAACATCTTTGCTGGCTATTTTGTTGGATCAGAAATAGATTCTACGGAAGCTCGGATTACTTCATTACGCTCCGCTGTAGTGGAAACATTTCCTGAGCCTAATAGACGTCTACTACAAAGGTATGTTCCAGATACTCTTGTGGCTTATTGTTTTGCCAACATTTCCTGTGGTAAAAGATTCAAAAAATTCAGTGGATGCTGAGTACAATTTAGCCAGTTGATTATTGGCAAACTTGAAACAACTTGACAGATGCTTAGTCAAAGTTTTATCTACCAGATGAGATCAATTCGGCTTTCATGAGTAAGGTTTGTTGAGAGTCCTTGATCAGATATCTCAGGAACACTTATGTTTAGCTTGATATTATACTTCACAGGATTTTAAAGATGATGCATACTATCTCATCTCATTCTCGTGAGAATCGAATGACCCCATCTGCTGTAGCTGCCTGCATGTCTCCCTTGCTCCTTCGTCCTCTGCTAGCTGGTGAATGTGATTTAGAAGATGAATTTGATGCTGGTGAAGATAATTCTGCTCAGCTTCTTGCTGCTGCCAATGCTGCTAATAATGCTCAAGCCATCATTACAATTCTTTTGGAGGAGTATGACAACATATTCGATGTAGGTTGCTTTCAGATCATTAGAATTTCGACTGAATTCCGTCGATGTTGCATGTCATATTTGTTTATCTGTGATCTTTCAGGAAGAGAATACACGAAGATGTTCAATTTCTACCGATTCACATATCGGAAACAGTGGCCCTGATGATTCAAGTGATGATGGAAACTTAGATGTGAAAGATAGTGGGTGTCACAAGGGTGAGAATGAAGTGGACCCAGTAACAGATGATGATAATGAAAGGGCACTCAGTGGAAAAATGAGTGAGAGCAGTGGTTACGCTGGTAGCGATCTCTACGATTACAAGGTATATTCTCAGCTATTGGCTGTTGTATCCTTATGTCTGTGTTGGTTGATCTTGTTTGGGTATTGTCCCAAATGCTAGAATTATACTTTTATTTATTTCTTAATTCTATGTACATTCTTTGTAGGGATTTGTTGCTGATGAATCCGATGTTGAATCACCAAGAGACATTAGTGGTCCAATTGGGACTTCATATCGTCCATGTCATGGGAAATTAGCTAGAGAAAATGAAGGAAATAGTGGTCCAGCTAAAGAAAGAGAAAACTCTTGTCTCTCACTTGTTGATGAGTCTAATCACTCACCAGGGAAGTTTTCAGCATCACACTCTCCTGGGAAGTCTCTGGCTGCTTGTGGACTTGAATCATCAAGTGGGAAACCCACAACTAAGGCTACCGGCTCTTCTGTCAAGACGAAGCGAACACCATTCTGGGGTCGGGGCAATGTAAGTGTTCACTTATTTTGAATGAACAGGTATTTTTTTTATGCAGCTGGTTTGAACCATGGTATCGCTTGCAGTAACTTGTGTTGACGAGGTTTATAATAAAATGTTGTCTCGTTACTGTAACTGTTATGATCTAACTTAAAGATACAAGAGAGCATAGGTCAGTTATGTTTTCTTTATAATCTTTGTTGTATGTATTTCTTGGCACAGGCCAAAAAGACGCCCTCAAATGGATCGTTTGATTCTTCAGGAGAAGACGAGTAAGACTTTCGCTCTTGAGCATATCCATCATCTCTTAATATATCTATGTAGATTCATTTTTCTGGCTGCCACTCACATTAGGCAGAAGCAAAAATTAATTAGGTGATTTTGTTCTTGTTGTTGTTGTTTTTGTCTCAAATGGTTCATCAATTGCGTGTAGGGTTGCTATACAAAGGCTTGAGATCACAAAGAATGAACTGCGGCAACGAATTGCTAAGGAGGTAACAGGGTCTGCTGCTGAAAATTTTGAGATATATGCTGGCTTTAAGTTAACAGTGTTGTCAATTATATGTTATAGGCAAGAGGGAATGTGATATTACAGGCCAGCTTGGAGAGAAGGAAACAAGCATTGCACGAACGACGCTTGGCACTTGAACAAGATGTATAACCTTTTTCTTCTTACCTAATCGATGTTTATTTTTCTATTCTGCATATTTTTTTGTTAGATGCAGTAGGAATTTCTTATCTTTGAAACACTTGTATAGGTGTCAAGATTACAAGAGCAGCTGCAAGCCGAGAGAGATCTCCGAGCTGCATTAGAGGTTGGTTTGAGCATGTCTTCTGGACATTTTAGCCCACATGGTGTGGATTCTAAAGTAAGTATTCATTTTGAGGAATCAAGCCTCGTGCTTCTTGAGTTCAAAATTCTAGCTGTCATAAAGAGCTAATGGCCAATATTAATGGTGAAGACAAGGGCTGAGCTTGAGGAGATTGCTCTGGCCGAAGCTGATGTGGTCCGGTTGAAGCAGAAGGTTGCGGAATTACACCATCAGCTTAACCAGCAACGTCAGAATCACCTTGGATCCCTCTCGGATGTACTTGATAATAATAATCAGTATCTCCAGAGTCAAAATCCTCAAATGTGAGTTGTTTTACTTTGAGTTGTTACCTGTTTCTTAATCTCATTGGAGATCCTATTATTCAGTTATACAGTATATCAGATTAGCTTATTAACAATTGATCAAAAATTGTCTACACATGAGATGATTATATTAATCATTCTTATTAACAATTGATCAAAAATTGTCTACACATGAGATGATTATATTAATCATTTGTGTGGCATTTCTCTTAATGCACCAAAATGTGATTAGTTTTACATCCATTTGTTGCTTCTAAAACTGTCACTTGTTTCTGCAGGAGGTTTCTTCAGCAAGATTTTGATTCCACCCTTGCCTTTGTAAATAATGGAAGAAAACAAAGAAACGAGGTATTTCTTGTTAATCTTTTCACTATTTGTTTTTGTTTTAGTTCGCATTAAACTGTAATTGTCCAAAATGATGTAAACCCGCAGGAGGGTTTGATAGAGACAGAGTGGAGAAATAGTAGAGCGGCAGGATCTGCAGCTGTTGGCCATAACATACAATCATCTCATCAACAAGTACCAGAATCAATGAGCATGATTGACACTGGGAACAATGAAGTATCCTTGAATGTGCCTGTGGACAAGTTGTCAGCCATAGATTCCCCATCCGTTCCTTCCACTTCAAGAGCAGTAGATGTAAGATCTTTTCCTCTTACTCCTATTGGTTCTCTAATTCTCTTGATCAATTTCTTAGCTAATCCTCATTAGATAGAAGTAAAATACTTGAGGATGAGTTTAGATCGCATTAGATAGTCAAGATTGTCGAGCAGCTCTATGCTTGACCTTAAGCCTGGTTAGTTTAAGTTGTACAGTTGCAGAAGATAATGGCAGCCAAGTCGTGCATGGTCGGTTCCTGTCCTTGCAAATCAGAGCTGACGGTTCTGAGAAACATGAGAGGACAAACTCTTACACATGGTTTGAGATGTAGTTCTAAGTACAACTTAGCAAATGAGTTGCTCTTCATTTTTCCTTCACCTAACAACATGCCGTACTGACCACGGGGTTTGGAACAACATGAGTAGAAAAAGAGGCTTTGGAATAGTAAGAATAGAGCTCCAAGTAGGTAAAGAAGAAGAAAGTCTTACCCATTTTTTTGGCTTTTCTAACTTCATTGGACAAAAAACCGAAATGATTGAACCTTTTTGAGGTAGTTATTCATTGCTGAGTAACACTTTTTGAATTGAACCAGAGTCTGCCTTTCTCTGCAACAATGTCCAGGATCATGTTCTGAGTGATGCTTAAATCTTATAGTCAATTTTATCAATTATTTCATCTGAGCACATTAACTTCAATGTTTAATCATGACGGTTTTGCAGATGATGGAATACCCGAGACTTCCATCCGCAACACTGGTAGAGTTGACAACACGTCTGGATTTCTTCAAGGAACGACGGTCACAGCTCATGGAGCAGCTCCAGAAACTTGACCTCAACTACGAGTTATCCTCCAAAGACTTCATTCGCAGACCGTCTTCTCCACCTTGGAACTAACCGGGCAAAACTACTTCATAGCATCCATCTATTGCCATGGTGGATTCAGGCAGCTTTCTCTGTTCTGTATATCCTTTTGATGATCCAGTATATATTTTTCTCTTCTCTTGTGCTTCATCTTCCCTGTTCTAGACTCCCTCACGAAACCCGGAAAATCCTCTTCCTCTTTTCACCCTGGAGGTAGAAAATGGAAACAAAAAAGAAAAGACGGAGATGCGTTCCGGGGGAGGCATGACCAGATTCTTTTCGTCCTTTTTGTTTAGCCATCATTTTGTGTACATAAATCTCATCTTCAAACCACGGAATTGCATTTTGTGTGTGAGAATGGTTATGCTTGCAAGTATTTTACGTTTCAACTCAGCCCTATTTTTGTCTACTGCAATAAGGAAATTAGTGTGCGTAAAGTGTTCTGATTTAATTTCAACCTGAAATCCAATCCATTAGCTAAGTGAAGCTTGATCAAGAAGATGATCTTTCCATCAATTTTTTGAATTGTCCCCCCAAAGAAAAACATCACAAGTTCTCGACAGCTTCTAAAGCTTTTATTAAATCTTGGAGTAAGTGTGATCTCTATCAATCACCTGTCACTCACCAAACCGAGCTTGATCTCTACTGTATGCAGCATTTGTATAGGATATGGTCTTTCAGTTATGAACAAAGCTAGGTTCATTATTCCATTTATATATGATAAATTTTATTACATAACAACCAATCAAATGCCATATATGATCTTTGGAATATTCACATCTTTGTGCATTAGAAATTAGAAATTAGGTAAAAGTACAGAACTTGGGCAAAAGGTTTCTCGAGTCCAACGTTTTAGTGGCTCAAATCACTCAGATTCATGCATTGATATGCTTATTACTTGTTACATAACTAAACTTTTAGACTGTACGGAGATGAAATTACGGGGGCCCAAATGTGATATATCAAAGGTTGATCTCTTTACTGCTAATTTGTTTAAGATTCAGGGGTCTCCATGTAAATTGCTCCTTATTACTTTGTTTTCCCCGCAAATTACTGCTCTTTTGACGTGAAAGCGGACTTGGCTTTTTGAAGCAACGCTTCAAATATTTGACAAAACATTTCTGGATAAAAAAAATATATTAAAAACTTACAAAATAAATTAAATATATAAACACATATATAAAAATAATTTAAAATTACAATATAACAGAAAAAAAGGTTATGTCGCTGTCGTGGCGCGTTTTTAATGGTCCCTATCAGTAACGGTCTGGCTATGTATGGGTTTGAGCCTCTGTGGTCTTTTGTCTAAAAATAGATTGTTACTGCTTTATTTTTTAACACTGGGTAACCCATTGCCAAAATATTTGATATTATTTGTAGAAAGTTTTGCTTAACTTATCCTTTTCTTGAATATGCTCTTTCAGGGATTTGGTGGTGAAGATTCAGATGTTGAGTCTCCCAGAGACATCTATTGTTCAATTGAGAGTTCAAACAAGAAACAAAACGAAGAACCTATTAAAGATATTGAAATTTCTAGTGTCTCACCTATTGAAAATTGTTATCGGTCAAGGAAAGAGATACTAACTTCCCTCAACCCTGGTACTCCTGCTGGATACACATCATCTTCTGAAAGTAAAATTACAGACTCCTCGACAATCAATGGAAAACGATCAACATTCTGGGGAAGAGGCAATGTAAGTTCTCCATTCCCTGCCACCATCTTCTCTCTCTCTACAGCTGCTTCAGTAGGTGAGACGGAATGCTTTCTCCTCCGGTTTCGGCCATATCTCTCGCGGGAAATTGACGGAGTTTGGCGAGTAAATGGGAGAAAGTGAGGGAAAGGTTTCGATGTAATGGATATGATTTGCTGTCTGTGGAGCCCGGTGGAGAGAGAAAGAGTAGCTTGGTTCTTTTGTTCTGCTCCTGGAATCGAAGAGGGAATTCTAGGTTTTTAAGGGTTTTATCAACTGGGGTTTTGATTGGATGCGGAATCCGAGGTTTGATTGATGCTTATTTAGTGTAGTCCGCAATGGCGGCTTCTTTAGCGGCACTGGAGCGGCCACGCCTCGGAGCTTCGGATACGGTGAATGAATTCTCTGGTTTGATTTGTTTGTATTTTCTATTAACTGTTTGGTTGCTGTGAAAGTGGAGTTTTGATTAGAAAATTTGTTGGATCTTGTCCAAAGCTGGTAAATTTTGCTGGTGCTTTTATTGTGTAGTGAAGGCATTTTCCTTGGCGCGAGAAAATATAAAAATTGAACAATGAACCGTTGTCAGATTTTCCATTGATTGTCTTGGGTTCAACCTGTTTGTAGCCAATGACTTGAAAGTGGACAAAAACTGTAGACTTTGATTGCCTGAGATTGTAGATTTAAACATTTGTTTTCTTTCAAAATAAATCTTGGCTTGAGTGTCATTAAGATGGTGGAATCCAAAATCATCAGTTCAAAACGAGTCAAAAGCATATCATCCTTGTTTTGTTTGGGTGATGTAAGAAATGTCTCCTGATCAGCAGGAGATCCTTGCTTAGTTTTTCTCCGCAATTAAAATGGTGTAGCTTTGTAATTTGTTTAATTAGACACCTATATGCCGTGAACTCAAAAGAATTGAAAATTTGTTAGAGACAACCTTGCACTTTGCATTATATTTGTGGCTGTGTATGTCTCACTTGTTGCTATAACATTTTATGCCAACGGGTATGCCTGCCATGACCTTGGTGACGGGCAACATTGCTCCAGATCTTAAACAGCTGGCTTAGGTAATTGATATCCATACCATTTTTAGGTTCTTTAGTTTGAAAGAAATGGAAGAGTCTTCTGGGATTTTGAAGTGATATGCAGTTAAAGGATCTCTCCTGGTTTAATTGCTGTAGAATTACTTCTTTTGATTGGAATGGTGCCTGAAGTTGAAAGAAGAGCCTTCGTTTAGATGAGCGAAAGAAGTGCATAATGAACAATTAGTTTCTGTCAATGTCTTTCATGCTAGATAACATGTCTTTCCCAGATAGCCGTATAAAGAATCGCGTTCTTGTATAGAGTGTTTGTTTACATCTCAGCTTCGACAGATCTTTTATGTTTTTGAAATAGCAAAAGACTGCAAACTTGTGATCCTCACTTATTTTGTTGGACAATACGTTTTGGCAGGTTTTCAAGAGTGGGTCTTTATTTATATCATCAAAAGGTAGTCTCTTTTTTTCTCCTGTTATTTTGTTAAGAATCTCAAGTTTGCACTTCTTCTAGATGTCTGTGTCAGGATCAATTCTTTAGCTACTGGCATCTTGTTGTGTATTGAAATATTGTTTATTGCATTTTGATTTGTAGGACTCGGTTGGAAGTCTTGGAAGAAGCGATGGTTCATCCTCACCAGAACCTCTTTGGTCTTTTTCAAAAATGATCCGGTGAGTATTTACATCTTCTCATTGTTGTCCATCGTAAGACAGTGATATGTTTTTGCACTGGAAACTAGAGGATTTAATGATGTTTGTGAAAAGGAAAATTTTGACTTGCATATCCCAAAGCCAAAATGCTTTCAGATAAAGTGTATATTTTTTAGGGAAAACAGATCACAAAAAGTCAGTCGGAAAAATTGGTAGAATGACTGGTAGATATTATTCTGTAATATCATATGCCCTTAATTTCTTCTCATTATTTCTTCAACTTGAACATAGTACATTGTAAAAAACCCTTTGATTTACCTATTTATTTCCCTCGTAATATTTGGTGTAAAGCAACATTTTTGCTGATTCTGATGCTATTATCGAAACTTCCTGTCCTTATGCTCATAGAATTTGTTAAAAGTTGAGTTTATGTCAATTAGATTCATGTTAGGAGTCCAACAGTAAATTTCTTATTTGTGGGTCATTATTAGAAGATTCATAGCATCCAATTTTTGCTCGTATTGTTGTATGCTCTTAATAATAAGATTTAGTTTTCTGCACAACATCAGACTATCAGAGAAAGATCCTTGCTGATGGTCTATAAGTTGCAATCATTCCGTTGTCTCATGATTATGCCTGCCCTATATCGCGTGTCATCTTCTAGTTCTTATCTTCTTCTGTCTTCCCCTTCCTTCCGTTGTCTGACAAACCTGGATGGCCTATATTTAGGTTCCAATTCTCAATTGTTTTATTTTCCTTTTGTAAATAATAATTCCTAGTTTTATAGACTAGATTTTTTTTTTTTTCGTTTAGTAATATCAGTGATAACTTGATTCTAACTAAGACTTCCGACCAGGCGCTTACCAAGAGTCTTGATATCTGTTGTCTCAACTTCTTGATTCGTTTGACCTCCCAGCTCATTGTTTCAATGATTTTACAGAGTGCATTACCACAGAAGGGTGAAGGAAATATGACTCTTGGAGGCATTGACTTGAACAGTTCGGGGAGGTATTTATTGCTAATGATTGTTGTCTAAAAGGCTATCTTCATTTTCTAGCTTACAGCTGACAAGCCTGGCATCCTTATTTGTAGTGTCGTGGTGAGAGAAGACAAGAAGTTGCTGACTGTTTTATTCCCAGATGGGTGTGATGGACGAGCCTTCACCCTCAAGGTGCCAACTCTAAATGTTTTTGTATAATCTTGTTTTTCTCTCGATTAGATGGGTGTGTTGCCCAGTTACTTCTGGTGAGGCTGTACAATATCCTGTCTGTTCAAATCATGTAGGCTGAGACATTGGAAGAGGTGTATGAGTGGAAGACTGCCTTTGAGCAGGCCCTTGCACAAGCTCCTAATGCAGCTCTCGTCATGGGTCACAATGGAATATTCCGGACTGAAACAAACAATTCAACTGAAGGGTCCTTTAATCAATGTTTGTTCTTATTCATCTCACTTGTGTTGTTATTTTGATAACTTCACTGTTGTGGCTCCTTCCATATTTAATATGAATATTCAATCATATCCTGGTTTTCAGGGAGGGATAAGCGTCTAGTTAAATCTTTGGTTGTTGGAAGGCCAATTTTGCTTGCTCTTGAAGATATTGATGGAAGCCCATCATTTCTTGAGAAAGCTCTTCAATTTCTTGAGCAATATGGTATCAGTTTCTTAATCTAAAATCTAATTCAAACCTTTTTCTGTTACCAGTTGTATATATTCTCCACTAGTCTTGTATTGTAGTCTACTATAGGATCAGGTATATGGTTTTCTTTACAGTTTGAAAAAAGAGACTATTAAGTGTGTTCTTCTATTTAGTTTTCTCTTGTACCTTTTTTTCTGTACAGGGTCCAAAGTTGAAGGAATCTTAAGACAGTCTGCAGATGTTGAGGAGGTAGAACGCAGAATTCAGGAATACGATCTAGGTAGCTATCCTTTACATATCTGCTTTCTCTTTCTCTGTGCAACTTTAGAAAAAGGTAGAATTAAGTGTAGTCGAGGTTATGGTTGTTTTATTAATTTTCCCCCTTTACTCCTCCAAATATTGTTAATTTGTTACCTAGGCAAGACAGAGTTCAGTCCCGATGAGGATCCACATGTTGTTGGAGACTGTGTTAAGGTAGTGTACTACCATTTGTGTGAGCCATAAGGTTTAATTTGGTGATTTAGTTGAAGGATTCAGACCATGCTATTGAATATGCAGCATGTTCTAAGGGAGTTGCCTTCTCCAGTTCCAGCATCATGCTGCACTGCTTTGCTGGAAGCTTATAGTAAGTTTTTGTGCCATAAGGCCTATATCTTTGAATATTTGATACTTCTTCTGTAAAGCTGACATAATTACTGACCATGTTTTGTTAGAAACTGATCACAAAGAAGCTCGGATTAATTCACTGCATTCTGCAATAGTTGAAACATTTCCAGAGCCGAACAAGCGACTCCTACAGCGGTACGTTCTCATATTTTTTTCGGTAGTGTTTTAAGCATTAAACATAAGAATGTTGTTCATCGGTCAACTGGTGGGCCTCAAACAGTTTACATTGTTCTCATTGGTAAAGATGCTTGGGACTCCGTTATTCAGGTTGCTCTAGACAGCTCTATTCTCACCTTGGAGTTGTATTCTGTAGGATTCTGAAGATGATGCATACCATCGCATCTCATTCTTGCGAGAATCGGATGACCTCATCTGCTCTAGCTGCTTGTATGGCTCCATTGCTCTTACGTCCTCTACTGGCTGGTGAATGTGATCTAGAAGACGATTTTGGCACGAATGGAGATAATTCTGCCCAGCTTCTTGCTGCTGCTAATGCAGCTAATAATGCTCAAGCCATTGTTACAACTCTTTTGGATGATTATGATAACGAATTTTCTGTAAGATACATTTACATCATGCAACTTTTTTTTACAATTGTCACACATTCATGTGTACTCGCATATTGGTTTCTCAGCATGAACATCTTCAAAGGTGCTCTATTTCTGCTGATTCGCACATTGGAAATAGTGGGCCTGAGAATTCAAGTGATGAAGAGGACATAGAGCTGAAAGAAACTGGCTTCCATAATTCAGATATTGGGGTTGAACGAGAAACAGATGAAGATAATGAGGTTGTGCTGAGCAGAAAACTGAGCGAGGGCAGTGATTTTGCTGGAAGTGATCTCTATGATTACAAGGTTTGGATTTATTTTGCCATATCCCTCAATTGCATCTCAATCCCTTCATTCACTAATGTGAAAGCTACTTGATGATAATAATGTATATGGTGTCTTAGTTACATCAATCTGTATTCCACATTCTAGAAATACGAGATCCTGTTTGTCAGGCGTGAGGTTATGATTCCTTCATCTATCAGTAACGGTCTGGCTATGTATGGGTTTGAGCCTCTGTGGTCTTTTGTCTAAAAATAGATTGTTACTGCTTTATTTTTTAACACTGGGTAACCCATTGCCAAAATATTTGATATTATTTGTAGAAAGTTTTGCTTAACTTATCCTTTTCTTGAATATGCTCTTTCAGGGATTTGGTGGTGAAGATTCAGATGTTGAGTCTCCCAGAGACATCTATTGTTCAATTGAGAGTTCAAACAAGAAACAAAACGAAGAACCTATTAAAGATATTGAAATTTCTAGTGTCTCACCTATTGAAAATTGTTATCGGTCAAGGAAAGAGATACTAACTTCCCTCAACCCTGGTACTCCTGCTGGATACACATCATCTTCTGAAAGTAAAATTACAGACTCCTCGACAATCAATGGAAAACGATCAACATTCTGGGGAAGAGGCAATGTAAGTTCTCCATTCCCTGACATGTGATGGTTGTTCAGTTCTTGTATACGCTGCTTTTTTATGGTGCACGAACTGTGTGTAGTAGGTTTTAGGTGGTTTAATCTATTTGCTATCTTACCTCACCACTAGGCCCATTCATGCGTTCAATGAATTTCCTTTTTCGTAGACCTGTTCGGTTGCAATTTGCGCTAGGATGTCTCCTCTTTAAATGTTTCTTTAAATCCATATGATATGGGCCATGTGGCAAGATGTGATGTTGCCTCCTCGCTGAACCATATGAGAAACTTAGTTCCGAACATCGGTGTGGGAAGACTTGATGGTGTTTGAAGTCATATTAATATCAATAAACTCTATTAGTACTTGTATTTTGCATTGATATGATACATCAATATTGAATACGCAATGAGTTCTTGATAATCTCCTGAATTCTTGGGTTGTTGGCTATTGTTTGTAGGGGAGAAAAAAACCTACAAATGGATCATTTGATTCTTCTGGAGATGATGAGTAAGATATTCAATTGTGAATTTACATTTGTCCTTCTAAGACAGATCTATTTGTTGCTCTCCATGGATGCATGTCTCTACGCATGTTTGTCATTCTCAAAGTACTTCGATTCTTTTATTGAAATGTATAGTCAAAACCCTCTGGTTTCAACTTTTTTTCCTAATAACCGAGTTAAAAAACTCAGAAGCTTCATTCTCTTGCTGAGGTCAATCTAGGATACCTATGGTTGAACAGGTCAAAAAGCAGAATGCCTGTACTAAAGAACGGTCTGCATCGCCTTGAAAATGAAAATGAATAAATTTGAGTTTCAGCATATGTTTTCTATGCTTTTTGGCACTATTCTTAACTTTCAAAGCCTATTATTTCTTATACTAGTATGCCTTTATGGTTGTGAAAAATTGTTCATCCATTGCTTGTAGGCTTGTCATACAGAGGCTCGAGACCATGAAGAGTGAGCTGCGGCAAAGAATTGCTAAGGAGGTATTCCTTCTTGCACTTGAACTAGCGTTTTCAGTTTCACTTAATGTATCATTACTGACAAAACAGTCCATTATCCATGGCAGGCCAGAGGAAATGTAATACTTCTAACTAGCTTGGAGAGGAGGAAGCAAGCGTTGCACGAACGTCGTTTGGCACTAGAACAAGATGTATATACCTTTTTCTCTCTCTCTATACATTATGTTATTCGTTCTCCTGCCTATCCAACTATAAGCCCGGATAAAAAATGAAACCTCATTTACTGGTTAAGCTTCCCATGAAAACGTCAGGTGGCCAGATTACAAGAGCAACTTCAAGCTGAGAAGGACCTCCGGACTGCACTGGAAGTTGGGTTAAGCATGTCTTGTGGACAACTTAGCTCCCATAGTGTGGAATCTAAAGTCAGTGTGCACTTTAGCGGGGGAAAAACCGACTTTTCCTTCTTCTTTTAGGGTTTAGGGTTTATTTCCCACTATTCTGGTTAAACCTTTTGCTGTAACGTAATTTTTACATGGCGATGAATGTGCAGACAAGGACCGAGCTTGAGGAGATCGCTCTTGCTGAAGCTGATGTGGCCAGATTGAAGCAGAAAGTTGCGGAACTACACCACCAACTTAACCAGCAACGCCAAAATCACGTGAGTTCACTTGCAGATGCTCATGGCCATCATCAGTATCAACACAGTCACAATGCTCAGCCGTGAGTTGTTCTACTTCCTGGTTTCTCATTCTCTTTCAAGCAGAGTTTTCTTAACAGTATTATTCACCTCAAACGTAGAATATCTAATCTTCAACACTCGGATTTGTTTAGGCAAAACACTGTCTAAGCCTTTGCTTGTTTCTTGATCTTGGATCTGGAGGACCGACTTTTCTTTTCTTTTTTTTTAATGTAAAAATATCCTTGGAAAGGCATACAAACAAGCATCTGGGCTGTGGACCGTGTGATTAATCGGGCCAAAAGCAGCTCATAAAATTGCTATGGTTTCCAATCTCGATCCCCCCCCCCCTTTTTTCAGGTTGTATATGTACCTATCTCGTCTAAAACATAGTTTGTACATTGTTGCAGCAAGTTTTTCGAGCAGGACTTTGATTCCACTCTTGCTTATGTTAATCACAAAAGAAATCAAAGAATGGAGGTACTACACATACTAAGCCATCGACGAATGCACGTATGTTTCGTAAATTAGTCCCCTTGTGTCGACCTATAGCGTTTTCTTCCCATTCAACTCTGCAGGAGCAGGAGAGTGTTTTAGGAGCAGAATGGAGAAACGGTAGAGGTCTGGGATTTGTAGGGGGCGATAATAGGCAACCGCCATGTGGGCAAGACCCGCCGCAGTCAACGAACTTGGTGAGCGTGTCAATTGATGAGTGCTCTCCAATATATTCTCCATCTGCTCCGACCGCCTCGAGAGCAGCAAATGTAAGTTTTCATTCTCGTTACCTCCATCTCTTTAATTAATCAAGACATCCCAGTCATGTCTGAAGGAAAAAAAAAGGAAAGTATAAAGATGCTTGGAATTACCCGTCCCATGCCTGCGATGCCAGGTTGGTCGGGACGGGGAACCCGAACTTCGGGTTCTAGTTTGGCCATTGTGTCGCGGGTTACCTGAGGCACCATTGATGCAGTGAAATTACGAATTTACCCCTAATGTTCAATGAATATCGACAAAGGTTTGTTCTTATCCAAATTCTCTCTATCTCATGTTCAAACTTGTGATTCTGTGGGTTCATTGATTCTCTTTGTTCCCCGGCGAATTGTCTGCCGATTTTTTTCGCTTCGAGTCGAGTTGCCATCGCCTCCGTTGAAAACCGAGTTTTTCTTTGAGCTGGTTTCATCTCCGTCATCTGTCGAAAGTCTGATTCTATTTCAGTGTGATTGAGTCGAGTCACGTGGTTTTGGTCTACTCGGGTCCGAATTTCTGGATGAAAAAATTGGTTCATGGGGGTACCCAGATCATGAAGGCCGAGATCGGGTAGGCAGTCTGAGAAACCCAAGGCTTCGAGGCTGAGGTCGGGTAACCAGAAAAATCGGGTACCCGATCCACATCAAGCCCAGTGTAAACTAAACCTTGAAATTCCGAGCCTCGGAATGAAAAACTAAAAGGGACTTTGCAGATTACAGAGCATCCGAGGGCGCATCATCCATCAGCAGCGCTCGTGGAGCTAACGACCCGTCTGGATTTCTTCAAGGAGCGCCGTTCTCAACTGCTGCAACAGCTCCATAACCTCGACCTCAAATACGGCTCCTCCTCTTCTCAACCATTTATGCAGAGACCATCATCTTCTTCACCATGGAAGTAGCTTTTAAGACAGCCTCATTGATTTTGTATGTGATGCCCCTTCTGTCTTTCATGTGTGTTTTGGTTCAAATTTTGTGGACAGCCGATTTATGTGGTTTTTGATTGGTTGACAAATACTTCATACGCTTTTTTATGTATCATTAGGCTTCAATGTTTGCAAAATATTTTGCAAGTGGAATTGTAAAGTTGTGAAGTTAGTATGATTGGTTCTCAAGAACAATTTTTGTATACACGTCGTTGTCCGTATGTGTATATACGAAATCAAGACCATGATGAAATCATGTCATCGTATTTTGAGATGAAAATGGTGTTACTTCAAGCATTTGGCGTCAAATTTTCTTTCCTGTTCTTCAATTTTTCTTACTCCGAATTGCCAATAAATACCTTAACCAATTCAATTTGTTTTACTCATTGTATGTGACCATGAAAATTGTGAAATAATATAACAGCCAAAAGTATTTCATACAATCAAAAGTAAACCTCAACAGGCCACAACTGGAGGATCTCTGGTTCTTGCAATAACTAACCCTTATGAACTTAATAATCAAGCTCGACGCCTCTTCTTCAAGTTCTTGGTCTGAGCCCGAGGTTTTCTTCCACTGTTCTTCGATTTCTTATTGATTCTCTGTTCCTTGATATTTCTACCTTCAGGTACCGTCGAATTCTTGGTTTTTTTACGGTCTTTCTTCACTGCAACTTCGTCATCTTCTTCGCTTGCAGAAAACGAATTATCTGAAAACTCGTTATCTTCCTCATCTGAACTCAGCACCAGATCCTCCACAACATCATCTTCTCCGCCCGCCTCTGTTTTTCCCTTCTTGTTCCTCTTTCTTTTCTTGTTCTTCTCTTCTTTCGGAGTTTTTTCTCTGCCAAAACCATTTGCTTCTATCAGCAGTACAACAATATGCAATACCGGGTGTTTAGGGCAAAGAGAGATTACATTGATCGAGACCCTTTTCTCAGGAACTCGTTACACCATTGCGAGTTATGTTTCTATCTCTCTAGATCCCACAAATTTTATTTTAAGATTTGAAATCATCAATTTCAGATCTACCATATTAATACTTTCCAGACCAATATGTTTAAAGCAGAGGCATGTATTGGTGATGTATACACGTATTGAGATGTGGAAAGACGTACTTAGAGCCTTTTCCTGGTAACCAGGATGAACTGAAAACCGCAGCACCTTTCTCATTCCTATCCTTGTCATCTTCGTCATCGCTCGTTGATATGTTCTTCCCGAAGACAGACCTGCTCTCTCCCACAAGAACACTGGACACCAGACAGTGTTTATGGTCAATCGAACAACAAAATGAAGCAAAATAATGACGATAGTTAAAAAAAAGTACGCACTCTGATTCCACCAATGATTCGGTCCTTTGTTGTGCTCTTTGGTGGAGAACCTTTGCAAATTGCGATAGAGGGCTTGTGCCTGACTTCTTCTCATCCTGTAACAGTAACCCCAAAAAGCATTTCGAATGCTACTTCAAGTTATCATCCAAGTATAAATGAGCAGAATTAATAAAATATCTTTGCAGTTAAACCAGAATGATATCTGTCACCAAGAACAAGCGACAAACTATCACATCCCAGCAAACAATTCCTAGTAACCACATAATTTTCAATAACAGGATAACAAATGTGTATTCATGAAACTTAGAAATAACCAAAAAGGACACAAAGAAATCCGATAATGAACCTCGAGAAATGATGCATTTGCCGGATCATTTGGCAGAAAATCAACCGATGCTCGCTTTTTGTTCACGATCTCTGAGTTGGCCTCAATCTGTCAGGGGAAAGCTCCAATTAGGAGTAGTCAGAAAACCAGAGTTCCTTGATTTAAAATATGCAAGTTGGTATGACAATCGCACGATTCAAATAAGCACAGGCCATTTTGCTCTCCATGAAGGTACCTGACGGATAAGTTGCCTCATTTCTTTCCGGAACCTCTCTGCTTTAGTAGCTTTGCAGAAGCTACGTAACCTAACTGTCGGAATAAAAGACAGCTCAAAGAAAGCTACAGAATAACTCCACTGAGCTAAATGCTCAGCAAGCTCCTCCACCACGGAATAAACACATGCCTCCTGAAATGCTCGTGTCTTCACTGTAGGCTTACTTACCTAGAAAAATTCAATTACTAAACGTTAATTTGCTTGAGGACCTAATGGACCCATTTCAATCCAGGTTGTTTCCAAAATCCACACTGAACACTCAAACTGGTAGTTCTCCAATAAGAGTGTAAATGTCCAATGTAGATTTTCCAAGTACTAAAAACAAAGACAAATTGAATCCTTTAACCACCTTCCTTCATTATAATATAATGATTATATTATCATTTCTATGCGTGAATCTTCTTCTTTAATATGCAGGTTCATACCAGCTCCCCTTACAGACCCATGTGAGGCTTAACATTAAAAATAAAAACGAATGTGGCGAAGAACTGTACATACCTTCAGCATAGTGCGTATATCAACAGATTTTCCAACACCACCGGTGGGAGGTCTATTCAACTCTTTCATCTCCAGCATGTCCAAGAGAAGCATTGAGACAGGGATAAAAGTCCCAGTAGAAGCAGCAATCCGGTTGAGCATTCTAACACATCTCAGTCTAAGGGGAAAGTACCGAGCAGTGGGAACAAGTCGAGCCACACCGGATATTACCTGGGCTAGCGGATAAGCAACTGGTCTGAGTTCTGACTGTAAGCTGCTGGCACAAACAGCCCCAGTCCAGAGCTCAAGGCAATTTACGTACTTCCATTCATAAACTTTCCGAAATGCTTCCTGTTGAACTGCAATGTCAGAACCCCAGAAATGCACAGCACATAATATACATAACTGAATGCTAAAGATAAGAAAGTACTTTTGTTTTCATATTAAGTGCTTCCCGCAAAATCATTGCCAATTGCCGTATGAAGACAAACGCATGCTGATATGCAGCAGATGGATCCACCCCAAGAAGCTCAATGACACAATTGCTGAGAAATTGGATATGCTGCAACTTTACAGCATTCACAAAGTGGCAATTCAACACATAAGCTTTGTACATGCCCTTGACGCAATCATCCACACAGTCTGATCCAAGGCGTACACACAAATCTCTCAGGAATAGCAATGAAACAACAGGGAGCGGCCCAGTACCAGTCCCCCAAAAGTGAAGTGCAACCTTAATGGAAAAACAAAAGCAATGAGCAAAAGAGCTAAGAAGACAGGTAATCAATGAAATTAAGCCCAGTAAAGAAAATGCCAAACAACAAGAGAATGACATTTAGCTACAATGAGCTGCACCTTAATATATTTCCTTAGGAGGCTTGGAAAAGCAGCTAAAAACACAGACGAGTACTTTAGGCGCCGCAGAGTGAATGATATCATTTCGGTGTCAGTCATTTGGTTCAGAACATGTAGTGAATTCCCCAGATATGATTTGACCAGGTGGTTATAGTTCTTCCAAGGCCTTGTGGTAGTCAGATCCAGTATCGTCTCTTTCTTCCCTCCAGTTGCTGGAAGCTTCAATAATTTACGAAGAATTCCATCCATTTCACTGAGAACGAATATCATTATCTTATTAAAAACAGCGCTTGACATGATGCTAAACTTCGTAGATGAATCATCCCCGGTATCATCACCATAGTGACAGGTAGTTCTGTAAGCTCTCAACATCGAACGCACTGCACTTAGTCTCGATTCTTCTCGGATTAAATTACACCATGAATCAACCATTGCCACTGTAATCGTTTTTCGAGCTGATTCCTTTCCTTCTTTTGCAATATCAAGCTCAGGGGTTTCATCCTCATCTTGCATTTCAGCATCTTCCAAGTCATCGGCATCATCATCATCATCCTGCAAAATCCAAAAGGAAAAACTTAAAAGACATTTTGGCACTTCCCATATTTCGTGGCAAAATGTCAACAAAATTCACACCATACACAGGATCCTGTTTGTTAGAGATACCTAAAGCGGGTATATGGGATAAAAGAGGGACATGGATGGACCTGTTCTACAGAGAAACATCTAAAAGATGGAGAAGAAAGCAAAAGAAGCTTACGAATTATTCACCCACCTCAATCTCGTCGTCATTAAATCCCAGTAGCTCAGGATCAGCCTCTTGCAAGAACTCATAAAAATCTGGGTGCTGCAAAAAAAAAAAATCCATATGCAAACTATCAGATTCTCTCAACTTTAACAACAGCTTTACTTCACAACCCATCAAAAATAAAAATCATATAAGACGAGCCCCATAACAATTCGTCCAACAAAACAAAATGACAAGCAATTAAATTCTTTTTTCCACCACCTATTTAACGAAAACATCTACAAAACGCTGAGAAATTGAAGGCTCCATAACAAGAACAATGACAAATTGATATATTCACTTTGGAGATTATCTCGAACCTTTTGTTGTAGCCTCTGCAGCTGCTCCTTGTGCTCTTTGGCTTCCTCTTTCTTCGATTTCGGTACCTTTTTCCTCTTACCACCTTCTATTTCCTCAATCCCATCCATTGTTTCAGCATCTAAATGCTTGACTGAAAAACCCCGTAAACCATTTGTTAATTCAAACAATTAAAAAACGAAAAGAAAACGAAGCCTGACCCGAGAGACGGATAAATCGAACAAATTTTCACATCTGTAACAGAAAAAAACAAAACAAAATCTTCCACCTTTGGCACCCATCTCGAAAAGGGTAATCCGAAATCACTTATCAAGATGATAATCAAACCAATTAGGACGGCAACAAAGAAATGGCGAATCCCCGGAATGTAGAGGAACAAAGCAAGATGACACGGAAGAGAGACTGTGTTCTCTCTAGGGTTTTTTCGGTAGCTCTAGGGTTTTAGTTGGTTTTTTCTTTTGTTTTCTTTTTCCCGTCTTCAAATCGAACCAGACCGGCCGGTCGGCTTGTTGGTTCGGCTTAAAATCAAAACCGGTGAATGTGTTGAACCGTAAAAAAACGGTACTGAACCAAATTCGAAAAATCGTTTTTTCTTTTCTAAAATAAACTTCTGAAAGACTTTTTTTTTCCTAATCTTGTGTTACCAAAGGATTTAATTTGAACTAAAAAACATATATTATTTTTTATATTTTTCTGGCTTTTAAAAACCAAAAATACCAAAACTCATAAATCAAAATCCATTTAAAAAATCTCATTCGGTTCAAAATAGATTGTTATTGGTTGCAATTTTAAAGTTTCAACATGAAAATGGTTATTTTATGATTTTTGGTTTTTTGTTTTGTTTTTCATATTTGGTCTTTTAAATGCCCAAAAAATCATAAAAGGTAAAAATGATACCGTGCCAAACTGAAGTTTCCATTTATTTGAAAACTTCTACGAAAAAATAATATACTTTACTAATAATACACTTTCATGTAGGGCTGGCCGTTTCGGTTCGGTTATTTGGAACCGGACTGAACCGAACCATTAAAACGGTATTTTTTTACCCGAAACTGCTGTTAAGATACCATTTTTAGAGAACCGAATTTTTTCGAAACCGAACCGAATTTTAAAAATCCCGAAAAACTGAATATTTTTAAAGAAAATCTATTATTTTTTTAATAAAACTCGGAACCGAACCGAATCGATACCAAAACCGAATCGAACCGAATACAATAAAAAACTCGATTGGAACCTATTTTTGTAAAACCGAAAGAACCGAACCGATTCATTCCGTCCCGAACCCGAACCGTTTTCCAAACGCCCACCCTACTTTCATGTAAGAACTTTAATTAAAAACGACTAACAAATTATTATATTTATTTATGTCTAAATGCCGAAGCATTCTTACGATGTGCTAATTATGTTTTCTATAAATTGTCTTACAAATAAAAACATGATCGGAAACGCTGTCGTTTTTCTAGAAGACGAACAAAAAAGTCTTCACAGATCAGAAACGCTGTCGTTTCTAGTCCTTGGGAAAACACTTTTTTTTTTCTTTTTTTAATCAAATATATAAAAAAAATTTATCGCTCTCTAAATTTAAGAAAAAGGGTTGACGATATTCCTCCAAAGGCATTGTACGATACCATCGTCTCTTTCTCTCTAAGAGGAAAAAAAGCCCTAATTTTCTCTCTCCACCGTCTGGTTTTTCCTTCCGATGCTTAATCTCGGATTGGTCATTTGCAGATCCAGTTGTTCCGGTGAGATTTCTTCTTCTCAATCGTTTCGATTTTTGGGGATTTTACCTTGTTTGTTGTTGTTATTGATCGTCATGTAGTTTGATTTCTGTGGTCTTTTTTGGGGGGTTTCCCGATTTGATGCGTGTTCTTGTTGATTGATGAATGTGGATGCTCATTATGTGTAAAAGGAAACGAAGATGGTGTCTTCTCGGTTCTCTTGTTCTTTTTCTTGATCTGCAAGTCGAAATTTTTCTGTAGAATTTGTGGTTTTATGTTTACTGTTTGGTATTTGCTTAGAGATCATGATTAAATTTTCAGTTTTTACTTGAATTAGTTATCTTGTTTCGGGCTCCTTTAGCACCATTCTTCTTTCATTTTTGTTCTTCTAGACGTTGGTTGAAATTCAGTTGTATTTTTCCGACAATCTCAACTGGATTTGCCATGATTTCTCTATGTTTTGCCACAATATGCTTCATTGGAACTATTATGCTCGCGATAGATATAGCTTGTATTATTTGTCAGGAAGTATTTATCTGAAGACCATCGAGTGTCTCTCTGAGCGTAACCTTTCCTCTTTTCTGCTGAGGTTTTGGCTTTATTTTCCTTGAAATTTGTAGGTTTCAGGTGAAAAAGTATTGATGAGTTTGGTGAATGATTATCGTGCAGATGAATAAGACATCTGCTCCTTCGTCAAGGGAGCATGCCCAATCCATACTCGATAAGGTTTTTTAGTTTTCATTCAAACTACTTTCCTTATTACTACGAAATTTTAGATTTATGTTGTGGAAGAATAGCTTCTATAGCTTTCAATTGTTACCTTCTTTTGTCTTTATCCATCCTGTAGAGTAATATAGGTTTTTTTTCGTCGTCTCTGGTACTGTGCTCTGTTAAATTGTGCACTACATGAAAATGACAATGCCAGCTTTCTGCAGACTGTCGAGTTGGAAAGTAAGCGTCGGAAGGCTGCCCAGGCTCGACTTCCATCTGATCCAAATGTGTGGCAGCAAATTCGTGAGAATTATGAAGCAATAATTCTTAAGGATCATACTTTTTCTGAGCAGCAAAACATCGAGTATACTTTATGGCAGTTGCATTACAAAAGAATTGAAGAGTTTAGGGCACACTTCAATCTCTTGTCTTCTAGCAGTTCAAATTCACCCCAAAATGTCAAAGCCCCCATCAGACCTGACCGAACTGCAAAGCTCAGACTACAGTTTAAAACATTCCTATCAGAAGCAACTGGCTTTTACCATGATCTGATTTTAAAAATTAGATCAAAATATGGTCTCCCCTTGGGGTATTTCTCTGAGGATCTAGAGAAGTCAGCAGAAGTTACGAAAGCATTGGTGTCTTGCCACCGGTCCTTAATATACCTGGGTGACCTTGCCCGGTATAAAGGACTATACGGGGAGGGGGATTCTAAGCACCGAGAGTATGCTGCAGCTTCAAGTTACTATTTGCAAGCTGCTTCCTTATTGCCAGCCAGTGGAAACCCACATCATCAGGTTTTTCTGCAGTTTTGATCTTCCTTCCTCATGATGTTGGGGAGACAGTTGCAGCAGTTATATGGCTCTTTTTTTTATCTAATTATAATTGCTTGATGTTTCAGCTTGCTATAATAGCCTCTTATTCAGGGGATGAGTTGGCTGCTATATATCGTTATTTCCGGAGTTTGGCCTTGGAGAGCCCCTTCCCTACTGCCCGTGATAACTTGATTGTTGCATTTGAAAAGGTTCCCATGCAAAACTTATTTTTCATAATTTTGCTGAAAGGTTGATGTATTAGTTAGTAGGTCTCTTGGACCTTAGCCTAGGTTTTTCTGGCTATCTAGCACCATGATGTGGTCATGTAATTTTTTTTTCTTCTGGCTTTTCATGTTCAAGTTTTTTTATAACTTAAAAAGTGTTCTAGAAATTGTATCTTATTGGTGATGATATAAGGGCACCTGATTGTGTTTGGTTCTGATAGTTACAGCATGCTATTTAAGGTTAACCCAGTTCGGCTGGATTCCCCCATTTTGAAAATTCTGTTACAGTGTTACATTATTTTGCTGATATATGATATTGTTCTTTTCTGTCATTTGCTTGACATACGAGTTTGTCTCAACCTTCTTTCTGTTTTTGATGTTGAGCAGAATCGTCAGAATTACACTCAGCTGCTTATGACGGTTGAGGATTCATTTAGGAAGCTGAATGGAAAAGGAAGAAGCAAAAGGGAAGATCTTTCATTGAAAGATGCAAACTTGGTAGATGGTCCTGAGAAGGATAAAGTACCCAATCCAAATGAGATGCTCAAAACATTTTGCACTAGATTTGTCCGCCTTAACGGGATTCTTTTCACTTGTACAAGGTAACAATTGATGTTCTGTTTTCTAGTGTCAATTACTGGCTTTCTGGTCTGGTATTATATTTAGTGTTTCTTTTCAGCCTGGAGATGTTCTCCGAAGTTCTTGACTCCACTATCAGCAGTTTACAAGAGCTGCTTTCTTCAGGCCCAGAGGAGGAGTTTAATATTGGTGCAGATGCCACGGACAATGCACGTTTCATTGTTAGACTTGTGGCAATTCTGGTATTCAGTGTTCATAATTCAAAGAAAGAAACAGAAGGTCAGACATATGCAGAAATTGTGCAGCGTGCTGTGCTTTCCAAAAATGCATTAACAGCAAGTTTTGAGTTACTTGGACGAGTAATAGACCGATGTGCACAGCTTCGTGATCCTCCATCAAGTTACTTCTTGCCTGGTGTCCTAGTCTTTGTTGAATGGCTGGCCTGTTACCCTGAAATTGTTGTGGCCAGTGATCCAGATGAGACAGAGAATGTTGTTCGGTCTAACTTTTGGAACCAGTGTGTTACCTTTTTTAACCGAATATTGTCACTTGGGCCAATGTTCATCGATGAAGATGATGAAGATGAGACTTGCTTTTCAAACATGAGCAAATATGATGAAAGGGAAACTGAAAACAGACTTGCTTTGTTGGAGGACTATGAACTAAGAGGATTCTTGCCATTGCTTCCTGCTCATACCATTCTTGACTTTTCCAGGAATCATTCCTTTGGAAGTGAAGGCCCCAAAGAAAAGAAAGCCCGTATCAGGAGAATTCTGGCAGCAGGAAAAGCTTTGGCCAGTGTGATAAAAATAGATCAGAATTCTGTGTATTTTGACTCAAGGAAGAAGAAATTTTTGGTTGGTGTAAAACCATCAGATGATTTCTTGCTAGATTCTCATTCACATCCACCAGAAGCCAATAACACACTGCAAGATAATCATGTGATCATGGATCTGAATTTTTCAAAGATGCAACAAGATCAACAGCCTTATCTGGACGAGGATGATGATGATGAAGTGATTGTTTTCAAGCCTATGGCTTCTGAGAAGAGAATAGGAGCTCCTGATCAGATATATGCGCCAAATGGGGGCATAAGAAAACCTGGCCAATGTGCTTCTGTGGAGGATCTGAAATCTTTGGGTAGCTCTTGCTCAGTTTCTCATGACAATCTTCCATTACAAGCCAATGTCGGCCCGAGTTTTCAGTTACCTGTATCTGTTGTTGGGTCTAACCTTCTGGCACATCTTCAGCCGACTCAGACGCAGGCTCGGCATCTTCAACAGTCTCAAGCACAATTCATGCATCAAGAACCAGTACAATCTCTGGTCGCTCACCTTAAATCAACCCAATCACAGATTGCACACCTTCCACCAGCCCAGTTACAGGCTTCTACATGGTTACCGGAAGAAGCTGCCTGTAGCCTAACAAGGTTAAATCTTATGGGTAATGGTCATGTGATGAGGAATGAGATGCAAGGAAATCAAGGCATTTCCTATTACCCAACCCATTCATTACCCATTCACCAGTCCTTTAATGTCAGTGGTATAGGTGGTGTGCCATATCCTCAATCACGGGCTCCTGAAGCTTCGTTGGCACCCAAAGTTGATGTTGTTTCATCTTCTGGGATTACTGCTGATTGCATGGGCGTTCAAACTTCTCTAACAAGGAAAAGTCCAATCAGTAGACCTATTAGGCATCTTGGGCCCCCGCCTGGTTTCAACCCAATCCCTTCTAAGGCACCTAAGGAGTCGATATCTAGTTCAGATCTGTCTGGTAGTAATCCACTTGTTGATGATTATAGCTGGTTGGACGGATATCAACCTCAATCTGCCCGAGGTGTTGGGCTCAGTAATTCTTTAAATTACTCTTCTCCTGGGAAAGCTGAATATATGAGTGCCAGCAATGGCATGAACGGAATGGTCAATTTCCCCTTCCCTGGAAAACAAGTTCCAACATCGCAGGTCCAAGCAGATATTCAGAAAGGGTGGCAGACTTATCAGCAACTTCAGCAACAGCAGCATGTGAATGGAAACCAGCAATCAGCTCAGCTCCCTGAGCAATATCAAGGGCAGTCAAGCTTGCCAGGTCGTTACTTTGTGTGAAATCAGTAAAGAGTAACATGGTAAGAATAGAATGTTTATGCTAGCTTGGCTTATGGGTTTGGGATTAGCTTTAGTTAAGCTAGGCTCTTTCAAGACTTTAAGCTCTTTGCATAATCAATGTTTTGACAAATTCTCTTTGATTGAGAAATTTTTTTGTTTAATGGATAGGTCATTGGGAATGATTTTAGTGAATGTTTCGCAATGGTTTGCTACCAAACTCCAACTCTGAGCCTTATTCTGCTGATGAAGTATCTGTGGCATGGCTTCTTGCGGGGGTACTTGCTACTGGAAGGGTAAGTCACTTTTCTTCACAGTCCTTTTCCCCTGTCCTTCACTTTACTCTCTTGTAATGCTATTCATTCTTTGTATAGTCGCTTAGACAACATGAATGCTGTCCTCGTGCATGATCTTAAAACATCCTTTTTATGCATATAGACCCAGGACAGCGAATGTTGGTGGAAGAGATAGTGGTAACAAGACACATGTATGGTCTCTGCGGAATTCATAGGAGTAAAATCGCCTTCTCCATGGGGGAGATATTAGACCGTGTCAGTAAAACCAGGGTCATACCTCGTTGGCCATTTATGGCACCGCTCGATGTCCCAAGCAGTGAAATCCTCTCTATCCTCTTCTGAAATGTCAAAAAAAGAAACAAATCTAGCTCTCTCGGTTTGCTTTCCAGTGATATCATATTTCTTCAGCTGGTACCTTTATGGTATGATATCATCACTGTTGACTGCATATAGTTGCAGCTCGTAACCCATATATGGGTTAAAAGCAGCAGTAAGGGAACTTGGTCTCGTCATTGTTTTGGGTTTAAAGAGTGGTATTGGTGTTGAAGCTCTCAGGTTGATGAATAGAAGGGGAAACCTTGTGGTACATAGGCCTCCGTGTGTCCAAGTGTGGTTTGGTCTTTCTGGATTTTACATTTTACTAGGAATGTTTGTTGATGAAATGGATGTCTACTTCATATTTGCATCTCTCTCTCTCTCTCTCTCTCTCTCTCTCTTGTTTTTCTTGGATTTTGTGGTGCGTGTTGTTACCTGAGCTTTTTACGTTATGGTGTTACCGTTGCAAAGTAGAATTTGTTTGAAATAACCACCTTTCTAAATAGCCTTGTAATCCCCGTGGGGGATGTTTTGTCGGATAATGGAGATCGACCCGCTCCAGTTGATCAAGAATATTTTCATCCGCACCCTCGTAACCCTTCTTCCATGGAGAATCAAGGAGTGTTCACAGAGTATAATATGAACAACACATGGAGCTTAACAACACCATTCACTAATCCATTGATGGGCCAGTTTTACGATGTTCCTAGCTATGCCCTTTTCAATGACGTAAACGACGTCACAGTCGAGGGGATTGTGCAGAGAAGTGGCACCGGCAACAACGAATACCATAATAACGACAATCGATGGGTTTAGGTTTTGAACATCAAAGGATGTATAAGATTCTCAATGGATGGGTTTACGATATGTATATATATTTCGTGCTTTGTTTATTAACTTAATTGATCGAATAATTTTAATATTTTCCTCAAGAAATATGAATCAATTATTTGACATTCCAAATATCTAAAATTTTATGTAGATCTAGTTTAATTTGAAGATTTTTTTAATATCAAACGTAGAATTGTCATAGAAAATAGTTTAGAAAAAAAAATTATAGTCAAATAATCGATTAATATCACTAGCTAAATATTTATTAACAAACAAAAATACAACTTGTGTTGTGTGTCATTGTTAAAATAATAATATATTATATGAGAGTCAACGTTATTTCAACGGTAATAACCAGTATATATAAAACTCTAAAAGGAGAAAAAAATGAGATGTAATTCCTCAAGAGACAGATTAATGTGTTTCGTAATCATAAAGTTTCAGTTTACAGGTGAATGACACGTGTCCTATTATAGAAGATCAAGAGTTAAAACTTAAGTAATTAATTTCATGCATGAGAGGAATATCAAGTCATCACTCTTATTTAAATACATTCATTAATTTTCTTCTCCAATTTATTCATTAATATATTTATAATTACTGGAAACAATTATTCTAAAAAAAATAAACCCATTCTTATTCCAAAATAATTAATATAAGACATTAAAGATATTCATAAAATAGTGGAGAATACGTAATTCATCGTCAAACTATTAGATTTTTTATAAATGTTTTTATTAATTGACACTATTAAATTTAAATTCAATCCTATTAAATTTTGTTTTTTTATATAAATATATTTTTCGGGAGAATGTACATGTCTTATTTTTTTTATGATCGTCGATGTATTCAATGTTTAAAAATATATTTATAAAATCAAATTTATAATTTCTTTAAATGGAAAATGCCAACAACTTTTGATTTTGTTGTTGATATCTTTGGCTTTGATTGATCTACATAGTATCATGCTTTACATGATTGCGGTCAGTGGAACATATTTTGTATTTTTTTTATGATCAATGTTTTAATATAATGTGTAAATGTAATATTTTTCTGATTGGGAATATATTATGTAGGATAAAATCACAAAATATGCATCAAATAATAAAAATAAATTAATTAAATCGATATTTTTAGATTGGTTATTGTAGTTTTTTAATAAATAAAAGTTAGAATTAAAAAAAGAGAAAATGACATTTTCCTACACGGATTGTTTAAAATGTGACTTTTTCCTACACGAACTTTTAATTTGACAAAAAACTACACCAAATTATCAAATGTGTCAAATTGATACACGAACTACCCAATTTAACTGCAATTTCCTACACAATTCGAAAACGGTGTTAAATGTCCGTTAACCGATGACGTGGCATGCCACGTGGCGTCTGACATGTCACGCCACATAGAAAATTTTGCCATGTCAATATGTCACATCAGATTTTTATAAAAATACAAAAACTCCGAAAAATTACAAAAAAATATATAAAAATAAAAATGATATATATATATATTATTTTGTATGTATGTATGTACATATATATATATATACATATGTATATATATACATATATATATATATACGTGTATATGTATTTATATATATGTATGTGTATATATATAAATATATTTGTATGTATGTATGTATATATATTGATATAAATGCAAGTATATATGTGTATATTTTTTATTTGATATATATAGACATATATATACATAGGAGTATTTATGTTTATATTTGTATTTGTATGTGGATATATATATATATATATATTATTTTGTATGTATGTACATATATATATATATACATATGTATATATATACATACATATATACGTGTATATGTATTTATATATATGTATGTGTACATATATAAATATATATTGGTATAAATGCATGTATATATATGTATATTTTTTATTTGATATATATAGACATATATATACATAGGAGTATTTATGTTTATATTTGTATTTGTATGTGGATATATATATATATATTATTTTGTATATATACATGTATGTACATATATATATACATATGTATATATATATATACATACATATATACGTGTATATGTATTTATATATATGTATGTGTATATATATAAATATACTTGTATGTATGTATGTATATATATTGGTATAAATGCATGTATATGTGTATATTTTTTATTTGATATATATAGACATATATATACATAGGAGTATTTATGTTTATATTTGTATTTGTATGTGGATATATATATATATATTATTTTGTATATATACATGTATGTACATATATATATACATATGTATATATATATATACATACATATATACGTGTATATGTATTTATATATATGTATGTGTATATATATAAATATACTTGTATGTATGTATGTATATATATTGGTATATATGTGTATATTTTTTATTTGATATATATAGACATATATATACATAAGAGTATTTATGTTTATATTTGTATTTGTATGTGGATATGAATATATATATATATATATATGTATTTTTTATTTTGTATGTATGTATGTATGTATATATATGCATATGTATATATATTTATATATATGTATGTGTATATATATAAATATATTTGTTTGTATGTATATGTATATATTTGTATAGATGTTAGTATATATATATGTGTATATGTTTTATTTTGTATATATATAGATATATTTTTATATAGGAGTATATATATTTATATTTTTATTTGTATATAGATATAAATATATATGTAGGAGTATATATATATATTTTAAATAGAAGTATATAGATTTTTATATAAGAGCATATATATATTTTTTAAATTTTTTCAAAATTTTTCAGATTTTTTCGGATTTTTTTTTTAAATTTGACGTGGCATTGTGACGTGACAAAATTTTCCATGTGGCGTGCCATGTCGGACGCCACGTGGCATGCCATGTCGGACGCCACGTGGCATGCCACGTCATCAGTTAACGGACATTTAACATCAAATTCGGATTGTGTAGGAAATTGCAGTTAAATTGAATAGTTCGTGTATCAATTTGGTACATTTGATAATTTGGTGTAGTTTTTTATCAAATTAAAAGTTCGTGTAGGAAAAAGTCACATTTTAAACAGTTCGGGTAGGAAAATGTCATTTTCCCTTAAAAAAAATACTCATGCAAGTGAGGCCACTACAAAAATAATAGCAAAGTTAGCAAGCACAATGTACTAAAAAGATATTATTTTTGTTAAAGTACTAAAAAGATATTTCATGTGAACCAATTTGTATTTAAAGATTATTTTTAACTATCGCCAAAAGAAAATACTATCATCTTCTCAAATTTATAATTATTACATATTTTTATCAAACAACTTAGAATTTTAGATGATGAACATATGTATTTATACGAAAATATAATGATATTTTTATTTGTAAATGCTATATCCAATATGATATAATGTGTTGTTGTCGAAAGTAATATGATATGTTTATTATAATTGTTTTTGGATTTTCTAACAAATGTCATTTTAGGATAATTTTTCTATAAAAATGAATGTAGTATTTCAATTCCATAATACATATTATATTACTTTGAAAAATAAATACATAAGTATTGATTATTAATGTTTCGATTTTTTATAAATATAGTTAGAATATAATAAATAATTTTTATTGATATTTGTATTAATTTTTATAAATTTAAAATGGGTCTAACAAAAACGGTAGAAACTGTTAGGCTTTTAATGGGAGATAATATGAAATATGAGTTTGGTTGTATAAGAGTTCCATAGATATCACTAGATTTTTGTAGGGGTGTTAAAATGGTAGAGTCAGACACAAACTCGAAGAATTGTGGGTTTTAAAAGTGTTTTAAAAAACTTATCAAAGTTGTTCACATTATCTCATCGAAAAAATATATCACTAATCTCGACATTTTCAAAATATTTCTAATTTGATTTAATAATATAAATTATAAATTAAAAAATATATATTATATTTAGCTTCAAAACTAATAATAATAATGTATAAAACCTGTATATATTTTTAGTGCGGCAGTCGGGTATATAAACAAAAAAAACATTGATTTTATATTAAAAATTAATATAAATTATTTATAATTGATTTTCAAAAAAAATACAACATTTCTTTATCTTAAAATTTTCAAAAAAATCAGAATATAAATTATAAAATCAAAAACAAAATATATTATATTTAATTTTAAAACTAATAATATTTTTAAAAAATATAATCTTTAATCTGCACTATAGTATATTCCAAAAAAATCATGTTTAAATAATAAAAGAAAACTCGTAAATTCGTTCTAATTTCTTCTCTTTGGAAAATATAATTTCAAATAGTCCAAATATACCACAAAATTTTGATTATGTGGAATGACGTGGCTTCCTAGGTCAGATGCCACATACATTTACTGTTTTTTTAATTAAAATTCCTTTTAATTGAAATTTCTGGTTTGGCCGGTTATTTATCATCGATCAGAAATCAGTTTCATAAACCGAATCCAAAAATTAACCTAATATTGTTGTAAAAGTCAACTTGATATTTTTTCCGATCAGAGTTTCAATTCGTCGGGAAATTGCTGTTTTGTTGTCAGGGAGACAAAACTGGGGGGCCGGTGGAGTCGATTTAACGGGGCTCGAAGCGGAGGAGGCTGGATCTGCTTCTGTCGGTCAAGTTAGTCGCCGAATCGATAATTGCTCCGCCGATGGAGAGCTGCCGAAAAAGACAAAAGTGCGGGACTCCGTCTCCGGCATCTTGTCGTCTTCTTCTCCGTCGTCGGAGCGAGATATGGAGTCGGAACGGTTGGCTGTTGAAGTAGAGACCGGTTTTGTTTCCGATGAGCCTAAGTTCGAAATGGCATCGGCTTGGGGGAGGAGAAGAGATATGGAAGATGCGGTATCGATTCATCATTCGTTTTACCGGAAAAACTCTGACAATCCTCATTTCTTCGGAGTATTCGACGGTCATGGCTGCTCTCATGTGGCTGAAAAGTGCCGAGAGCAGTTGTATGAGATAGTGAAGCGGGACTTCGAAGTTTCCATGGCCGAGGAGTGGACGGAGACGATGGCGAAGAGCTTCCTGAAAATGGATAAGGAAGTCAGCCGAATAAACTCCAACAGAGCAGACAGTACAGATGCGAGCTTCAGTCTCCTCGGTGCGACGCAGTCGAATCAACCGTCGTCGTCTCACCGGAGAAGATCGTCGTCTCCAACTGCGGTGACTCCCGCTCCGTCCTCTGCCGTAACGGCCCATCCCTCTCTCCTCCGATCACAAGGTAAAGCCTCAGCGAAACCGGTACCTTCTTTTTACCACAGTATTAGCCTATTAGGTTAATTTTTGGATTCGGTTTATTAAACAGATTTAATTTGGTTTGATAATAAAAAACCGGTCAGACCAGAAATTTTAATTAAAAAACGGGTAATGTGGTATTTGACGTGGCTTACCACGTCATGTCCGCATCAGCGAAAATTAACGCCGTCAGCACCATTTTCGGTTTCTTGATGGCCAAGTCGCTTTGAAACTTCGACTCTTCACCGAACAAAATTCAAGATTGATGAGACTTGAATCATCGACAACTGAACTGAAGATTCCGTACTGTTTTGACTCTTACATTCGTTCTAAATCGCTTTCTTTATAAAATACAGTTTCGATTTGGCAAGAAATCATGCTCAACCGATTGCGTCCCAGTGCGATTGGAGCAGATCCCGAAATTCTTGATTCTCTCAGTAGATTTCCACGTGGTTGGAGGTTTTCGCCGACCGATGAAGAGCTCGTGTTTTTTTACTTGAAACCGAAGATAGAGCAGAAGCCCTTGCCTATGGACATGATTGTGGACGTCGACATCTACGACTACCATCCCGATACACTCTCAGGTAATCTTCTTGTCAGATTCTTGATTTAACGTCCATGGAAAAGTGTTCGAGCTAGTTGGGGTTTTTGAACATATTCTTCCTCATATTAATCAATCGTCGTCTCTTAGTTGTAAACTTTTGGTATATGGTTTTTGTGTAGCGAAACGTAAGAAATGTAACGATGAAGAGTGGTTCTTCTTTACGCGGATGGACAACAAGTCTCATAACAGTGGCCGCCGGAAGCGAAAGGCGTTTGGAGGACACTGGAGGGCAACAGGAAAACGTGAGGTCTATTTTAATGAGCAAAAGATTGGTACGAAGAGATCAATGGTTTTCCACAACGGAGATCCTCCGAATGACGAAAAACCTGGCTGGCTGATGAAAGAATACTGCTGCACAGTTGCTATTCCTCCTACTCGCCAGGAAACAGATCAAGAAAGTAGAAAGCAGGTTTGTGGGTTGATCTTCTCTTTGTACAAAGATGCATTATTATGTTGTGATCTTGATTCATTTGTATCTTGTTTCATTCTGGCCAGCTCGACTATGTTTTGTGCAAGATTTATAAGAAAAAGGTACCCAAAAATAATGCACTACAAGGCAATGATCCTCCTAATGGTGACGATGACAATGATGACGACCATGACGACGGTAACGGCGATGATGACGGCCGTCATAATGATGATGATTTCATCAGTAAATTTCCACGTGGTTTTAGATTTTTGCCGACCGATGAGGAGCTAATAGTTTGTTACTTGAAACCGAGGATAGAGAACAAGCCCTTGCCTATGAACAAGATCCTTGAAGTCAATATCTACGACTCTCATCCTGATAGGCTCTCGGGTAATTACTATTCTCGATTTAACATTTACGAATAAGTGTTGCGTTGCGGATGTAAGAAATATTCGACCTAGTTAGGGTTTTCGAAAATTTCTTCCTCTTATGAATCAACCGTCGTCTCTTAGTTGTAAACTTTTGGTATGGTTTTGTGTAGAGGAATATGAGAAATGTAACGATGAAGAGTGGTTCTTCTTTACGCCAAGGGGCAAGAGGAAGCGGAATGATGGTCGCCCAAGCTGTCGAAAGGCGTTGGGAGGATATTGGAGGACATGGGCAAAATATGAGGACGTCTTTTCCAATGAGCGAGTGGTTGGTAAGAAGAGATCGATGGTTTTCTGCAACGGAGTTCCTCCGAATGGCGAAAGCACCAAGTGGCTGATGAAGGAATACTGCTGCACAGTTGCTGCTCCTCCTCCTCGCCAAGAAACAGAGAAAGGAAAAAGCATGCGGGTTTGTGTTTTGATCTTCTCTTAGCTTATACTGGGTATATAAAGATGAACTAACTATGATGTGGTACTGATTCAATTGCAATGGCCAGCTTGACTACGTTCTGTGCAAGATTTATAAGACAAAGAACGCGCAAGGAAGCGGTGACAAGGGACGAAAACATCAGGCCGATGATGTTTTGTCGGATAATCCTCCTGATGCCGTTGAACAACAACTTCAGCCGCCTGTCTTCTATCAGTTCTTGTAGCTTATTAAAAAAACTCCGAGATGCAAAAATGGAAAAGGTTCTGTTGGAGAATATTGTATCGGTGAATGATTCTTCAGATATTCGAGTTTTCCTACTCAGCGGCAGTTTCCGTACTACTCTCCAATCATGCTCAGACACATGGATATATTTCTACATGAACCGAATAGTTCTTCTCCTATTCAACACTGCACCAATAGGCTAAAATGGTTTATGCTAGGGTTGACTTATTTTGTTAAATAACTTGAATCGATTTGAATATAAAAATCGAATGGTTTTGATTTTTCTAAAATCAAATAAAGCCAACTGAATAAAAAAAGTAATCGAAAAAGCAAAAGAATTTTTTTTAAGAAAAAGACTATCTTTTTTTTTAATAAAAATCATAACCAAATCAAATTATATATTTATGAAAACCTAACGGTTATAATTTATCTCAGACCAAATAATTGAATATGAATATAAGCCAGCCACCCCTAATGCTTTTGGTTTTTGGTTTGGTGTTTTTAAATCTATTGTTGTTTGTTTTTTAGTCTGAAACCATTTCAATTAATATGACTAGCTAAATATTTATTCACGAACGGTCGAACACAAATAAAACATGTGTTACCATTAAAATTAATAATATATTATATCGGACATAATAATGCTAGTTGAAGCAAAACTCAGATAATTTAGGTTTGGTCAGTTACTTTTGGATATTTTAAGGCTATGAGGGCGACCATTCAGTGACCAATCCAACTTATGTATAATACATTCAGCACATTAGGAATAGGGTTTCATTAGATTTGATGTAATCAATTACCATCTCCACGTGCAGGAGGAAAGCGATTAACACGTGCAAGATAACTAGGGAGTTTTGATCTCCAGTTTATGCAAACAATAATAATAATAATTAAGGTTTTTAAAACCGCAACGTTTACGGTTTCTTGGTGGCCAAGAAACTCAAGAAGACACTCTACTCGATACGCTCTTGGCGCTCCAAGATACTTAACGACACGTGTGCCTTTGAAACTTGAAATTGAAGAGTCCGTACAGTTTGCCTCTTATATTCTTCTACATTCCTTTCTTTGTAAAATACGCTTTTCAAATACCCAATTTCAATACGTTGCATTTGGCAAGAAATCATGCCCAACCGATCGCGTGCCAGTGCGACCGAAGCGGATCCCGAAATTCTGGATTTTCGAACTGTTCTTCCTTATGAATCAATCGTGGGTGTTTTTTTCCCTCGTCTATTAGTTGTGAGAGCTTTTGGTATGGTTTTGCGTGACATATATATATGAAAAAGAGGATTATGAAAAAATGTAACGGAGAAAACCCACTGGCTGATGAAAGAACACTTCCATATGTATCTACGTACGCGTGTGTATACAGTATATTCATATCTATAGAAAGTTAGGGTTTCACTTCTCTCCCTTAAATCTTTAAAGGCTGTAATCTCTAACGTTGACTAAAGATTAACCAAAAACTAAAGCCCAAGTTCAATACGACAAAGAAAACATCCAGACATGCCGTTACAACTCAAAAGAGTGTTTTAAACTACATATTGATCATCTCAAGTCGTAACTAAAGATTGCCCAACGTGCATCCTCTGATGGTCATGATTCACTGTCGGAGTCATCGCCGTTATCATCCGTTTCATTGTTGCCACTTCCTTGCGGTGTCCCCCTTGCAACGTTTCCGTCACGGAAAAGGCCAACGTTTCCGTTATTCTGGGATTCGACGTTTCCGTCATGGAAAAGGCCATTGTCCTGATCACTGTAAAATTGATCCAATTGCTCAATGGATGGCGCCGTTTGTAAGCTCCATGAGCTGTTTATATCATCATCTCCGAACATAGGGTTCTCCATGACCATAGGGCTAAGCGTATTATAATACGGATTCTCCATGAACGTAGGGTTAAACGTATCATAATACGGATTCTCCATGACCATAGGGTTAAACGTATTATAATACGGATTCTCCGTGAACATAGAGTTCATCACCGGACTCTGAGGCAGCGGCTGAATTTGTTGATCAATGGGAGCTGGTTGATGATCGCCATTATTAGGAGGATTATCCGGCAAAACATCACGGTTTTCTCCATCGTTATTGCCTTGATGTGCATTGTTTTTCGGCGCCTTTTTCTTATAAATCTTGCACAAAACGTAGTCAAGCTGCAGGCCAAGAGTGAATCAGGATCACAAACGAAATCCATCTCTTACACCCGGTATAAATTAACTAAGAGATCGATCAAAACACGAACCTGCGTCTTATTTTCTTCATCGGTTTTCTTGCTAGGAGGAGGAGTAGCAGCTGTGCAGCAGTATTCTTTCATCAGCCAGTCGGTTCTTTCGCCGTTCGGAGAAACTCCGTTGTGGAAAACCAGCGATCTCTTCTTGCCAATCTCCTGCCCCTTAAAATAGATCCCTTCATATTTTCCCGACGCCTTCCAAAATCCTCCGATCGCCTTTCGGTTCGGGCGCTCACCTTTCGGATACTTCTTGTCTCTCGGCGTGAAGAAGAACCACTCTACGTCGTTACCCTTTTCGTATTCCGCTGTTTGCGTATGACATACAAAACCATACCAAAAGTTCACAACTAAAGAGATGAGGAAGAAAAAAAAAAACCCACGATTGATTGATTCATAGGGATGAACAGTTCAAAAACCCTAATATTTCGTCAAATATTTCTTATATCCTGGCATGAATGTTAAACCAGGAATCTAAAAAAGAAAGAGAAATTACCTGAGAGTGTATCGGGGTGATGATTGTAGATGTTAACGTTCAGGATCTTGTGACCCACAGGCAAGGGCTTCTGCTCGATCTTAGGTTTTAAGTAGGAAAACACGAGCTCCTCATCGTTCGGCACAAACTTCCAGCCTGCAGCTGGTAGATGTTGACGTTTACTGCAATAGGAATCATCGCCATTACCGGCGGCAGGACTGTCTTCCGATAACCTTTTGAAGCCGCTGAAGGGTTGCGGGAACTGCATGGTAGGTGTCTGTTGCATGTTGCTATCGATGCGAGCTTTACCGCTTCTCCGTAATTAAAAGTTTTTTTTTGGTGTTTTCAGCTTTGGAGTGGGATTTTAATTATATTTTGGCTTGATATATTTGTTACTTGAAATTAATTGTTAAAGATAATAATTTATATGTTAATTAGAGATAATAATTTAGTTGGAAGAGATAAACTCCTACATATAGGATCTATCTTGATTAGATCTTCTAAATCTTCTTCTCTCATCTTTTTCTAACTCACTGAGTATACGTTATTAGTCGATAAGTTGAATTTCAAAAGTATAAGAATTGACTATTCAAGCATATGGCCTATGAGTATGTATGGGTAATATTTTGAAATTAATTTAAACTTTTCAAGTTTAATATCTATATGCCTTTTTTTGTTAAATATTTGTTTTAAGTATATTTAGCTATGTAAAAATTAATTTTAGTCTGACCTTCGAGCATGTTTTCCAAATATTTATGCATGTTCGAACTTTAAAATTAATTTGTTTGGGTTTTATTGATTATTGATTAAATTTAATATTAAATATAATTTAAGATGTGATAATCACTTACAGGTTTTAAATGTCTGGATAAAATTTAGGGACAAACCAAAAAAAAAAAACTTCAAATTTTCTATCTACACACAAAAAAACTTCTAATTAAAATTCATCATAAAAAACCACCAACTATTAATTTTGAACAAAAAACACCATTAACTATATAATTTTTTTAAAACAATCTTTCACTTATATTTATTATAAAAAATCATCAACTATTAATTTTAATTTAAAAAATTAATTATCTATCTACATTATTCAAAAAATATTTTATTTCAAATTTATTATAAAAATCTATAAAATTTGAATAAAAATATATAAATTATATAATTCTAAAAATCACAATAAAAACATAATATTTATTTAAATTATTATAACGTAATATTTTAAATTTATAAATATCAATCTTTATAAAATAAATTTGTATACAAATGTTGCATCTAAAATTCATTATATTTTATTGGTTGTGAATATTATATTTAAAATTTTATTATATATTAATATTTGAGAGGTTGTAAATTGAAAAAATTTGATTGGTTATAGGTTTCTATATTTAAAATAGAATATTATTTGATAATTTCAAATAGTTGATATTTTTTATTAAAATTATTATATAAATATATAAAACAATTTAAATTTATACTTTACATTCTCTAAAATAATAATATATAATAAAATTTTAAATATAATATTTACAATCAATAAAATATACTCAATTTGCAATGTCTCAAATATTAATATATATTTTTATATTTTAATAATTGATAAAATATTTTTTATAATTAATAATTGGTGATTTTTTTTATAATAAATTTAAAGTGAAATATTTTTTTAAATAATTTATATAGTTAATAGTCTTTTTTTGTGTAAAATTAATAGTTGATGGTCTTTTATGTTGAATTTTAAGTAGAAGTTTTTTTTTTGGTGTAAGTAGAAAACTTGAAAAAAAAAAAATTGGTTTGTTCCTAGAACATGTATCCATATATGTATATAGATAAATACTGAAGATTGAATACAACTTTTTTATTACACTTAATAAGGGTAATAACTTTCTGATACTAATTATTTTTTAAAAATGATATATTATTCTTAATGAATAAATGGATACAATATATTTTTAATCTGAAATCTATTGCCCGTGTGTATTAACATGTGGTGTCGTAATGATTCCTTTCACTATGATATATATCATAAATTTTTTGCATAACACTGGAAATCATATCCATATTTTTTTTCTGTACTTTTGTGAGGCATAACGTTTTCTTTATATCTTTTGTAGAATGAGAAACAAATTTCAAGTTATACTTATATTGATGGTTATACATATATATATATATATATATATATATATATATATATATATATATATATATATATATATAATGAAAGTGCAACAAATAGATGCAAAAAAAATGAAGTCATAAAAAAATTGTCTATTCTTGAAAAATTAACTGTGTATAAACTTGTCGTTATTCTGTACAATCCTGGTTTGGACTCACCATTTTTTCAAATTAAACAAGGATTCAAATCATTAGAAACACATATCTTGTTCATGACATAGTTGTAATCGTTAGTTTAGTCGATATTTGATTAGCCCAAATTTTTAAAGATTGTTTTTAATAAGGATCCATATATTTTTTTATTAAAATTCTATTTTTATATTTTTTAAAATTTTATTATTTGTTCAAATATATTGTAATGTGTCATGTACTCTCTCAGATCATAGAGACCAAAACAAATTGCCAGAATTCTAAGAACCAAGCGTTCTTTTTATTTATGTTTCATTGTTTTTTGGTTTCCTTCAATATATTTTTAGAAAGAGGAAGTTTGAAATCCTAATTAACACAAGCATATGATAACTCTGGTAAATATATACATTTTTTTTGGAATTTCTTAAATATACTATTGACTGTTGATATATATATATATATATATATACACACACATAAGTAGTTTCACTAATTGACCAAAATTAACGTGTTATTAAGATTGCGATTTGCTGTGATATTAAATTTGTTTTTTAATTTTAAGATATTTCGATATGATCGCATTGACTGTAAGTTTAAATGTTTCCTAAAAAAATAAATTTCTTCCGGATAATAACCATCTAATTAGAAATATATATATATATATATATACACACACATAAGTAGTTTCACTAATTGACCAAAATTAACGTGTTATTAAGATTGCGATTTGCTGTGATATTAAATTTGTTTTTTAATTTTAAGATATTTCGATATGATCGCATTGACTGTAAGTTTAAATGTTTCCTAAAAAAATAAATTTCTTCCGGATAATAACCATCTAATTAGAACGGGCTTTTATCAAAAATACCCCTATTATGCTACAAAGACTTCAAGGCATACCCCTGCAAAAATAAAAAAAAAAGTTAGTTCAAAACATACCCTTATAATTATGTTATTCCCATAATACCCATTGGCGTGGGTCCCAATGACAGAAACAGAAGAGAGAGAAAACAGTTTTCGGTTCCCTATGAAAAAATTTAAATATTTTAAAATTTTTAAAA
>NW_010965304.1:2354324-2376128 GCF_000463585.1 Tarenaya hassleriana | reverse complement strand
AGTGTGACCAAAACTAAATTTTGAACGGTGTGACCAGTGTGACCAGTGTGACCAATGTGACTAGTGTGACAATGTGACTAGTGTGACCAGTGTGACCAAAACAAATTTTAAACGGTGTGACCAGTGTGACTAGTGTGACCAGTGTGACCAAAACAAATTTTAAACGATGTGACCAGTATGACTAGTGTGACCAGTGTGACCTGTGTGACCAATGTGACTAGTGTGACCAGTGTGATCAAAATTAAATTTTAGACGGTGTAACCAATGTAACGTACCTTTGTCAATCTGTTCCATTATTGCTCCAAACATTTATTTGGCATTAAATATACGCTTCTTGCATTTCTTCGACAGATTTGCTATGCATCTATCTCATTTTCATAAAAAAATACACGATTCACTCTAAAAATCATAAAACTCAAACCCAAAACACAAAGTTTATGCATCGAACCAATCTCTTGTATTAATGAACTTACCTTCAGTTTTTGTCATTTGTTCTGTCTTAGACCGACTCAAGAAGAAGATATGAGGTCGTCGGTGAGGATATGCTCAACGAAATAACCATTTTTCGTTTGTTTTTCTATGTATAAAAATGAAATGAGAAGAGAGAAAATGAAAGAGTTGAGAGAAATATAAGAGTAGAGAGAGAAAGTTAAGAAAGAAATGAAGAGTTATCAAAGAATGAAAACGAGAGAGATGAATTCAAAATGAAGAGAGGAATATCACATTTTCTTGATCAAAACACGGACCTGCATGTCATTTTCTTGATCGGTTTCCTGGCGAGGAGGAGGAGTAGCAACTGTGCAGCAGTATTCTTTCATCAGCCAGTCGGTTTTCTTGCTGTTCGGATGATTTCCGTTGTAGAAAACCATCAATCTCTTCTTGCCAATCTCCCGCCCGTCAAGATAGACCCCAGCATATTTTCCCGACGCCTTCCAAAATCCTCCGATCGCCTTTCGGTTCGGGCGGTAAGTTTTCGGATACTTCTTGTCTCTCGGCGTAAAGAAGTACCACTCTCCGTCGTTAAACTTTTCGTATTCCGCTGCTTCACGTGACACACAAAACCATACCAAAAGTTCACAACTAATTAAGAGACGAGGGGGAAGAAACTCACAAGCGCAAGAAATGTTCAAAAACCCTAACTAAGATCTGCAACACTTTTCCATGAACGTTAAACCAAGAACCTGACAAGAAAATTGCCTGAGAGTGTTTCGGGATGATGGTTGTAGATGTTAACGTCCATAATCATGTGCATAGGCAAGGGCTGAAGCTCGATCTTCGGTTTCAAGTAGAGAAACACGAGCTCCTCGTCGGTCGGCGCAAACCTCCAACCAGCTGGAATTTTACTGAGAAAATCCAGAATTTCGGGATCCGCTTCGGTCGCTCTGGCACGCCATCGGTTGGGCATGATTTCTTGCCAAATGGAAACTGTATTTCACAAAGAAAGGAGTTTAGAACGAATTTAAGAGGCAAAACGGTACGGACGCTTCAATTTCAGTTATCGATTGAAGCGTCGAAAGTTTCAAAGGCACACGTGTAGTTAAGTATCTTGGAGTGCCAAGAGCGTATCGAGTAGATTATCTTCTTGAGTTTCTTGGCCACCAAGAAACCGTAAACGTTGCGGTTTTAAAAACCCTAAACTATTATTATTATTATTATTATTATTATTATTATTATTATTATTATTATTATTATTATTATTATTATTATTATTATTATTATTATTATTATTATTATTATTATTATTATTATTATTATTATTATTATTATTATTATTATTATTATTATTATTATTTTCTTTATCTTTTGTTGCCAGTCCGTAATCCGAAATATTCCATTCTCTCGCCGCGTCTTTTTCTGGGAATTTTATAAAAATGCACTATGAGAAAAACAATTATAAAAAAAAGAATATTTTAAATAACAATGTTCATAACTACACAGGTGTGTTGTGCTCGTACGAAATTATAAGAGACAAGACAACGAATGCAAATGGTGAATAAATATGTGTACGTGAAAACTTATGTTCTTCTTCGAGATATCACATCTGTCTCCGCCTTGTCTATTCTGACTTGTGTTGTGTGATCATTATTTTTTTCCTTTATAATTGCCATTTTATTTTTAACTCTCCAATATTTTCCCCTTAATTTATTCTATATTTTTAAAAATAAATATAAATGAAAACAACAGAATTTGGCCCGTCTTCATTTGATAGTGTTGATCTAATTTATCAATAAAGAGTTGTGAAACCCCACCAAAAAGGGAAAAAAAAAAAAGAAAAAGAAAATAAGCGTATGGAACAAATATAATAGCTTTGTGTGAACAGAAATTTGCTTTTGCATCCTAATTTCCAAGTTTGGGGCCAAGGGAGAATTCATGTCATGATGCTCATGTGCATGTATGTATACTGTTTTCTTTGGTAAAGAGCAACTGCATTGCATGTATGTATGTACCTTAGCCAATGACGCATCTTTATCCATTCATTGGCCCATCTTCCCTAATGTTTTTCCCCTTTTTCTGTTTTAGAATTTCTTTTTTTCTTGGCTTAAAGCAAAGCTTGATATGTATGTATGTATGTATGTATGTATGTATGTATGTATGTATGTATGTATGTATGTATGTATGTATGTATGTATGTATGTATGTATGTATGTATGTATGTATGTATGTATGTATGTATGTATGTATGTATGTATGTATGTATGTATGTATGTATGTATGTATGTATGTATGTATGTATGTATGTATGTATGTATGTATGTATGTATGTATGTATGTATGTATGTATGTATGTATGTATGTATGTATGTATGTATGTATGTATGTATGTATGTATGTATGTATGTATGATGATATGCAGCTCCACATATAATCTGTATTTTCATTTCGATGGAACAATCCTATTTTTAGTTTTTTTTCCTAAATCAATGAGTATGTTAGTCGATAAGTTGAATTTCAAAAGTACAAGAATTGATTATGCAAGCATATGGCCTACGAGTATGAATGAGTAATATTTTTTAGGGTTAATCCCATATTCCCCACAAATTTTCGAAAAAGTTCCAATTTCCTACATCAATTTTTAATTTGACAAAAAACTACACCAGATTTCAAATATTTCCAAATTCCCACACAAAATCTTAAAATGTGTTGCAATTTCCCCCATATCCGTAAACGACGTTAAGTTCCGTCAATTTTAATGCTGATATGGCATGCCACGTCATATAGATTTCGCCAAATCATCGCATTTTGCCACATCATTCTGCCACGTCAGAAAATAAATAAAAATAAAAAAAATGAAAAATTTCTAGAATTTTTTTAAAAACTAATAAAATAAAAGAAAAATACAGAATTTCAAATTTTATTTTTTAAAAATAAAATAAAAATTACATATTTCATATATACACACTTTTATATCTATACACAATTATATACATATACATATATACAAATATTTTTTAAAAATAAAATAAAAAATTACATATACATATATACACAAATAATATATATATATATATTCACATATGTATATATACATATTCATATATATACATATATATCCATATATATACATTGAATATGTATATATATGTGAATATGTATGTATATATGTATAAATATATATATACATATTCATATGCATATATATATATATACATTTATACATACATGCATACATACATATATGTATATTCAATGCATATATGGATATATATGTGTATATATATGAATATGTACATATAGATATATGAATATATATATATATATATATATATATATATTATTTATGTGTATATATGTATATGTATATAATTATGTATGTAGATGTATATATGTGTGTATATGTATATTTATATGTATATGTATATAATTGTGTATAGATATAAAAGTGTGTATATATGAAATATGTAATTTTTATTTTATTTTTAAAAAATAAATTTTAAAATTCTGTAATTTTTTAAAAGTTTTTTTAAAAATATTTCACTTTATTAGTTTTTTAAAAAAATTCTGGAAATTTTTTATTTTATTTTATTTTTTACTTATTTTCTGACATGATAGGATGATGTGGCGAAATGCGATGATTTGGCGAAATCTGTACCACGTCAGCATTAAAATTGACAGAACTTAACGTCGTTTACGGATATGGGGGAAATTGCAACACATTTTAAGATTTTGTGTGGGAATTTGGAAATATTTGAAATACGGTGTAGTTTTTTGTCAAATTAAAAATTGGTGTAGAAAATTGGAACTTTTTCGAAAATTTGTGGGGGAATATGGGATTAACCCTATTTTTGAAATTAATTTAAAATTTTCAAGTTTAATTTTAACGCCATTTTTTGTTAAATATTTGGTTTAAATATATTTAGCTATGTCAAAATTAATTCTAGTATGACCTTCGAGCATGTTTTCCAAACATTTATGCATGTTCGAACTTTAAATTTGTTTGGGTTTTATTGATATTGCTTAAATTGATTAAATTTAATATTAAAAATAATTTAAGATGTGACCACTTTATAGGTTTTAAATGTCTGAATAGAACACGTGTTCATATATGTATACAGATAAATATTGAAGATTTTATACAGATTTTTAATTATACTTAAAAGGGTAATAACTTTCTTATCCTAATTATTTTATTAAAAATGATACAATATTCTTGATGAATAAATATGTATATATATATATCTAATTTTTTTTTATAACGGTGGAGAACTTGTGTCACACCTAGCTCCTTCAGACCAGATACTAATTCAGCTTTGCGAGGCGAATAACATCTCGGACAATAAACCTCTGCGCTCCGCAATAGTCGACAAACCACGTGGAATAGATAAACTAGTCAAAATTGATCTGTTCAAGAAAAAATTCAGACCTCAGGTGGAATCGAATCGACAACTTCGTGTAGAGGGAACTTGTCATCTTTCTAACTGAGTTGAGTACTTTCTCTAATCTGAGATCTAAAATATTTTTTAGAATGAGAAACAAATTTCAGGTTAAACTTATATTGATGGTTATACTTTATAAGCTTTCACCTTTTTTTTTTTTGTGAAACTGTAAAAGGGTCGATATATATATATATAATGAAAGTGCAAAAAAAATTTACTTATAAATTTTTTTTGTCTATTCTTGACAAATTAACTATGTATAAACTTGTCGTTATTATGTGCAATCCTGGTTTGGACTCACCATTTTTGCAAACTAAATAAGGATTCAAATAATTAGAAATACATATCTTATTCATGATATGGTTGTAATCATTAGTTTAGTCGATATTTGATTTAGCCCAAATTCTTAAAGATTGTTTTTAATAAGGATCCATATATTTTTTTTATTAAAATTCTATTTTTATTTTTTAAAATTTTATTATTTGTTCAAATATATTGTAATGTGTTATGTACTATCTCAGATCATAGAGACCAAAACAAATTGCCAGAATTCTAAGAACCAAGCGTTATTTTTATTTAAGTTTCATTATTACCCTACATTTTTCTTTAAAATTAAATTTCTTCAGAATAATAACAATCTAATTTGATTTAATCGACGAGAGAGTGAAAATTTGGAATAAGGGGTCAAAAAGGAAAGTGAAATATTTTTCACAGTCAAGTGGTAATTCTGTAATTAGAGCAGCTTTTATATTTTGGAATTTATTGAAATACAAGGAAAAATTTTATTTTCTCTTTCTATCATTTAGAATCTTCCTTTACCTCTCTCTCTCCTCAAGCTAGAAAACTGCGAAGTAGATCATGCCATGTCTCTAGATTCTCTGCCTCCCAATTTTCCCTCACTTTCTCTCGCGTCTCCTAAACGTTTTCTTTGCATCCAAACAACGCATTCTCGAATTTTCTCTGCCTGAAGACGGCTCGATTTTTCTACAACTCGGATCGATTTGAATCTACTCAGAGCTGGAGATGTATCTGCGATTGGTTTCTCGATCATGAGATTGAAGTGAAACTTTCCTGGAGTTGCTTCTAGATCGACGATCATGTCGATAAAAACTGGATCCCGTGAATGTAGGACGTCTTTCGATTTCTCATATTTTACGTTGAGCTGTGTTGATTTGGTCGGGGTTTCGGCGGAAGAAGGGGTTTGGTGCTGAGGAGCTTCGCTTGAAATTTTGTTTATGTCGAGGAACGGAAGGATGGCTTCAGATCTTAGCCGAACTGGTCCAGTAGAGAGGGATATCGAGCAGGTTGTTCTTGTTCTTTGTTCATGGCGATTTTGTTTCACTCAATCTAAGTCTTGTGATGATTCGCTTTTTTAGATTGAGTTAGTACTTCTATCAGATGTTGACAGAAAGAGCGTTGTGGAATTTTATTTTTATGATACTCAGAACTAAAATTAGATTTCCGGTTCTAGATTCCGAATTGTGCTTGAGGTTACCACTGGAATCCTACACCACTGTAAGAGTTCCCGAGTTTAATTTCAGCTATCGAATGAACTAATAGTTGTGAATTGATTCTGGTTACCGTACAATTCTTACGGTTTGTGGAATTAAGTCGTCTTTTGAGACTTTGAGCGTTCCTGATAACTAGTTCGTTTCTGACTTCTAATTCTGTAGTTTCGAGCATATAGCTGTGGACTATATTTTAGATGCGTTAGTTCTGATGATAAGTTTGTCAGAACATGTTTAAGAAAATTAATTAACCCCAGTTTTCCTGCGGTCAGGAGATACCTTTGATTGTAGCCACTGCTCCTTATCTTGATTTATTCACTTTAGTATCTTATATTATTGTTTATGACTGAAAATCTGCCGGTGGCCCGGATTTACATGCTTTACCTGCTGAAGGTTGTGGGTTAATTTTGACTCAGGCCATTACTGCCCTCAAAAAGGGAGCTTACTTGCTTAAGTATGGAAGACGGGGGAAGCCTAAGTTCTGTCCATTTCGCCTTTCTAATGTAAGTTGGTTGGTAGGGATTTCTGTTGACTTACTTGTTTTCCTTGCTTTATGTAAGAGTTTTCAGCACTACCATGTTAATGCCACTTCTTATCTGAGGTTTATTTGTGATCATATAATACACTTTATTTGCTTCTGTTTTGTATATCGGTGTGCGCGTGATATCATTTTTCAGAGATTAATTAATTTCCATGTTACTTTCAGGATGAAACTGTTTTGATATGGTTCTCAGGGAAGGAAGAGAAACATCTAAAGCTGAGCCATGTTTCTAGAATCATATCTGGGCAACGCACCGTAAGTTTCTATACGTGTGGCTGATGTGAATTTTATCTATTGAGTGAGCTGATGATGAAATGTTTAGAGTAGATTCACGAGACCAGTAAGCTTGCTTAACCTAGTTTATCATGGACTTCGTTTGATGGATTAGATCTCTGTTCTTCCATGTAAGAGTTATTTTCTGTTCATTTTTATGTTTTGGTGCTGCAGTTCTTTGGATGTTTGTTCCTGTAACTGATCTGAAATGTTTATATCTGATTGTCTCAGGAGATGCATCTTAAGCACCAAATTCATTTATCTGGCAGTCGTAAATTCTTTACTTTGAAGTTGCTTCTTCCACATAAGAATTCAACACCTTAAGTTTTTGTGTTCATTATGTATCTGATTTAACTCATCAGCTCTTACTTCATTTAGGCAGGAGGTCTTGCTCTGCATTTGCATCTCTCACGACATTTGCATGAATGACTTCATTTATTGGCAAGTGTCTTCTGGCCCTTACATTCCTAGTGCAATATACTGATAACTTGTGTATGGCGGTTCTTGTGTAGCCTATTTTTCAGAGGTATCCGCGCCCAGAGAAGGAATATCAGTCGTTTTCGCTAATATATAATGAAAGGTCTTTGGATTTGGTGAGATTCTATAGCTCTTCTTTTTCACAATTTTCTTTGTTCTGGCTCCTCGTTGACATGATCATCCTGTTATTCAGAATGTCTATGTGATTGTTGGAAGTTCTGTAATCTGGTATTAGGATATTGTTTTTGGTAGATCTGCAAGGATAAAGATGAGGCCGAGGTGTGGTTTAGTGGTCTGAAAGCCTTGATTTCACGCTGCCATCAACGGAGGTGGAGAACAGAATCGAGAAGCGACGGGACACCATCTGAAGCTAATAGCCCGAGAACATACACAAGACGGAGCTCCCCTTTGCATTCTCCGTTTAGCAGCAATGACAGCTTTCAAAAGGTAATAGAATCAAGCTTTCGACTCAATATTTTGATAAAGATTTGCCACATAATTGCTGCATGTGTCAACCAAGTATTTATCCTTTTTACGTTTCAGGATGGTTCTAATCACCGTCTTCATAGTCCATATGAGAGTCCTCCTAAGAATGGCCTTGACAAAGCATTTTCGGACATGGCATTATTTGCAGTTCCTTCTAATGAATTTTTCCCCTCAGGCCCTGTGACCGTTTCAGTTCACTCTTTGTCATCTGGAGGCTCAGATAGCATGCATGGTCACATGAAGAGTATGGGCATGGATGCTTTTAGGGTTAGCTTGTCAAGTGCTGTTAGTTCCTCTAGCCATGGTTCTGGTCATGATGACGGAGATGCATTGGGAGATGTTTTCATATGGGGAGAAGGCATAGGGGAAGCTGTTTTGGGTGGTGGGAACCATCGAGTTGGAAGTTCCTTTGACATAAAAATGGATTCCTTATTGCCAAAAGCTTTAGAATCAACGATAGTACTTGATGTCCAAAATATTGCTTGTGGTGGACAGCACGCTGTCCTTGTGACAAAGCAAGGAGAAATTTTCTCTTGGGGAGAGGAGTCTGGAGGCAGGATGGGCCATGGAGTTGATTCTGATGTTCAACATCCAAAGCTCATCGATGCACTTAGCAACACAAATATCGAACTTGTAGCATGTGGTGAATACCACAGTTGTGCAGTTACACTATCAGGAGAATTGTATACCTGGGGAAAAGGGGATTTCGGTGTTCTTGGACATGGAAATGAGGTCAGTCATTGGCTCCCAAAAAGGGTAAATTTTCTGTTGGAGGGCATACATGTGTCTTCCATTGCTTGTGGACCTTACCACACAGCTGTTGTGACATCTGCTGGGCAGTTGTTTACTTTCGGTGATGGGACCTTTGGTGTATTGGGCCACGGAGACAGAAAAAGTGTTTCCATACCTAGAGAGGTGGACTCTTTGAAAGGCCTCCGCACCGTCCGAGCTGCCTGTGGTGTATGGCACACGGCAGCAGTTGTAGAAGTCATGGTTGGGAGCTCAAGCTCAAGTAACTGTTCTTCAGGGAAGCTGTTTACATGGGGCGATGGTGATAAGGGCCGTCTTGGTCATGGTGATAGGGAACCGAGATTTGTACCTACTTGTGTTGCTGCCCTTGTCGAACCCAATTTTTGTCAAGTTGTGTGTGGGCACAGCCTTACAGTAGCACTTACAACATCTGGTCACGTATATACTATGGGCAGTCCTGTTTATGGTCAGCTTGGAAATCCACATGCAGATGGAAAGGTTCCGATCCGTGTTGAAGGCAAACTTCACAAGAGTTTTGTGGAAGAGATTGCTTGTGGTGCTTATCATGTTGCAGTTTTAACTTCGAGAACAGAGGTTTACACTTGGGGAAAGGGATCAAATGGTAGACTAGGTCATGGGGATATAGATGATAGAAATACTCCGACATTGGTGGATGCTCTGAAGGATAAACAAGTGAAAAGTATTGCGTGTGGTACTAATTTCACCACAGCTGTCTGCCTTCACAAGTGGGCGTCGGGGATGGACCAGTCCATGTGTTCAGGTTGCCGCCAGCCTTTCAATTTCAAGAGAAAGCGGCACAATTGCTATAACTGTGGACTAGTATTTTGCCATTCATGCAGCAACAAAAAATCTCTGAAGGCTTCTATGGCCCCGAACCCGAACAAACCATATCGGGTCTGTGACAAGTGTTTTAGCAAATTAAAGAAGGCCATGGAAACTGATCCATCATCTCATTCTTCTCTGAGTAGAAGAGGAAGCATCAACCATGGATCAGATTCAGTTGACAAAGATGAGAAGTTGGATTGTAGATCCGACGGCCAGTTGGCGAGATTTTCATTGATGGAGTCCATGAGGCAAGCGGATGGTAGGTTCAAGAAAAACAAGAAGTATGAATTCAATAGTAGCCGTGTCTCTCCTATACCAAACGGAGGATCTCAAAGGGGTGCACTAAACATATCCAAGTCCTTCAATCCAGTATTTGGATCATCAAAGAAGTTCTTCTCAGCTTCTGTTCCTGGTTCTAGAATCGTGTCTCGGGCTACTTCGCCAATATCAAGACGTCCTAGCCCACCGCGTTCAACAACACCAACCCCCACTTTAAGTGGACTAACCACACAGAAAATTGTTGTGGATGATGTTAAGAGAACCAACGATAGCCTCAGCCAAGAGGTTGTTAAGCTACGAGCTCAGGTAACTTTCTTCTCATTATCGTATGAACTTCCTCCTTTTTGAACTGTAATTCTCCTTAGTTTCCTGTGCTGCCCGAAAATGAAGACGTTTCCCCAAAGCATTTTATTATTCACACATTTTGCTGAGAATGGAAAAAAAGAGTTGTCGGCGAGATTATATTGCAAAACTACGCTGCCGAATTTCAAGGCATTGTATAAAAGCTTTTCAATTTAAAGATGGCTATTTCCTCGTTTTATCGTTAAACTACATCTTGCTAACTAGTGAACGATAATATCTTAGGTTGAAAATCTTACGCGGAAGGGGCAGCTTCAAGAAACCGAGCTCGAAAGAACAACCAAACAACTGAAAGAGGCATTAGCAATCGCTAGCGAAGAGACAGCAAGATGCAAGGCAGCCAAAGAAGTCATCAAATCACTTACCGCTCAAGTAATTACGTCTCCCCTTTGCTGTAAAACGAAAATTAGTTTATGCAGCTTTTTGATGACTTCTGTCTTTTGATAATCTTCCGTTTACTGATTACATACAACCATTCGTTTCAATGTACCATGCAGTTAAAAGACATGGCTGAAAGACTACCTGTAGGATCCGCTCGGACTGTCAAGTCATCGTCCCTCAGTTCATTTGGCTCGAGCCCTTGTTACGTTGACCCTTCTAACTCTATCTTTGACCAACAGTCGTTCCAAGAACCTGAGCCAAACGGGTTGAACACCCCATTGTTTTCCAACGGGACCAGCACTCCTGTCTTTGATGGGGTAAGTTACCGACATCAGGGTAATTCCGAAACGACGAATAGAGCCGGGAACCGATCAAAAGAGAGCGAGAACGAATGGGTCGAACAAGATGAACCTGGTGTGTACATCACTCTCACCGCCTTGCCTGGTGGAGCAAGAGACCTCAAACGCGTTCGTTTCAGGTACATTCCCCGTCGCCACGAAACTTTTGCTCCATTCAGAAACGTTTCCAAGACGAATCATTAATCTAATGAACTCTTAACATGGTTTTCTTTTTTTTTTTTCCGTTAGTCGAAAGCGTTTTAGCGAGAAGCAAGCGGAACAATGGTGGGCCGAGAATAGAGCACGAGTATACGAACAATACAACGTCCGTACGGTTGATAAATCCAGTGTTGGTGTAGGAAGTGAAGACATACCTCATTGAATTCGTTTCTTTTACCACCAAAATAACACCAAATCGGACTTTTCATGGCTTATATTTTTTTTTTCCGACCAAATTCGCGCCCCGTGATCGGGTTTCGGCAAGTTTGTGAGGAAATCGGGTTGGATATAATGACAAATATAGAGATTAGGGTTATTTTTCCTTCTTTGATGCTAGTTTGGCATTGTATGTGTTCATTTTCTGTTTTCAGGGTTTGTCATGTGTCACCCTGAGTAGTGGGAATGGTATGATTTTTTTTTTTTTTTTTTTTTGCTTCTTTGTATGGGGTGAAATTTAGTAAGTTGTAAATTTTTTGTGGGTAACACTGTAAAGTCTACAAGCGCATTATGTTTTACTCTACAAAATATTATTGCTGATTCTTTTACTTTGTGTTCCTCAATCTCTTCAGATTGGGACTCCGTGGTTTATAAAGAAAAGATGGATAGACCGTTTTGTTTTATGCAAGTAGATCATAGCGTGTTTTAATTCCATATAGTAATATCTGAAACCAAAATGACTGTAGATTAGACGGGTTAGAAATTTCTATCCTATAAACCTGAGGGTTGGGCAAAAACACGAATTTCGAATATCCGGACGTCAATGATAATAGTTTGAGTAATCGGAACTAAAAACATTGATTTCAGGTTTGGATCAAATCCAAGAATCTGGTTCCGAGAGGGGGTACTTGAGTTTGTTGTAAAAACCCATTTTGCCCTTACTTTTTTTTTATATTCACAGATATGCCTATATATATATATAATCAGGAAATACCCTAATCATTCACTTCACATAAAGAAGTTAGAAATTGCCCCAGAAAGTCATGACCTCGGTCAACTCCAAAAAGTTTTCTTCGGTTAACTGAGAATTGAGACATGCTTTCACTCTCTTTTGAAAATTGAAACACACATATGAAGAGGTAACCTTACCTCCAGAGATCATTCGTTATACATCAGTGGGATGAGTTAGTACTTGCAACACTATATATAGCATACCACAATTATATATACACACACTTTTATATTTCACAAGCCTTCACTTGGAATATTATAGGAACCAAATATCAGAGCTATGATGGTTCCTCATGCTTCTGAGATAATGGGTTTCCTCATTTCTGACAGCCATCACAGCACAGTAAGCTCCCATCCATTTTACACAGGCAACACTCATCACTGTTCCAGTCAGAAGAAACATCAATTACCTCAGCATTTAAAGACAAATCATTGCCCAGTTCCACAATACTTCGTCTTCTCCTTCTCGTGTCAGTGTTCATGCTCCTATCGAGTTCCATTTCAAACTCGGGTGCCAAAGATCTTCTATTAAGCTCTGATCTCACGGCTTCAACATCTATCATGTCGTCACACAAGCGACGTAGTATCCACGACGTAAGATGACGTCTAAAACCCCTCTCTACAACTTTGAGAAACAGTCATATGTTAGAAATCAAACTCTCCTTTTGCCCTAAAACCTCCCCACCTTAAGTCACTCTTCATCCTGTCTAACTAAAAACTACCACATCTAAAATCCCATCTAAACCGTCTTTTTTGTTTTTCCATTTCGAGTTAGCAGACTCCAAAGCCAATCCCATGCCACGGGAAAACCTGAATATATTTTCACCTAAATCAAGTCTCAATTGGTTAGCCGGAACAATACCTGTCTCGGGTCGCTTTTCTTTTAACAAAGACCTTGTCCTAAGATCGTATAGAAGCTCCTCACGACCCGAGTTCTCTCACTTGCTGTTCCTCAATTTGCACTTCCATATCGTCTCCCCCTAAAGAATCTGTTTTTACAAATGCAGAAGCTCTTTGTTCATCCAAAGTCACCGAACCAGAAACAGCTTCCCATGGAATTAGGACAGTACAGGTAATATAGATTATGGATGAGGACACTCGGGAGGTGACTGTTTCCGACAGATATGGCAGCGGAATCCAATCAGCATGTCTGATTTCTCCTCGTTGAGCCCATATGCTTCCCCATGGAACCATCCTACAAAATCCAAAGATACATGAATTAGAACCTACAAAAGGAAACTGTAATTGAATCTCGAAGATGGCGAGGATGCTAATAGAGTAAAAACACGTGTCACTGTTACCTCCGCAAATTTCACAGGCAATGAGAGCTGACGAGGATGCAGATTCAGAGGAAGCACATATGTGGCATTTAGGAATGTCGTTATCGGTATCTGAGTTTTCTGAAGGAATAAAATATCTGTCTCCCTGGAACTTCGCTACACGTTCATCACCAGGTTTTCTGGACAACAGAAGACCGTTCAACCAATAACTAAAGAGCCTTTTCGTTCTCTTCTTTATCAATGGAATTTCTCGTTTAACTTTCTTTGGCCTGCCACGACCTCTTTTCGGTTTCGGTTTCTGTTTCTTGTTTATTAAAGCTGGAGGTTTGCTTTCATCTTGCAGAGGGAAAACATGCTTTCGTCTTCTGGTTGAACGACGCAGACTTAAGCTCGTGACAACCTTCTTATGATTCTGCAACCTAAGAGAAATCTTCTCTGCCACTGAGATTTTAGTCTTCTTTACTCGAGATGACTTGCGAGTCGGTGTGACCTTTTTATGCTTTTGTGTCTGAAGTCCAAAACTTTTGCGGCGGAAACTCCCAGGTGGCCGCCCTCTTTTTCGTTTCATTGGTTGTTCCTTTGCTAGAATTTCACCACGGCATTGGTGGCAGATATACGAGCATTCCTCGCCATCTGCCTTCCTGACATGTTTTTTGTGGAAATATCCTGAAATTCATATCACATCACACCAATAAGTAAGATTTTCAGCACCAGATCACATGTATAATAAACAAAGGTTTTGTGTTTTTCTTTGTAAGAGTTCCAATTTTAAAGTTTCAGTCGAAAAGAGAAATACTCACCCTTGCAGATGTAGCAGCAAACAGACTCACTGTCATTATCAGAAAGAGAAACATGAAAATGGATAAGTAACAACTTTCTTGGGGTCAACAGATAAATATAAATTCGATAAAGTTACTGTATTATCAAATTTATAACTAAATCAAGAGAGGAAAAAGAGGGCGGAATTTAAATTCCAGAAGAAGAAAAGAGTGGAGATAACAAGGGTAAACCTCAAAAGCACATCTTTGTTGCAGTGTGCACACTGGGAAGATTCAGATCTTTCTGCCCTTGCAAAGAGGTACAAGAAACCCTTTTGCTCTGAGGACCTTTTGCGTGCCTTGCCGACCTCAGACCGTCTGAAAGAGGTTGCCTTACCAGTTTTTCTCGCGATTTTCTTCTCTTCAAAGCCTTTCAGGAGATGTAAAGGCACATGCATTTCGTTCAGCCAAAATTTCTTCCTCCCGCTAGAGGATTCTTCAGCCATGCAACCGTTTTTCAAGACGACATCAGGAATATTTCTCCTCTTACCAAAATCGAGGAGATATTTCACATTTTCTGCTTCCAAGGACTTCCTACGAACAATGGCCTTTTTGAAGAGCCTCACATATTTTTTGGATTCTTTATCCAATGCTGGAAGGAGATGAGTGTTTTCAATATCAACCCACTTGATGTAAGAATCAAGTTCCCTCACCTGAAATCATGGAATTAGCTACGAATTGTCCCAGAAGTGGTAAATGACTGAAATTCACTTGTTACAGATAGTGGACACAAGTAAGGATTCAATCATTAATTACACACATGCAAAAAATTCGAACTTCTGATCATTTTCTTTATTTCACCAAATACAAAAGGTCCAAGAGTAGAACAAATGAAAAGCAAAGGTAAGTAAAATCATCATCAACAAAAAAGTTTTAAGCCAAAAGGTTCAGTGAAGTTATTGTCAGAAATGATATCAAATAGCATTAGACCCTAAACTAAATTCTAAGACATGACAAATACACCCCAGGAGAAATAAACCTTGACATATCTAACCAATGACAAGAAACAAAAAAATTAGATTAGCCGAATACAGTTTATTTTACCTGCAAACCGAGCTGCTCCGAGGTTGTACATGACCCAACTGCTGCTTGCCATGCAACACGTCGGCTTCTTCTAGGGGGATCTGAATTCTCAGGATAAAATATTCCTGGAATCTTTCTACTTCCACCTGCAAGAAACAAAAAGAAAGCATAAATTTAGGATAGTGCCAACACGAAGAAGAGTGCAAAAACAAAATAAAAAACTGTAAACTCCACAAGATTAGAAATTCTAACAAAACGAAAAGGCAAACCTTGTTTGGCTGCCTTCAAGACCAAAGACTGAGGCAAAACTTTCCAATTGAATAATTGTCGTGAAAGCCGGCCACCTCTCCACCAACACATGGTCAATCCCACGTCTGTTTTTGTGGTATGTTTAACCCCAGGATCCCTCATCCTTCCCCTTCTTTTATCAATCGCACGCTTTGACAGTGAGCATGTTGAAGCAGTAACAATATGGATTGCCGAACCCATTGTCATGCCAAAATCTACATGGTTTAGCCACTCTGATGAAAGCACTCGATAATGCAGACTTTCCTCTAACTGTTCAATGATAATAACACAATCTTTTAATATAGAATCAAGCAAATGATGCATGCAAGAAAGAGTTGCACAACTACACTCGTCAGCAAATTAAAAAATATCAAGAGCTCAAGACGCCAAGCACTGATTATGATAGCTAAATCTTAAGCCATCTAAAAGACTATTAATATTCGACAATGCTAGCCAAACTACAAACAACATGATAGCTTTTCCACTATGAAGAAATATGTTTACAAACAGAAGACAACTTTTACATAACAAACCTATCGACAATGACACAAAACATGTACACTTGCACAGGATAAGCTTAGGGGTCGAACAGGTCAGTTAGTGTAAGGACCGACATAGGATTCAATTTACATATGATCCTACTTCTGTAGCTGCTAATATGAAATAAATGTTGACAGGAGGAAGATAGTACTTAGAAACTTACTTTAAGCAATAAAAGCTTCAAACCCAAAGTATTTGATGCATTGAGAATGCTGTCACGCCAGATCCTGGAGTACTGTGGATCCGACCATGGACCAGTGAGAAGGCCACGAAGTCGATTTTCCATGGAGATTATTTGACACATGACAGCCAAAAGGTGACTGTTCTTGTTATTGGATTTAATACTAGCCATCTCACTTTCATGAAGGCCACGGACCGGCCCGAGACTCATGTTAAATAAACAATCCATCTCGTTCCCCACACCCTCAGAAGGATTTTTGCAGGAAAAGCACCACCCACATGTTTCTTTCCATGCATCTAGATACATGCTTTGGATGTTTCCCCAATGAAATTTGTTGGAGTTCATCAATATAGTTTTCAACTGGATAGAAATAATATCTTCATCAGATTTCACTTCGTTACTATGGATTGGTAACTTATGCAACAACTCCCCAGCAATCAGTGAAGTCATCCGAGCAAAAATGTAACAGTTTCTGTAGCCTTTTTCACTTTGCATCTCCAGTTTGTTTCCCTTCCTTGTGTTTATTCTAGAAAAATTATTGGAAGGCAAATGGCTATCCTTTTCTTGTTCTTTCATGATGTCCAAATTGCTAGATGGTGCTTCCTCATGGGAACTACCAGAACCGTTTTGCATCATCTCGGCAGACCCTTCAGAACTCATTTTCCTGATATCTAGTCCACTAGTTGAATCTGATAGCTTTCGAGAACTCTTAAGATGACGATTATCCGAATGCCCGAGAATTGATATTCCATCCATTCCTTCAACAGCAGTTGCAGTCTTCACTTCAGGAGCTGGTGAAGTTGCCACAGCCTTAGACCCATCAGTAGAAGGAATAGTTCCTTCTGCTGATCCATCCACACTTGCAGACATTTGAGGATTCACACTGCTGATTGTTCTTCTTGAGCCAACAGGAATGTCCCAGTGTTTGTTAATAGCATTTACTACATCTTTATAGAGACTACCACACAACTTTAGCACCTCCACCACACGGTTCTCATCATTCATGTCATAGTAATTCAGTGACCCTGAACCATCCGTTTCTATCCTGCAATTCATAAGAGAATAACATCAACCAGTTCTTGAAGCAAGCATATTCCAGATACTATAATCATATAACATGACATATGGCGAATGTTTATAGTTATTTTATAAAAATACAAAACATCCAGTCATTCACGAGATCTAACCAGAGACTTGTTTTCCTTTTTTCGGGGCACTAAACTTGAGAAAAAAGGAACTGACTGTAAACAGATATTGTGAATAAGTGAATGTATCTTATCATCCTCGACTAAATCTTTCACCATATAAACTACATACCAGAGACAGTTTGGGCGACATTTTGTAACTAAACAAAGAGAGAAAAAAAAAAGGCCATTTTACATGTATCGCCATGCTACAACTTCAAAAAACTAGGAGCGGCGGAACAGGACAATAGTTATTCAAGAAACCAGTTATACTGCAGAAAACATTTTACAGATTAGAACAGAAAAAGTCATAAATAATCATCATTCTGTTTGGTTGGTGCACTAAAAATCTGATCACTTAATTTGTGGGTGTGGAAATGGGAGAGTATAACCAACGTTAGAATAGAGAAGAAAATAATGTGAATATCCAAATTCTACAAAGCTTTTATGAGCCACTCACAACCCAACAATGGACAATGATCATCAAGATTCTATAACTAATGTCGTTTACATTTTACACAATAGACAGAAACCATAAACAAGCTTGAAATCCTTTAGATAGCTAAAACTTAGAATAAGTTTTCCAACCTAACATATCCAAGCAGAAGCAATCCTCCAAATATCAAAATTACCTCCCATTGGTTTGGTCTCATGAGATATGTATATGCACGTTATCACCAAATTCTGATATCATTGAGTTGGGATGAGCGAAACCATAAAAAAATTCATGCAAATATGTGATAGAATCGGAAAATAAGTAGTCATCGGGGTGAATCCAAAATATAGGTTTGGCGATACTTACACCAATAGGTACCCGCAACTGCTATAGTATTGCCGTCCATGGGGATCAGTTTCTATGTATTCTGCTCCTCGAACTAGCCTTCCAGGCTTTAATCCTGGCCTACGCCTATCAAATGAACATTCAGGACAGTACCAATCACCCTCGGGCAAAAGGTGACTGGCGACACCAACACACTTAGAGTGATAGGCAGCTGGACAGCCATCACAGCACAGTAAGCTCCCATCCATTTTACACAGGCAACACTCATCACTGTTCCAGTCAGAAGAAACATCAATTACCTCAGCATTTAAAGACAAATCATTGCCCAGTTCCACAATACTTCGTCTTCTCCTTCTCGTGTCAGTGTTCATGCTCCTATCGAGTTCCATTTCAAACTCGGGTGCCAAAGATCTTCTATTAAGCTCTGATCTCACGGCTTCAACATCTATCATGTCGTCACACAAGCGACGTAGTATCTCGATTTTCAGAGTCACAGATTGTTTGAAGTATTCCTTTCTGAAGAAGTTTAACCGACCAAGATCGAATACAGGACCGTGGTCTGACCCACGAAATAGTAGATACTCTACCAAAAAAAGAGGATAAGTAACCAGATCCAGCATATCCCAATCAAGACTCCTACATTCAAGACAACCACCAAAATGTAAGAACCAAAAATGGATCACATCCCTACAACAGAAGCGCCCCAAGTTATCTATGCCTAGAGCATGAGTGTGCAGCAGACAATAAAATATACCTTAGGATATAAGAAGCAGATAGGTCACCTTCAGCAGCAACTTGTTCCAAATGCTTTCTCAATATTTGTAAGACAGAAACATGGATGCTATCAAATAACAGGCTAGGAGAGACGCACCTCAGAGCTTCCACGAAATCCTCCAACTCAAAAGGGCTTAGAAACAATAAAGTACTGAATGACCTCAGACAAGAATAAACAGAAAAGATATCAAGCAAAGGAAGACCTTTGAAGCTCAAGTTACGGGAAGATGGTGGCAATTGTGGCTTTTGGTTGAGCAAAGTATTCACAATTAAATGCTCCACCTCTGTCTGACCACTGACTGCAGGAGAAGGGCATACTTCATCGAGTAAACAAGTAGTCGATGTGGGAGTGACACGAGTCCGTGATGACATTCTACGAGTGCTTCTTCGTAACACAGTTTCAGTCATAAAATTTGAGTTATCCAAAACTTTTATTCTTTTCCTCTGGCCGTTCCTTAATTCGTACGAATTTCCTCTATCAGACTGAGACTCGTCAACAACTCTATCGCGATGCTCAGAAGGATCATCCTTCTGACTGACACCATTAGAATCAGGGGTATAAAATTCTTGACCTGAAACACTATTTTGCATCTGAATCTCCTCGATAAGCTGTTCGTGTGTTACTTTAGCAACATGAGCTTCTTTAAACTCTCCATTCTCAAGATAATTGTGGAAACCGGTATAATCCTGCTCACTGGGTTCTTGATCTGCACTGTTTCCATTTATTTGAACGTCCATACCAGCCTTGTTATTCTCCACATCAATCTCCAAATTCAAATCAAACCCCTGCTCTCTCTTCTGCTCATCCAAAGCAGAGCCACCAACCTCATCCAAATCACCGTTTGCATCCAAGTTCAGGTCAATATAACTCCTTTTCTCACTTAAATTTTCTTCGTGATCGATATTCACATGAATCAAACCTAACTCTTTATTCGAATTCAAATCAAATCCAGTCGTCAAATCCCCCACTTCCTCATTCAAATCCGTCCCAGACGCGCATTTCCCACCAAGGGTTTCATCAGGCCCACAATTTAAATCGACATTCCCACTCAAATTCGCACCAAAACGCTCACTAATCCCAGTGTTCTCCACAAACCCATAATTCAAATCGACATTTTTTAACGGTTTTACCTCGTTTCGTAATCGTTCTTCCTTACCGCCAGAATCGCCGCGCCTGATGTCTCGGATCATCGCGACCCGCGCGCGCTTCTTCGGCCTCTGACCAACGCGCGGCTCCACCCCGACCATCTCCTCCGGAGAATCCCCTCCTCCGACCAGAAGCGCGACAACCTCCTCCAATTCAGAAATCTCGGCAAGACCGTTCTCGTAAACAATTTCGAAGAACCCAGACGAGGTATCGCAAGATCGAACAGTTCCCCACTAAAACCCAAGCACCTCGAGCTCTTTCCTGAAGACTTTGCCCACGAACTCCATAGTTTGCGAACTTGATTTAGATTCTTGGGACGAGAGAACCTATGAACGAATGAAGCAAAGGAAACCCATAAAACCCAGTCTGGGTTCCGAAGGGAGAGAGAAAGCAGTGGGTCGACTTCGACTCCTCTCTCGCTTTAGGAAACGCTTTCAACATGCGAAGAGAGAGAGAGATCGCTTGGTTTCTCACTCCTCAGGCAAAGAAACAAAGAAAGATAGAGAGACAAAGCGATGAAGGTGTATTCCTCCGTCTCTCCCAAGGAGTTGTCACTGCAATTCCGATAGGGAAGAAACAGACGTGAGACGAAGCGCTCTCTCCCTCTTCTCGCCCACTCCGTCTCCCCTTTTTTCCTCTTCTTCTCTTCCTGGTCAAAGCTCTCGTTATGTTATAAAAAGATCTCTCAAATCAAATATTTATTAATTCCAAGATACCTTACTTCACTAAAATAATCGCATTTAAATGTTGATCGATCCCAAGAAAAAGGAAACATTTTAATTTCTTAATTTTCTTTCACTTTTGGTGATTTATTTAAATTTACATCATTTTTAAAATCATAAAGTATTTCTAAAAATTTACATAATTGCATCTAAAAATATATTATTATTATTATTAGTATTATTATTATTATTATTATTATTATTATTATTATTATTTTGAATTGCATCACACTGATATCCTATTACTCTATCTAATCATATTATTAAACAATCCACGGGTTATAATTAATTGCCCATTACACCTCGAATCTTAAACAAATATCTGATTTAAGATTAATAAAATTAATTTCATCGCTAAAAGGTTTGCACATTTTATTTTATTGGAAATAACCATGGATTATATTGTATGAATCAATGTTTTTTGGGTTTTCTCTATATTTGAAATAGAGATTTTTTTAACCATTTCTTGGGTTTCTTGATCGACTCTTCGTCTGTTCGATCAAACGATACAGATTTTTTTTTATTTTTTTTTTTTTGCATATTGATATTGGACGAATATAACGAGAGTTATCTTAAAAATCCGTGGCCTGAATATATAGTTTTCATAACAATAAAAATAATAATAACAAGGAGAGGTTTTCAACAATAACAATCATAATAAATAAATACCATAACAATGATAATAACAAGAAAGAAGAAAAGGTTTTCAGCAGCCGGGGACTCGGCAGACGCAGGAATCATTAGGGTAGGCGGTGGAGAAGCAAAAGCCGTGAGAGTCGTGGCCGG
>NW_010965304.1:2341153-2354190 GCF_000463585.1 Tarenaya hassleriana | reverse complement strand
TAAGGTTTAAAGTTATATATATATATATATATATATATATATATATATATATATATACATGTATGTGAAAATACCACCAGAATGATCCAAGCTTGAGAACGGAGCAGTAATATGATCATGAAAATGAAACCAGAAATTCAATTTCCATGTAAGGAGAAATCGAATCCGGAACGAGAAATACGAAGATTCACGAGGAAGAACTTACCGTAAGGAATGAACAGAAGCAACAAGACCACAGCCATAACCGAAAGCATCTTCATGGCTGCTTTTTCTTAATTTCACTTAACAATTCTGCGATATGCAATAATATATGTTGATGAAGAAAAACTCCAGGGAGAGAGAGGAGCATGCGCAGATTTATACGAGGAAGAAGAAGTTCATCTAAAAAGGGAAAAACAAATATATATGTATGAAATAAGTAATATTTCCGGAATGCCAAAATTTGTCAACTCTGCTCATCTTTTTGTTAAGTTTCCACAAAGTAAAAATCTTTATATCAATCTTTCTGTTTAAGGAAAGATTAAGACAAGATTCTTTGCATGAATATGTTTCAGTGAGTTTGCTTTGTTTCTTTTCAGACAGATTTTAAAATTTCTAATTTCAGTATGAAGCCAAAATCAACAGAACTGGTCATGAAAACATCAGATGAGGGTTTTATTATTACTTTAGCTTCTACAAATTAAGAGACTATATATGCTAGCTCTTATATATATATATAACGGAGCTTAACGGCGTGGCGGTGTTCCCTGACGTCATCCACCTGATCCGCGACTTGGCTAAGGGCTCCATCGAGTTTGACACCGTAACGGAGACGAGCGGAAAGCTCGGGATCATGTTCCTCCGTTTCCCTTTGAAGGTACTTCAAAGCCAAAAGTCAAAGTCAACCTTTTTATGTAAAGAGCCGGGAAGATTTCAATCATTTAATTTGGTTTTATGCATTATTAATATAAATGATAAATTTAGTATGTAAATCATATGATATTTTCTATATCTGGTTATATGTATATATATATATACCTTGTAAATAGTGACACATACATACATACGTACGTGATGAGCAGGCAAAAGTGGAATGCGGCATTTTGGTAAATACGGTCAATCAGACAATTTCTCGCCAAAGTTGCAAACCCGTCTAAAATCTTAACAAGAGGTAAATAGTGTATATACTATATATACAGTACAAATTACAGAGAAAAAAATAAGATAATTTATTCTTGGAACAAAGATATATATATATATATATATATATATATTTTATAGCTGATTATGAGTCCTAATTCTCTTCAGTTCCAAGCAAGGCCAGCAGAAAGGCCTTGTAGTCACCGGACGTCTCTTTCGCCACGGATTGAAGGAGACTGGCATTGTTCCTCTTGAGGTACAACTCGTCGATCTTCTTCAGGTCCTTCTCCGCACGCGTGACGATCACACGGCTCAAAGCATCTTCATCAGTCCCCACCTCATTGATCGCATTCCGCAAAACCTGAGTGAGAGTTCCGTGAAAACAAATTCCCTCATTAGTCATCTTTCGCAAGATTTATAGGGAACTGCCTTGATTTGATTTGAACCCTTGATATTCCGAATTATGAAGAGTCTTAGTTTTATTCCGATAGATCTTCCGTTTTCTAGTTAAAGAAAACTAAACTGAAACCCTTCATTATTTCCAGCAGTTGAAGGATATTCTAAGTTTTCTTGATCTGTAATGTCTTACTTTCGCGTAGTACCGATTTGGATTCTTGATACACCTGATGGCCGCACGCAGCGTGCTTAGGTAATCATCGGTCGGGTGATTGAGAAGATCCTGAAAACATCAACAGGCATGGAAAAACAAGGACAACCTCTTCATGACAAACTGGTAAGAGTGGTTTATTTTCTGTCCTAGATGAATATCCATGTGTCCCTCTTTTAGTTTTCTTACCTTAGTGACAGATCGGCCGTAGATATCTTTGTAGCGGTTGAAGATTGCGTTAAGCTGTGTCGTACTCCTCGTGCTCAGAACCCGGATAGTTTCTTCGTGGTCAACAGCCTTACCCACGATCTCGTCGTGAAGAATCCCGGCCTCTGACTGAGCCAACATCTCGTCCATTTCGTCTCCGTCGTACTTATAGGCGCTTGACATTGCTACCAAGAGCTGCATCAAAAACCAAAAGGGATACAATCAATGATGCAAGAAACATTTTTTTCAAAAAAAAAGTATATTCTTACGTACTCTCCTGATATCGCCAGACGTATGGGAGGCGAGATCTTCCTCGAGGGAACGCTTGTAACGTGTTTGGTAATAACGTCTAACGGCTAACAGATCTTCGGGTGATCTCATGCAGGAAATCTCTACGAGGGCCTTATAGTCAGGAACAGGCTTATGAATGGCCGAGTTGGCTAAGACAGCATCTCTCTCTGGTGGATCCATTACCCACAAGCATATGGCTTTCTGCAGGTAACATATATCAAATCCTTTTTTATCGACGTTGTGCATCGATTTACCGAGGTTGTTAGGATATGGAAAGATACAGTTATCGTATTTGAATAATGAGTTATCAAACCTCAAAATCGCCAGAGAGCTCGGATTTCATCTGGTGAATGAGATCCTCACTGTAAAGTTCTTGGTAAGCTTGCCTTATGAGCTTCCTCTGAAACATATTCCGGTGTCCTAATATCGATATTATCGCCCTTTCATCGGTTCCCAACCCTGAAACCGAAATCAAAACCATCAAAAGAAGGAGAGAAAACGAAACCTCGATCGGATCCATAATTCTTGAACTTTACAAAAAAAAAACACCCGAAAAGCGAGAACCTTGACAGGCTTTCTTGATCTTTTCGGCGTCTTCCATAGGGTGAAACTGGTGAGGAGCGACAAGGGTTGCCATCCTTATGATCCTTGCTTGTGTATATGTTTTCCTCTCTGTTACTCTTCTGTTTGGCCCTTCTTGTGCGTGTGTGTGTATATATACATATATATGTGCGTATAATTTGTTTGAAACAGTGCCCATTTAAAGTAAACTGTTGTAACGTTCATTGATTTATGTTATGAATCTAAGTGAAACTGTTTCTTATTAAGTACCCCCGACATTATGGACCGTTTTACGTCAATTTTCATTTGACAAAGTTATATTAAATTTCGGCTTAAAATGTTTCTTTAGTCTGGATTTGTTAGGCTGATCACATTAATAACTCGAGTCCCGGCCTAAAAGACAAACGGGCCGGTCCGGGCTTTTTTAAACCAAGCCCATAAATTTTACATACGGGTTCGGGTCGGTTTTCGGATCTCGGGCTTTTTGACGCGAACTGTTTCAGTTTTTTTTTTTTTTTTTTTGAATTTAATAACTATATACTAATGGAGGACCAAAAAGAGAACAGAACAGAAAAACATCGTTAGGAAAACACTATATTGTTTTACTATATAAATATATATAGTAAAAGCTACAAAGGTAAATCTCAATAGTAGACAAACTATTCAACCCCTTATTTAATACATTTATACATCTAATATTTTATGGTTCAATGTTCATTTAGAATTGCTTAATTTGATTTTTTTTTTTTGGTCAATTTTAATAGATACACTGACATTTGGTTAACCAACGAAATATACCCCAAAACTCATATCTAAAACTCAGATATTCGAAATCGAAAATCCAAATTTAGGAATATCTAACCGACGCCCACCTCCAAGCTTTAAGGATTCAGGATTTGTTTTCGAGCAAATTACCTCGTACAAATATTATCACGTGGCCGTGAAGTAACTGTAATGTCAAATTTAGGAATATTCGAAAAAACACGAAATCTAATTACAAAAGTGTAATACGATGTTAGTACAAATAAGTAAAGCAGAATATGATTATGATTATTAGACGCGCAAAGAAGAAAGCATTCTTGTCCGAAACATCAACTTAAAGCAGATGGAGAGTTTCTCACTTGGCCGTCGAGGTAAGCTGTCTGAGGTTATACTTTGCCAACTCCTTGTACTTCTCCACAACCCCGATCAAGCACACCGTCTGTAACGAATCAGCATACCAAACCGGTTATGCAAACATCGAGTAAGTTCGGTTAAGCGAACCAAGTATCGGATTGATCGATGGAAACCAGGATGTGAATGGAATAAACAGAGTATGGTGTTTTCCTTTACCTTGACAATTTCGACCACGACTGTAATGTCCGGACTGCTCAAATCAACTTTGTGAGGAGCGGGGACAGATTTTGCAACCGTGTTTATAATTTTCATCCTATCAATACCCGTGTTGGCCCGAGCCCCGTACAATACAGCAAACTGTAGTAAAGAAAAAGATGAAACTTCGTCATAGATGAATGCCTAGTAAACAAATCGGACCAACGTAATAGGTTTATTACCTTGCGTGGACTATCGGTCTCAACGGGAAAATACTCTTCTACGAGAGGTTTTATGGCTCTTGAAATTTCGTCCTCTGATGCATAACACGACACTTCCATCGGCAGAACTCTTAAGATGAACCTAATGTCACAAGGCATGTGAGAAAACAAAAAAGTGAAACGGAAACAGGTTAAAGAATTTTCGCTTTGAAGGGTTATTAGTGTGTAAACCAACCTCGACATATGCTTTCTTGTTGCAGCAGCAGATGTCATCATGTGCTGCACAATCTCCTTCGGCTTCGGGTCACCATCTCTCCTTCTCATTTGGATGAAGACTAGACCATTGCAACCCGGATCTAACTTCATAAAACGCCTCTGTTCAAACGAGAAATACTCTGTCAGCTCACAGAAGACATAAATCAAATTGCAAAATCAAAGATTATAAGACTGAACACAGATGAATGCATCAAAAAATAATGAACAAAGGATTTCAAAGCTATTGAAGGCACTTCTGCAGACCTTAGTCTTGTCTCCAAGTTCTTGAAGTTCAGCTTCAATCAACTTATCAATAGACTTCTCCTCAGTTTTTTCAGGTTTTACGTCATCAGATGTATTGGTCTCAAGACACTGCTTCTTTACCGGAGGCTCCTCCTCACTTTCGTTCTTTTGTTTTCCCAGATCTTCATCGTTCTCATTATTAACGTTTTCTACCGCATGTTTCTCTTCACATGACTTTTCACTGGCTACTCTTTCTTCAGCCACACCGTTCTTGTTGCTCTCACTTCCCTCCTCCTTTTTTCCCTCGTCTTTAGTTTCCTCTTCATCACCATCATCACTGTCATGATCCTCATCATCATCGTCTTCCTCGTCACTGTATGAAAAAGTAATTTTTTTGTTTGAAGCACTTTCAGTTAACCCTGAAGGCTTTACTTCCGAGTCTTTCCCATTCATTAGCTCCTCAAAGAACTGCGAAAAAAGGAGGAAATGTTACTCACAAAGATCAGGACTTACACTCAAAGACTAAAACCTAGAAAAACTCGACAAATTCTAAGCCCGTTTTCGAGTATCATGACATGAAAATGGGAACTTTTCTTTGCATCAGAAACAGGGAAGATAATGTGAAATCTCATTGTATGTTGGCTTTGCATTTCGGCATCAAAGGCACAAACTTTCGAACTTTGAGAGATTTAGCGTCAATATTATCTATAACAGCAGCGGATAAACGGTAGCTACAAATCAGAAAATTGATGGATTATGTCACTCAACTCTAGATGAACCAACGTACTTTATAAACTTGAATCGCCCATCAAAGATTTCGATGAATTCATCTAATCGTTGAGATTCTAATGAAAATCCAGAAATTAAAACCAGACGCTTAAACCAGATTCTCCGATCCATACACGAATCAGAGCCAATCGTTCAGAACAAAGCAAAACCCACGAACCCAAAAACAACATAAAAGCACGCGCGAAGGATTCTTAAGCAGTGAGCATGAGCAACTAATTGGGTGAAGCGAATCAAAATCATAAGCAAATTAAATAGAACCTTACAGAATCAATGACGTTGAGAGCTTCATGAGCAGCTTGATGCTCTCGTCCGCCATCGCAGGTGATGAAGAAGCCTTGAACTCCAGGTTTCAAAGGGTACGCACCTTTCTTCTTCACTGGTTTCTGCCAAAAAAAAAATCAACGAAAACACCGCAACGATCTTAGCCCTGTATGAATCCACACGGATATGCATACCTATATGCATAACATACACACAGACAGAGAAAGAGAGAGAGAGAGAGAGAGAGAGAGAGAGAGAGAGATTACGTTTTGAGGGAGATAGCGTTGTCTCCTCTTCTTACTCTTGTCGCCGGTGTTGGAGTGGGGTTTGTCGCCGGTAGCCATTGTAGGCGGAGAGAGAGAGAAATAGAGAGAGCGCGAGAGAACAAGAAGGGTTTTTCAGAGTTTGGGAAAGAAGGGAACAGACACCGAAACAGGCTTAAGTTTAGGTAGATAGATGGTGGGTCACAAGAGTCGTCTTTTGGGCTTAAACTTATAAGAATATCCAAACCTGTAAAATCAAAACCAGATTTCACGTCCAAAATTAAAAAAAAAAAACAAGTTTATAAAAAATAAATGTGAAAATAAAGTATTAAATAAAATTATGTTTAGCCTCATGGTAACGATATGCTTGAGTATTGGAATTATTATCTCTAAATATTTAAATTATAGACAAATGATTACAATATATAAATTATAGAAAATTGGCGTTTTGGGCAATTATAGACAAATGATTACAATATATAAGTTATAAAACACTGATTAACATCGACATGTTTACCATATAATACAATTTTAATTAAAAAACTTATATAAATTATTAAAAACGAAAATTTTGAATCCAAACATATTCAAATAGAATATAAAAATAGCTAAAAAAATATGAATAAATCGAAAATTTCTTTAAAAATCAACATTTTCATCTGAACTGAAAAAAAAAACAAGGAATCGAATCCAACATAAAAACTCCATTAGATATAGTTGAGAAATAATCGAACCTGAACCAAATTATTTTTACAGTAATCTGGTTAAATTCATAAATTAATTTTATTTTGCAGTAATTTCTACAGTAATCGGCTTAAAACAACTTCAACTTAATACCCAAAAAAAATACATACAACAGAGAAAACATTCTTCTGCAATAAACACAGAAGAAATGAAGAACGGTTAACGGTCTATGAACTCTTCTTCCCGACCTCCTCGGCGGCCGCTGCGGCGAGTAAGGCGGCCCCGAGGCCCGAACCATCCTCGGTGATCTTCAAAACGACGTTCCGGGCGACAAAATCCCGTCCTAAGATCTCTTCCAAACCTTCTTTCAAATACTCTCTGAATTTCTTGTAACTTGCGTATAAGCCTCCTTCAATGGCCACAACACTTCTTGAATTACCCTCTTCTCTCCCCATCTTCTTCAATATTCCGGCGATTCCCGCCGCACCGAGTCTCCCCGCCCGTCTTGTCACGGCATCGCATACTCTTACCACGATTCTTCTCATCCTTAATGGTACGTCCTTTATCTGAATCTCCGAAAGAAAGATATATATAAGAAACTACTAAGGTTTATATCCGAAAACAAGATGACGATACCGATTCTTGGATCGATATTATGGATTTCGTGCTCCGGTTTCGATCATTCGATTCAAGAAATTAATCAAACTTCAATTCGAACATATCAAATGAGATCCAAAGATTGCGGTTTTCAGATTGAGTATCGAAGAACGAAAACCTTACCTGGAGAAGGTCTCGTAGGATCCGTTCTACTTCTTTCAGTTCAGAGGATTTGTCTTGGTGCATCGCCGTTATATAAGGAGCACTGTAACGTTACCACACGACGAAATAACGATCGGGAAGATATATACGATTCAATATCATAGGCACTTTTTTGGACACGCTAACGATCTGAAAGATGTCGTAAAATGAAATGGCGAACCTCAAAATAGAGGGTCGGGACAACATATCCGCCGCTTGCCTAAACTCGTCGGATTCTTGTGAGATCCTAAGCAATACTCTCCGAACGATTTCTCCCAAGTACATCCCGGATATCATTTTCTCGTAAGCCTGATAATGAAATCGGGTAAAATAACGACATCCTGACACATCTTAGTCCACATATCATTAACTATCAATCGAGACGAACTCACCATTTCATTTGGATTGAGAGATTCTGCATCCAACTCGATATCATACGACGTTCTTGGCAGATGAGACGAAAAGAAGTTTCCCCACTCCGTGTTGATGACCTGAATCGTTATGATTCCGTAACGTTCTGATCCAGAATCGATATCAAAATGTCGAAAAATCATGTTTTCCGTAGTGATAGGAAGCGTACCATTTGTCCGGAAGGCGTGAGCAACCCGGGAGACTTTGTTATATTTTCGGTTTTCTCTACATAAGCGGCATTGGTACCAGTCCCTATAATAACTGCAGCAACCGTGTCTTGATCGTGGTAATGCGCAAGAGCTAGCGATCCTACGGTATCGTTCACCTTTTTTCCATCAAAAAGACGGTCCGATGCTTCAAACGTTTATATCCCGAAAACAATATATGAATCCTATGTAAGGAAATAAATATTTTGCTGCTCCGGTTTGAGATACTTACAAGGGCTGTGACCTGCATATTCACCCGTCTCTTGTCCAACGCTGCTTGGAGAAGTCCCGAAACCTCTTCATGCACCTGTCGGGATTTCAACAGAAACGGCTCGTAAAGATGACGGTATCGGAAGTTTCTACATTGTCTTTTTACGAGGAGAGGACGACGGAAAGGGTTACTTGGCCGACTAACCGCGTCTTTTATCGCGAACCCTTTTGTCCACCGGATGAGATTCCCGGACGAAACAGACGTCTGCTTAACCGGGAACGAGAATGTGAACCCGAGCCGCCTTTTTCCCGAATCAGAAACAGCATCCTTTCCTTCCTTCCCGACGAATCTCTCTATCGACGAGGCTAAGAAATCGAAGAAAGCCTGCAACACAAGAATGGATTTCGAATCGAAATGCCGATGAAAAACATACTTGTAAAGAAAGTAAAGATCTCTGAAGAAACCGACCTCGCTCGTTCCTTTCATCAGATCTTGGGGAATATGTTGTCTGTCCATGTCCTGAACCTCTAGAGACGATCTCTCGCCTCCGAGGGAAACCCTTAAGATCCTAAAATTGGTTCCTCCTACGTCCAGCGCGTAGAAAATCCCCTTCGCGTTCCTGAAGGAAAAAAAAAAAAAAACACGATAATGGTTCCGTACATTAGCTTCGGTTTGATCCAAAAGGGCGGCTTAGCTGCTACAGAAACATGTTAATGTCCGAACAAGTTTCAGAGATTTAGTTGCTTGTTCTGTCTGAAACTACACACCATTGTTTATTGACAGTTTGAAACGGTGGACCCGAACCAATTTGGGTTTAAATGCAACTGAACAGGAAACCTATTTCCAAATCTTGAAAACTTGAGTTGAGTACCAAATCATTGAAAGAAATTTAATTACCAGTCAGGAAGAGCATGAACAAAAGAGATCAGCATCTTGATCTTTGCCTCATCCTCAGATCTCAATCCCTTTTCCATCTCCTCCGCCATCGCCGCCGCCAATTTCCTCAGGGTGTCCACGTCAGCATCGCATGCCGCCTCCAGCTCCGCCGTCAGCCTCTCCGTCGCCGTCTGTTCCATCTCCGCCATATATTTTTTACCAATAGAGTTGCAATCACAGAGATAATGTCTCTAAACGTGGAGTATGCATTAAAAAAACATGTGTATATATATATATATATGTGTGTATAGAAGTTTGACAGAGGATGAAACCCGCCAAGAAAAGTCAACATCCAAGTTGCCAAAACCGGATATTATTTTCCCGTGAATCGGATAAAACTATGGGGACTATTCTCGAGGCGGTTTTTGGATTTGCATTATGGGAACTTTTCTAATTAAGTTTGGATTTTGTTTTTGTTAATTCTAATTAAATTTGGATTTGGTCCTTTTTCCTGGATTATAACTAAAACAATTCTCTATATCTAAAAATTTCTCACATTTTTTACATTTATGAATATTTCATGATATTCTCACATTTATTTAAATTGTTATATTTCTTATTAGTATAAAAAATGTCCTTCAAAACTAATTATTTAAAATTATTAAATATTACTCGGAAATTAACTATTGATTAGTTTTTTTACTAAATAAAAAATGGAATAAAATCAATCTTTTTAACTTAAAAAACAATTTAATTCGAAATAAAGACAAATCAACAATAACAAAAAAATAATAATTAAAATATATGTAACAACATTTTCATCAATAAAAAAAATGAAAAGTAAAAACAAAATCAAATCCAACATAAAATAGAATTAAAAAATAACCGAACCTAAACCGAAACCGAAAACCAGATCCTATTTCATACCATCCAAATTCACAAATTAATTTTATTTTGCAGTCATTTCTACAGTAAGCTGCTTAAAAACAACTTCAACTTGATAACCCCAAAAAAAAAACATAGAACAGAGAAAAACATTCTTATGCGCAAACACAGAAGAAATGAAGAACGGTTACAAACTGTGAATTCTTCTTCCCGACGTACTCGGCCGCTGCTGCTGCGAGTAAGGCGGCCCCGAGCCCCGAACCATCCTTGGTGGTCGTCAAAATGACGTTTCGGGCGACATAATCTTGTCCTAAGATCTCTTCCAAAGCTTCTCTCAAATACTCTCTGAGCTTCTCGTAATTTGCATATAAGCCTCCTTCAATGGCCACAACACTTTTTGACTCACCATCTTCTCTCCCCATCTTCTTCAATATTCCGACGATTCCTGCCGCCCCGAGTCTCCCCGCCCGTCTTGTCACTGCATTGCATACTCTTACCACGATTCTTCTCATCCTTAAAGATACGTCATTTACCTGAATCGCCGAAAGAAATCACAAATTACTAAGGTTTATATCCGAACACATGATGATGATGATGATGGTGATATCGATTCTTGGATCGATATAATGGATTTAGTTCGAACATATCAAATGACAGCCAAATATTGTGGTTTTCAGGTTGTATCGAAGAACGAAAACCGTACCTGGAGACGGTCTCGTACGATTCCTTCTACTTCTTTCAGTTCGGAGGATTCGTCTTGGTGCATCGCCTTTATATCAAGAGCGCTGTAATGTACCACACGATGAAATAACGACCGGGAAGATATATGATTCAACATGATAAGCTTTTGTTTTAGGACACGATAAAAGATTGAAAGATTTCGTAAAATGAAATGGCAAACCTCAAAATAGATGGTCGGGATAACATATCCGCCGCTTGCCTAAACTCGTCGGATTCTTGTGATATCCTAAGCAACACTCTCCGAACGATTTCTCCCAAGTACATCCCGGATATCATTTTCTCGTAAGCCTGATGTCGAAATCGGGTAAAATAATGGCATCCCAACACATCTTAGTCCACATATCATTAACTATCAATCGAGACGAACTCACCATTTCATTTGGATTGAGAGATTCTGCATCCAACTCGATATCATACGTCGTTCTTGGTAGATGAGATGAAAAGAAGTTTCCCCACTCCGTGTTGATGACCTGAATCGTTACGATTCCGTAACGTTCTAATCCAAAATCGATATGAAAACATCGAAAAGTTATGTTTTCCGTAGTAATAGGAAGCGTACCATTTGTGTGGAATCCTCGGCTAACGCCGGAGACTTTGTTATATTTTTCGTTTGCTCCACATAAGCGGCATTGGTACCAGTCCCTATAATAACTGCAGCAACCGTGTCTTGATCGTTGTAATGCGCGAGAGCTAGCGATCCTACGGTATCGTTCACCTTTTTTCCATCAAAAAGACGGTCCGATGCTTCAAACGTTTATATCCCGAAAGAAAAAAACATATTGTAAGGAAATAAATATTTTGCTGCTCCGGTTTGAGCTACTTACAAGGGCCGTGACTTGCATATTGACCCCTCTCTTGTCCAACGCTGCTTGGAGAAGTCCCGAAACCTCTTTATGCACCTGCTGGGATTTCAACAGAAGCGGCTCTTAAAGATGACGGTATCGGAAGTTTCTACATTGTCTTTTTTCGGGGAGAGGACGACAGAAAGGGTTACTTGGCCGACTAACCGCGTCTTTTATCGCGAACCCTTTTGTCCACCGGATGAGATTCCCGGATGAAACAGACGTCTGCTTAATCGGGAACGAGAATGTGAACCCCAACTGCCTTTTTCCCAAATCAGAAACAGCATCCTTTCCTTCCTTCCCGACGAATCTCTCTATCGACGAGGCTAAGAAATCGAAGAAAGCCTGCAAAACAAGAATGGATTTCGAATCGAAATGCCGATGAAAAAAACACCTGTGAAGGAGGTAAAGATCTCTGAAGAAACCGACCTCGCTCGTTCCTTTCATCAGATCTTGGGGAATATGTTGTATTTCCATGTCCTGAACCTCTAGAGATGATTCCCCGCCTCCGAGGGAAACCCTTAAGATCCTGAAATTGGTTCCTCCTACGTCCAGCGCGTAGAAAATCCCTTTCGCTTTCCTGAAGATGAAAAAAAAAACACGATAATGGTTCCGTACATATTAGCTTCTCGGCAAAGGGCAAGGATTCGAGCCTTTGCTGTTACAGAAACATGTTAATGTTCGGACAAGTTTCACAGATCCATTTGCTTGTTCTGCCTGAAACTAAATGCGCCATTGTTCGTTGACAGTTTGAAAGAGTGGGCCCATATCGATATGGATTTAATGCAACTGAACAGAACACATAAACTTCAGTTGTATTAGAGCTCCTGGTTATTTCCGGTCTGATTTCCCGGTCCGAGCTAGGCTGGCGAGCTGATTCAGTCTTTCCCGCTCAAGATCTTTTTCATTCCATCATATTTTTCTGTTCAGATATTTCCTTGATTGCATATCAGTTCTGTTTTTCTTTCTACTTGTATATATATATATGTTGGTCACTAAATTCCATATCTATCTTTCAATAAGTTGACCACCGAATCATTGGCCCGAAAAGAACCCGTATGAGAAGAAATTTAATTACCAGTCAGGAAGAGTATGAACAAAAGAGATCAGCATCTTGATCTTTGCCTCATCCTCAGATCTCAATCCCTTTTTCATCTCCTCCGCCATCGCCGCCGCCAATTCCCTCAGGGTGTCCACGTCAGCATCGCATGCCGCCTCCAGCTCCGCCGTCAGCCTCTCCTCCGCCGTCTCCGCC
>NW_010965304.1:2266013-2340835 GCF_000463585.1 Tarenaya hassleriana | reverse complement strand
CTCCCCCGCCGTCTCCGTCTCCGCCATATAAAGTTTCAAACTTTTTTTTTTACCAATAGAGTTGCAATCGCAGAGATAATGTCTCTAAACGTGGAGTATGCATTAAAAAAACATGTGTGTATATATATATATATATATATATATATGTATAGAAGTTTGACAGAGGATGAACCCCGCCAAGAAAAGCCAACATCCAAGTTGCAAAACCAAATATTATTTTCCTGTGAATCGGATAAAACTACGGGAACCATTCTCGAGGTGGTTTTTGGATTTGCATGATGGGAACTTTTCTAATCAAATTTGGATTTGGTCCTTTTTCAATGGATTATAACTACACCAATTCTCTGTATCTAAAAGTTTCTAACATTTTTTACATTTATGAATATTTCATGATATTCTCACATTTATTTAAATTGCTATATTTTTTATAAGTATTTCTTATCAGTGTGAAGACTGTTATTCAAAAATTACTATTGATTATTTTGATTAGTTTTTTTACTAAATAAAAAATGGAATACAATTCAATCTTTTTAACTTAAAAAACGATTTAATCCGAAATAAAGACAAATAATAAATTTTTTTAATTAAATTATATGTAACATAACCAAATTTAATATGGTTCAGAAAAATAAAAAATAAATAAATATTAAATTGAAATTGTTAAATGTAAATCAAATATGGCGAAAATGGATATAAAGTAAAAATTAAAATAAATAAAAATGAATACAATAAAAAGTATTCTAATTCTTTATTGTTTTGCACATCGTAGACGTAGATGGTTTATTTATTTAACTATACTCTCCATTATATAAAAAAGAATCTATATTTAATTATCGGGTACCGTAAAAAAAAACACATGTACACGCTTTGTCCTTTTCGGTGTTCTGTATCTTTTTTAACCGTGGCTTCTGAGTTCCGACAAAAGGTGGATAAGATTACGAGTACGACAAACAAAACATGGAAACCAAAAAAGCAAGAAGAATTCGTGGTATTTGAACGGTCCAATCAAAATATCTACATTCCAAATTCCACTTCATATAATGAAATTAATATTTTTTTTTGTGATTAGCATAATAGTGGAGAAGCACCTTTCGCTCTAATTACCGAAAGATTGGGGAAAAAAAAACCCAAAGGAGAAGCGAGGGGCGGCGATTTTCCGAGACCGGAGAGGGCTTCATCTAACCGGAACCCGCTGACTTGGGCAGAGGGTTTGGACCTTCACGATCGATTGTCGAAGAACAGGAAAATGAAAAAAAGAAAAAAAAATTGGAAAACGATCAAAGAAAGGTTTCAAATGGGAAAACGCATTGACTTTGCTTTGGTCTTTGATAATGCAAAAATACCAAACAAACAGAGGCTTAACAGAAAAACTAGATATAGCAGAGCATGTTATCGTCTTCTACAACATCACAGATGTCTCTGTGGTCTGAAACCAGACACAGACAAAAGAGACAGCAAACGAAAAAGGAAAAAAATAAAAAGAAAAAAAGGAAGTCCAAATACGGAATTAAGATTGTATTTTTCTTCCGAGTATTCGTTCTTATGCGTCGGCTTTGTTAGTAGTATAGTGTCATCACTTGATGAAAAACCTGCGATCGTGATATGATTATCATATAATATGAATCTCTCTACCTCCTCTTCCTGCTCCTCCTCCTGGTATATATATATATATGACTTAGCTATACATATACATGATTCCTACTTCCTTGTGTATGCTCTCTCTACTTGTCTGCAACCCGGAAAAAAAAAACCCGAAATGATTTCTGGTTGTTTGTTCCAAGATGATGGGAAGCCATAGGAGCTTTTACCTTTTTATTACATACACCTCGGCAGCCTCATATCCATAACACAAAAAACCTGCCCAATACACACGGGTGAAAAAAAAAACGATACTGTGATATATGACGAAACATCTTCTGTGGATCAGAAGTAAGAAACGAACAGATGTAAGACTGTTATGCATACACTTCACTAACCGTTGGCATTTATGAGGTACAACAGCTACTGCTGCATCATACCACTGAGAGTGGCGGCTCGGGGTTATTGCCAGTAGCAGCCAAGACTGCAACTTTTGCATCGGTTTCAGCAGATTCATCGGTTTTCGTCTGGCCATCATCAGCATCAGCGGCGGATTCCACACAAGGGAAGAGGTTACTAGGAAGAACAAGCTTTATGGTGCTTTCACCGCCCGGTTCAACTGTTTCACTATCATTAGTGCCTTCTTTTGCAATTGAATTGTTATGGTAAACGCTACCTGAGCTTTGCCCCAGGTAAGGATGCGCATTGGCTAGATGGGTATTGCCATTTACTGACAAACCATGAAGCAACAATGTTAATGAGATAAGAATCATCGGCCTCGTTAGTAAACAATAACTAATTTCGATCCTAAAGTGCATAATGTAAATCCACCAACCTTCTAAACCTTCAGGTCCCGGGTTTTCGGATGAGAAAACAGAGTTTTGGTTACTGCATGATGAAAAATAAGCAGGAGATCCCACAGATAAACTACGCTGGTGATGTGGCATTATGCCGTTCTTAAATTCAGGAAGTTGCAGATTTATAAAACGTCTCCTTTCGAGTTCGATGGCTCTCTGCAGTTCAACCTGCTCCATTTTCCTTCTCATCATCTCTTGTCCATCGTAGAGCATCTTTGAACCTACAACATCAAAGACGAGAAGAGGGCCTCATTAAGCGGAAAACCCTATAAACATAACTCGGGAAAGTGAGCAAAAGGCACATATCTGGCTATTGACACGAGATTATTAGCATCTTACAAAAATCGAAATTGATCATTCATTCAAAATTGAAAATTAGGATACTAACCCAGGGGGAAATCACACTGTTCCCTGGGATCAACCCCAGATGGACTGGAACACGGAGAAAATTTCCCTCGCAAAATCTGCTGTTGAATCAGATGCTGCTGCTTCCTATCATCAATAAGGTAACAATGACCCATTAGAACTCGAGAGAGATAGACCACAAAAGGAAGAATTACCAGTAACACATTAAAACCCAAAACAAAGAGATGGCAAAAAAGAAAAATCAAGGGCAAAGGAAGAATCATACCTGTCCAAGACTTTCCCTTTCTCTTTGTAATGTTTCACAAGAACACGTGAATCGCAAATGAAATGGGGATTCCCTCTAGCTAACACGAGCTTCACGGTCTCGGGATGGACAAACGAAACAAATCCGAACATACGCTTCTGCTGGTAAGGAATCCTCACATCTTGCACTGCTCCAAAAAGGCTTCAAGAGAAAACAAACCCATTAACCATCCATCAAAAAGCCGAAGCCACATATTTTCGAATAGCTATCCTATAAACCATAAAACACTATCAGCACAACAAATTAACCATTTCCATCATTCAAAGAGAAACACAACAAAGGATTCAAGAAACATTGTTTAACAGACGGCTGCCTGAAAATACCTGAAATAGTTTGCAACATCCTCGTCCTTGAAGGTGCTATCAGCAGGGAAAGTCAAGTAAATCTGCCTGGAAGCGGAGCTCGACTGATCGCTGAAGTGCATGGCCATAAGTTCGCTCCTCTCAAGCCGCCCCGGGCTGCTGCTCCAATATCTATCATCACCAAAAGGTAACGCACCACCCACTCTGCTGCAAGTGAACACAAAAATTAACTATTAAAGTCACCAAGAAACACAAACTCCACAGTAAGTTTTCACTCAATTTGCAGCACACGAAGAAATGAACTTACACATGCAAAAATGTTGGGGAAAAAACAGAATCAGGAGGATAGTAGCCGAAAGAAAGCACCATGCAATAAAATGAACAAAGAACTAGATCAAATACCAACCACACAAATTTATAACCTGAAAATGAGGAGTATAATAAGTAATAACCCAATACAGAAACTCGAAAAAACAAAGAATCAGATTCCGACAAGCATTTTTTAGGGCATATCAAAGCTATATATTAAGAATGGTAAAGCAGAATACTTGGGCAAGATTCATATACCGGTGAGGGTGCTGATGCAAGAGTAAATCTATTCTCTTCTCGTTTGGCAACTGAGGAACCCTAGCCAAGAACTGAGCAGCAGCCAATCTCTGCTGCTGATAAGCCATCTTCATTCTCATCATCTCCTCTTGCTGCCGCACAAAGCTTTCCACTTTTCTCGGCGAATCGACCATAACGCCATTACCGTCAACATTATCTGGAAAGCCAGCGTGGATAAACTTGCAGCTCTCGCCATTCTTGCAGAAACCGCGACTATAATACATACAAGGCTTGAATCCCGCATCAAAACCATCATCCTCGAACCCGAAACACGCATCTGCCGAGAAACTCCTCCTGTGCGAATGGGTTTCGCCAACGTTGACGGAGTAGTCCAACGGAACCCGGGGATCTATAAATTCCTCGGTTTTCGAAGACGAATCGTCGAGAAATGAGAGGTAATCACCCAGCTGCTGCTCATCAAGTAAATCAGCACCGGTGCCACTGTCACCACCCGCATCTGCTACAGGCCCTTCGTTGTTTTGATGAGAACCAGAGGGTTTTGAGATCGGCCCACTACGAATACCGTCGAGCGAGAGAAAATGGCTCGGTTTGGGGGAAATGTGGGTGTTGCTCCCGTTAGGGTTTGCACTAATCAGTGGCCATGAAGAGTTGGAAGACGGAGACGAAGGGGAATTTCTACAGAAATCCATGAACCCATTAGGGTTACCGCCTCTTCCGTTGATGGGTGGCCGACAAATAGGGTTCAACGGCGAAGGAGACGGCGGAGTTGACGGCGCAGACAAGTTGTTCGACGGTAGTCCCAACTGGGTTTTCACTTTCACAATCATGGACTGCAACACTGCCTCTGGTCCGAGAGCCAAACGCATCAAATCCCTCTCCTCGCAGCCGCGCAAGAGAAGATACCCAATGATCTTCGGCGCGAACTCCGGCTCCAAGCTTTTGATTTTCGACAAAAGCATGGCTGTCGGGTCGCCGGAATCCATGGCTTCTCAGGGGTTGACTTTGCCGGAAGCGGCAGAACACGGGGAGAGAGCGAAAATTCGAGTTTTTGAAACCGAAACTGAAAAAAAAAAATGTGAGCGGGATTGAGAAGATGAGAAGAGAGATCTTCCCTTCCTTCTTCGCTCGCTTCTGTGTTCTTTCTCCTTTCTCTACAATTTCACAGTTCACTCCTCTCTTTATCGCTCATCCAGTGGAAGACCACTTGGGGAAACGGTGCGTGTGTTAAAAACATCAACTTTCTAGGAAACTGTAACAACAAACATAATAAGAAATAATAATTTGCCAATAATATTTATTGCGTTTTGGTAAATGATGATTCGTGCGGTGTCTCTTTGGTAAATTTGAGATTTTTACTGATTCTGGGCGATTGAAAATTGGGAACTTTTGATACATTCAAATCTGATTCTGATGGGTGAAATATATTGGTTTGACAAACAATGGGTTGTGACTCAATTAGGTTGGACAATATTTCCAGGCCTTCTAGACAAATTATTTTTATTTTATTTTTAAACATTTCACCATTCCAATTTATTTTGCTCTCAATGCCCGGAAAAAAGGTATTTTGTTTTATACCCAGAAAAGAAAATGTCCATTGTTATTCACAATTATATTCCTAATGAATGTATGAACATACATGTATAATTTCTGCAGATAATTTATTAATACTATTTATTTTACAACTATTTATAAAAATATTTCAGAATAAAAAATCTTAAAGTGCTGTAAAATCAGTGTCAGAGAGGGGAGAGAGAGATTTTCTTTCTACTTAGCCCACGCCAACTTTTTGTTGCCGCATTCATAGGCGGTGCAATCCACGCGCGATGAGAGCGCGTGAGGTCAATGACTTTTCTTCTCTTCGAGGAATTCACGGGGCACCGAAATTTTCACTACGACTATTTTACTGAAAGGCACCGAACTTTCATGTTCGTCACTATTTTTCACCGTTGGATTCAACTGTGTTCATAGTTTTGACAGAATTGGACGGTTCTGATTCTTCCATTACCAACATTATTATTATTATTATTATTATTAATTATAATAATAATGGTGCTGTCTATTTCTTGGGGTTTCCTGCGGGACCTTTTTATTTGTTGGATTTACAGACTTTTGAAATAATTCAGGGACCACAACAACAAAAAAATGTGTCGGAGAATCTGGAAAATCTCAGTAGGCTTCCGCTGTGGGTTTTGATTAGTTTAGATCCTTGGGTTTTTGAATTGGGTTTGGGTGCCCACCGGTCGGATTTTGTTCATGTATTCGATCTCGGTCCTGTCTTGTCCGACCGATCACCGGTTTCGGTCCGTAAAAGTTGGTAAACCCGAGTTTTAGATATCCAATATTGGAGGATATTTCTAGGTGATGAATATTCGTTTCGGATTCAGTTTAGAAATAATTCGATTTGATTCTTTCAATTTTATAAAAATATATATCAATTATTTATTATATCGTATTCGATTCGGTTCTGGTTCGGTTTTAGTTTTTATTAAAAAAATAGATATTCTTAAGAAAATCAATTTTTCAGATTTTTTAAAATTCAGTTCGATTCGATTTTGGAAAATTTGATTTTTTTAAAAAATATCATTCGAAAATTTTGGATTGTTCGATTCGGAAATTATCGTATTTTTCTATTCGATTTCGAAGAATCATATCGAATCAACAAAACGAAACGATGAATTGAAAGAAAAAGAAAAGAGAACCGGAAAATCGAAACTTCGAATATTCAACTAACAAATACTAATATAAAGTTTCGTATGCTAAAGATCACGTTAATTTCTAATTTCTAGTTTTTATTTATTTATGAAACTTTTATGTATTTTGTTTTCATATTAGATTCGTTTTGTTTCGTTTATTATTCGAATTAGGTCTTGCTTAATAACAATATTTATATAAAAAAGTTATCATTTTGTTCAGTTTTGTTGGTAAAAAAAATATATGATTTTGTTGCATTCTTCATGAATTTCTTTTGTGTTAGACATGTTATCTGCTTTTGCGTTTCTATTTGTAATAATATATATATATATATATATTAGTATATAGTATTTTGTCGTTTTGCACGTGTGTGCATGTATTACATATATATACACACAAATTATAAAATGGTATAAAGGGGTTATGCTCCAAGATTCCGTTCGTGCATTGTCAGGAGGCCATGTGAGGGCAAGAACTTGTGGTGTCCATCTATGATCTCTCTATATATATTCGTGCTATATATATATATATATATTAATTTAGTTTTCTCTTTTTTAATCGTAGAATTCGATTTTTCTCTTATTTATAAAAAAAACTTTGTTCTAATGGAGACTACTATCTATAGAAAATAAGAATTTTATTTAAATATAATGTTATATATTTAAATTCGTTATTTGATCAACATAATTTTTCAATAGTTCGAGTATATATATTTGAAAACAATCCAACATATATAAGATTTACTGCTAACAAAAAAAACAATTCAACATATCACTGAAGATTAATCGATATTTAAATAATTAAAACATAACCAATCCGATTATTAGAATGAACCACTTGGCAGCTTATAATATCAACGTGACAGTATTATGTGTAGTATATGTCTATTTTTTAAATACGTACAAATTTTCTTAGTATAGATTATTATAAATAATGAATAACGACATAACTTAACAAACGTAAAATCAGAGAATCGTTATCCAATGTTTTGTTGTCTTCAATCACAGATATTTAAATTCAACAAAGACAAAATTACGAAATAAAAAAAATTAAAAACATGTTTAATTGAATAATAAGACCTAAAAAAATAATGGATATACGATCCGATCATCTCTACTTCGTATATAAATATTGCATGGAGGTTGTTATACGCATACGGAGAAAATAAGCCACGTATGCATAAAAATGTGTATATTCACCAATGTAGAATTGGACCCACAAGAGTATGAGACAAAAGAGTCCTTGAAAACTTACAACTAATAATCACATGAATATGACCGTACATTTTGCTTTTTTATTTATTTTTTAAACATTTAATAATACATTGTATAATAATTCTTATGAAAACCGACTAAATATATAATATGTTTTAAAAATATATGAAATCGAATTTTAATCGATTCGAAAAACATTCTCCACCAAAACTACTCAAAATTTTACTTTTTTTATAATTTAACTTTAATCATTTATATGAAAGATAAAAAAAGAAAAAGAAATTGTAGTTGAAATTGGCAACCAAAAGAAACCTCTAGTTACATTATTTCATTGTGTTTCGTCAAGTGCACAATCTAATTGGTCTTATAGTTTTCCCAAAATAATAATTAAAACTAAAAGCTAAATGTAAAAACAATGGTTTTTAAAATAAAAACATAAATATTTTATTTTATATATGGAAGTTAAAACATATTGATAATAAATAGTAAATTGGAACCGCGTAGCAAAAACAATGGTTTTTAAACAAAGAGAAAATATTTAAAAACACTCTTAAAATATACTGTACAAAAAAATTAAATAGATATTTTTAAAAAATTAAAGAATATCCATGGAAAAAAACTACAATATTTTTAAGGGTAAATTTATGAATAGAATCTCAAACTATGCAATTACGCTACATACATACATATTAATTTACCATTTTCACTGCAATTTATATTGCACATTTTGTTAATGTACAACCGTCAATCTTATTCACCGCAGTAATAAGGATAATTTAAACAAAAGTAAATCAAGAGAGGACCAACAAAAGACTCTTGGGCCCCCATGCATCATGTACAAGTGCAGTAGTTGTGGTTTCTGCCATAGTTGCAATGAATATCAAGTTGGGGTCTACAAAATTTACACAAAATGTGAAATATTGGTATGCTCTTTAATCAATCTCTGCAAACTTTATCCTTATAAAGTTATCTTTGCACCTCACAATCCCATAATTGAGAAGAAGAAAAAAATGTTACAATAAATATTAAAATTATAAAAGACGAGGTGGGTCCAAATGTGATTTTAATAATAGTTTATTGTACCATAGAATTTGAGATAAATTGCCAAAAGAAATTCTGAAATTAGTTCATGACAGAGAGAGGACCTTTTCAAGATTTTTGGTCAGGGATCTCTAACACAGCCAAACACTGAGGGTTCTTGACTTCTGTTAGTCCCTATGAACCAAACCGAATCGAACTAAACTAAATCGAACTGAACTTAGTTGTAACATCAATGAGAGTGCCAAAGATTTCTGAAAGACTGAAACTTTCCATGGAATGGAGACAAGGGAAAGGAGGCTGGGACAAAACCTACATGCGAGCATCTAAACCATCTGCAGTATCCAGTTGTAGTTGTTGCCTCGGATAATTGGTCAGACACATGCGAGGAGAACGGGATTTGGTTTCGAGGATACTGGAACTCTGAATTCTCTGGTCAGATCTGGTTGTTGAGCCCATCATCATACCATAGACGCTTTAGATCTCACCTTCACAGGCTCCAAAACAAGAGTGTGATGTGTTGTTTCAGGTTAATCATCAAAGAGATCTTCGGTCTCTTTCCCGTGTTTGGACACCCGGATATAGAAACTAGAAATATCCATGAGAGAACCGACTTACATCGCGTTTATATCAAGCGTGCTTGAACAGCTTCATGCTAAGCCAATGAAAGTAGATAGCAACCATTAGGACAGGTAGAGTGAGAGGTACCAAGAGGCAGTAATACCTGAAAGATTCAAAAAGAAACCCGGAGAGATTAGAAAATCCGATGACATATGAAACAAAATTCGTAATACACAAACATTAAAATATGATTCAAAGGAAAAACTACACTATGAGAAAAACGTACAACAGGAGCAACCACCACGGGTTCATCTCTCATGGAAAAATGGAATTGAGTTTCAAGTAAGTGAACAAAGTGTGAACCTTTCAATCAGTGCATAACCTTGAAAGTACTGCTTACTACGTTATTGATAACTAAACAATGAACTTACAGTAAAAGAAACCTAAATTATAGATTCTTTGACAGTTCTACATTACCCGATTTCGGTTTCATGATGATCTAGATGCTCTGACTACAAGAAACAACCATCAGGGTTAGATAAATAGGTATTAGAACTCCGAGCGAGGAGCCGACCAAAACCACGAGAATGACAGTTTCAGTTCTGACAAAATTGAACCATAACCAGAGATTAGAAGCCCTAACCAGAGAGTGTGCATAGCATCACTAGACATAACCTGAAACATCTTCCTTCCACTCACATCATACTACCAAATATTCACATTTCCAACAATCCAAAATTCCGACATCGAGTTCCTCAGCCTAGATAACAAGTACCCTTTTGTCTAAAACACATTACAGTCCACAAAAGTGCAAATTTCACATTGTTGGATTCACCAACGATATACACCACTACAAGCCAGGAAACGTGAAGAATAAGGTACCTGTCACTTTGTATAGCTTGGATTACGGGATTGTCAGAGATCGGAAGCAGCTTAGACAAGATCGTAGTAAAAACAAATCCGAATAATGAAACCGAGCCGAAGATCACGAAAAAGAATCCCCAGAACTCCATCGTTCCGGAAAAACTGAGCCGAGAAAGCTTCATTTCCAATATCTTCCTACTGAATCTACAGCCACAAATGGTAAAGAAACAAAATTTGAATTTCATTCAGGCAATTCATCGAACACGTAAGTTTCATCGCCTCCAAAAACTCCCGATCGATCTTAAACAACGACGTAAACCCAAGATTCGAAACCCATATAGAGTTTCCGAAACTGAGGAAGAAAGAACAAAGGACGCAAATTCGATAACAATCCAAATAACTCAAGCGAGAAAAGAGAGGAGAAAATCGAATTAGGAGAATGTAGTAAAAGTATTATACAACGAAAAATCTAAAATTCAAAGAAAATTCAAGTAAAGGAAGGGAAATTCTACTACTTGCATTGATATGGATGAAATGATGTTGCCGAGGAAGATTGAAATGTCGAAAACAAGAATTTAAATTTCATTTACCTAATTTTTTTTTCAAATTTTCGATCTGCAAAAAAAAAAGTTTTGAACTTTCCGAAGTATTTTATTAGCTTATGCTTCTTGACGACGTCGTTTAGGCTTGAAGTCCGATGAGAACTGGCAGTCGTTTCAAAGCCCATTGGAAAACTCCTTTGCAAAGAAGCGGACTTTTCACTTCAGCGAGGGAGAGGCAGGTTTCTCTGTAGAGAGAGAGAGAGAGCTTGCAGGCTGAGATCAGCTATGGCGACGGCGGCGGATGCGGAAGCGGTGGATTTCGAGCCGGAGGAGGACGATTTGATGGACGAGGACGTTGGTGGGGACGCGGAGGCATCGCCGAGGGCTGCTGGTCAGATGCCGAAGCTCAAGTCCGCCATCACCGGCACTGACTCGTTGGCGGCGAAGAAAACCAAAGGGCGAGGTTTCCGTGAGGAGCCGGATTCGGACCGACAACGCCGACTGTCTTCCCGTGACTTTGATTCCCTCGGCTCCGATGGCGGTCCTGGTCCTCAGAGATGTGAGTTTCTGTAGTATATATTGTGACACAGTGTTCCGTAGTTTCGCAGTTATATTGTAGGTTTGCGCTATGGATTTGGGGTTGAACTTGTCGTTAGTGGTATTAGGGTTTCTTTGATATGTTTTGATCTTGGTTGCTAACTAGGGTTTGAGAGATTTTCATGTGTAAAAGCTAGATTTTTGGATAGCCTTTTCAGGGTATCCGCTTATATCGAATTCAGAATCGTTTCATGGGCAACGATTGAAAAACAGAAACTCTCTGCTGGCGAAATGGAGTTTGTCCTGAACATGTTTGATGCATGCAGTAAACGAGTTAGGCATCTTCTTATAGGAATGTGAATAGCGTGGTTATTTTTTTGACTTTCTTCTCTGGAAATATCTTATGAACTTAGGAAGCACCGAACATCAAAACTGGGCAGTGACAGGTCTTGTCTATTAGCTGGGTTTTGGTATGGAATGGTTGATCGGAGACTAGAATTGAACATAAAATGTTCCTCACTGGGAATTCGTTCATTGAATCAGAAAAGGGTTTGTTTTTGTGTTAAGTTGTTATGTAATGGAGACTCAGACTCGGTTGTCAGGGCTTATATTCTCGTCAAAACTTTAACGCTGTATCGTGCTGAGCCTTTTCCTGTCTAGAACCCATGTTGGAATTCATGAGTTTGTGTTGGTAATTTTATCTTCAATCTTGTGCAGCGGTTGAAGGATGGATCATTCTGGTAACTGGAGTACATGAAGAGGCACAGGAGGATGATTTGCTCAATGCTTTTGGCGAGTTTGGTGAAATCAAGAATCTGCATCTAAATCTTGATCGCCGCACTGGGTTTGTTAAGGTACAAACTGTTTTTTTCCTTACTCTCTAACAAAAAAAGTTACTATCATCTAACCTTGGATCATCGGTTCCAATTTAGGTACTTTTATGCATTTGTATTTTAATTGGCAAGCCTATTCGTGTATCACACTTAGGATCTGATCCTCTGATATAACGAGTATGGATATTCTATTAAGTGGAAAAGACAATTTCTTTTTGGATTGCGGTTGATTTAGCATTGAAACATTCTGTTTTTAAGGGGTATGCGTTGATTGAATACGAGAAGTTTGAAGAAGCGAAAAGCACAATTTCCCAGATGAATGGGGCGGAACTTCTCACGCAGACAGTCAACGTGGACTGGGCCTTCAGCAATGGACCCAGCATCGGATCATACAGAAGGAAAAACCCGAGGTTCCTCTCATACCCTTTCTTGATCCGTGCTCTTCATACGGTCTCATCTTACTATGAACATTCTGCTTTCTTCCTCTTTATGTTTCCACCCTGATTCAGTTGGTTGCTTTTTTTTATTTGCTTCTCTCCTAACTCATTAACATTGGTTGCTATATAAACATTTGAAAAGCTTCATATTTTTAATTTTTTATGACTAATAGCTGAGTTTCTTCTAAGTAATAGGCCTTTGCCTTTAGCTAACCGAAAGAACCTGGATTTCTTTTATCTTATATTCAGGACGGGGCGAACTCATAGGTCAAGGAGTCCCCGGAGGAGATACTGACAAGTTCTTGGAGCTATGGAAAAAATTGTCTGGTCATATTGTTTCTTGTGTAAGATTCATATCCCGAATTGGATCGGTTATTTTCAGTTCTAGTTAGGTTGTTTCTCAGTAATTCCCAACGCTTTCTTTGTCGTGCTTTTGGAGCAAAAACCGTTCTGCCATTTGCTCGGTCTTTAACATACTCGAATAGCTGTAACCACAATCACTCCAGGATTTTGTTTTTCTTTCGACTTTAGTGATTTCTGCAAGTTCCAAGATTATATAATGTTTTTAGTTCGCACGCATTTTCCCAAGAAGTGGCATGTGCTGCATTGGTACACAGTAGATTATGAAATGGGTTTTGCATGGTTTGACTTAAAATTGTATAAAAACTGTTAACCATATAGATCCTTATTCATTACATCTACTGGAGTTTGCTGCCATATGTTACACTGTTCTTTACATCGTTCGTTCATGCTGATCAGAGAAGAAAAATCTAAGACTGTATATACACCTGTATCATCTACTTCTTCCTCTACTTAGGTTATTTCCCACGTTTATGTACATGTATATGACAAGAAAACAGCCATAACTTGTTACCTTGGAACTGTTTTGTTTCGAATCTACCTTAGTTTTCTGATGCAAATGCTATCCAGTAAGTGTCGTCACATAAGCTTGTCGGTGTGCTGATGATACGTGACCATACCCATATTTTGTTCTCCATTCTCTTCATTTCTGCTAACTGCAGTTAAGAAAATTTCGTTTCAATCTTCAATTTTGCAGCTTTCTCCAGCCATTTCAGTTTACTTTTCTGATAAAAAATAGCATTAAGAGATGAATTCAGTGCTTACCCTTCCGTCTTGTAGCTCGAAGATGGCAGAATTTTCGGTAAGCAGGATCGGTCTAGTAGGTGAAACCTGATCAAACGATCATGTTCGGAAAGATAAGCTCGGCTTTGATATGATGCTGTTTTACATTTTGAGATATTGATGCTACTAACCTTTGTGTCACAGTTCTTGTTGGCATTGCTCTGATCTTCTGCATTTTTCAGTGAGCTTTCCCTGAAACTGATGTCTACACAGATCTCTTCTCCATATCTTCCCCGGGCTCGCTCGTGATTTCCGCTGTTCGAGTTTGGGAAACGACACCTCTTCCATCTCCACGTCGTCTCGTCCATATACCGCAGGTACACGTTCCCGTCGGATCCTATCAAAAGCAACTGGTCCCCTTCGAACCACGGGCCGGGAGGGCTAACGATCGTCACGCTTTTGGACGGCTTTCCATGTTCTATCCAGTCCCACCCGTCGTTCCAGTTGTATTCGACGAGCCCTCCTTCTTCCGAGACCATGAAAAGCGACCCTTTCAACGACTGTGGCGTCGGCCTCGTGGCGATTCCGGGCTGGTGCGATAGAACCAAGTGCTTAGATTGGTAATGCTCATGCCACAGCTCAGTCACCTTGTTGTACTGATATAACCGCCCGTTGCTTCCTATCGCAAACACGATGTTCTTCCGGAAGAGCTCCTGATCCGCGATCGCCGCGATTTTCGTATCCCGGGGATGTTTACAGTCTTTCCACTTGAATCTCCTCGACCCGACCTGCGATTCCGGAAAGCTTTGTTTAGTCATAACGTGGTTCTCATTAGGGCTGCGCAGGAAGAGAAAAACATAATCGAATTTCGGGACCTCCACTCGAACTCCGGTCGGGTATACAAATTTCGGATACCCGACCGGTTTACAGTGAAGAAATTCTGAAAATCAGATTTTCGCGTAAATTCGATCATGGGGTATTATCCGCGGATATCCGAATGAACATTGAAGTAACATTTTTAACCTTGGACTTTAGATATATTTCATACGAATCTACTAAAAATTCGGATTCATGTTTGGATAATTCCAAAATATTGAATATCCGACCAAGCCATTTTCTAATATGTATTTATTTTGAAAATTTTGAAACATAATATTTAAACTAGAATTCGACACTTACCTGAAAATCATATCGTACCAAAACAAATATCATATTTCCAAAAGTTTGGATTCGTGTTCGGATAACCTAAAAAACCTGAGATACCTGACTTGTACGTTGTACCCAATCGTTGGGGTAGGAATTGCCATGGACATTTCAGTATTCGGTTCGGTTTAGTTTCGATTTAAATTTTACTAAGAAAATTTTAGATTTTTTTAAACAAATTTTTGGTTTTCACGGTTTTTTAAAATTTCGCCTCGATTTGGCTTCGATTAGATTTTTATTAAAAAAATTTTAGATTTTTTTTAAACAAATTTTTGGTCTTCAGAATTTTTTAAATTTTGGCTTCGGTTTGGTTTTCATTTTGTTAATTATTTATTTTTACTACATGTACATTATATCCTTTTATACCCGCACTTACCGTAAGCTGCAGGAGTTTTCCGCTTTTGCCAACGAAGAAGAGCGCGTCTTCGGCCGTGAGTTTCGCACCTTTTCCGGGCATTACATCCCAAGGCGGCCCTCCGGTAACTTGCTTACCCTTTCTGAAGGAGGTACAGTTTACCCACACGAGCTCCTGGCCGCATCTCTCCCTTATAAGCAGGCTCCCATGAGCGTCGACAAGAAATAAACTTCCGTTATAGTTTCCGAGCACGCCTTTCATCGGCGTGGAGTGCTCGTGCTTCATCCAGAACCAGACGTTTTCGGCATTGATGTATTCGAACGTCAGACCGTTGTCGGTTACCAGGAAAAACGACCTTCCTTGATGTGTCATCCTCAACCGGTATTGTGAGTTAGCGGTTTTCCCCGGGGGAGCGGACGTTTCGGAAGTTTTCGTCTGTTTCCCGACATCCGAGGCGGCTCGAGGTAGGTAATATTCTTGTACTTGTGAGCCTTTTCTCCTTCTCGAAACAGCAGTTCTTGTCGATTCGTCCTTTATACCGATCATGCAGTTTGATGATCCGCGCTCTTCTACGCAGTATTCTGCGTTCCAGCCTTCGCTTTCCGGGGCGTCTAAGGTTGTCCAAACATACTTTGCCGACGGTTTTCTCTTGGTGTTTGACGGATCATTCGGCCCGAGATGTTCACCGCCTTGTCCCGACAGGTGAAGTTCCCCGAGCCGTCCATCATCCAGCGGGAAAACTATCCTGCCGGCTTGTAATGGTAACCCTGCAATACCTCTTGCAACTTTTGCATTCTCTGGATGCATATGATTGATCCACGCATCCGTGACTTCGTTCCTTCGCGGCGATCCTGCTTTCACACGGAAAACAAATCCCGGGCTGATGTATACAGGTTCAGAGGATATTTTCTTGGTGTTTGTAATGCCTGATATTGAAACTCACCTTCATGCTTCAGCATCTGATACTCGAAAACCAATCCAGAAGATGTTGAGAGAAACAAGCCTGAGGATAATACCTCGTTCTGTTCATCTTGCAGAACCCGAGCGATCGATGTGAATCGATTATTTCCCGGGGGCCGGCCGTGAATTATCCATTTCCATTTTCTCTGGTGCAGTCTCCTCTCTACCAAATCACCTCCCTGGATCCAACACAAGGCTAAATCAGATTACAGACAACATTCCATTGGGACATATTTCCCACGTTTGTTTTTCTGTTTGTTCGAGACTTTCACCTTTGTTAGAAGGAATAACGATACGGAGTGATCTCCAACGATTCCATGGATGGCGCATCCGAGCAGCGGAGCTAGAGAAGTATCGTCGGCTTTATCTTGTTTCCGAAGGTGCTTCTTCCATGGCGGTTTTGAGTTTCTGCAATATTGATACAGAACTCCTGTAGAACTAGAACATAGGATCTGTGTTCAGATATATTAAATTACGTTTGATTATGTCTCGAAACTGAGATAAAAGTCTGCATATGCAGTGAGAGAGATCACCTAACGGTAAATATCATGTCTTTGATGTTTGCAACATCTGCAATTGCTGCAACATCTGCTCCCGGTGGCCGGCCATGGTTCATCCATCTGTTCATGAATTTGCATAAACAAACTTTCCGGGTTTACGTTATTTTTCTTCGTACCGCAATAGACACGACCAATTCTCTTTCTCATCAAGCAGGAAATCTACCTCGGAGTTTCGGCGTCGATAAGTTCCAGCAACATCCCGTCTTTCGTGCAGAAATAAGCTTTCCTGCAATCTCAGAATCTTAGTGTGTGTGTGTGTGTATATATATGTTTCTTGATCATTCATCATTCTAAAACTCTACTGACAGAATTCACCTGGCGTCACGGGAAATGACACCGGACTTAATCTTGGAAGCTACACTCTGTTCTGTTTCTTGAGGCATGAACTCTACCCAATTTGGCTGTGAGTTCTCCTCTGCGAATTGCATCTGAAACGCTAAAGAAACATCAGAATAGCTAATCCGAAACCCGGAAACTCGAATAACTCAACGACGATGTTCGTTCTTGTTCTGATAAAGTGATGCTACTTGTGTCTGAATCATTGTTACCTGATACAGAGTTCCTGCTTCAGACAAGGCAAGAATGGTTTGGTTGACTATGTACACAGAGATTGCAGTCCCGGCTGATTCCGCAAGATCATGAGGGGCAATCACCCACTGAACTCCGTTCCAAAACCTCTCGTAGATCGATCCGCTCTCGCCGGTGATCCACAACGACGTTGCGGACATCTTCGTCAACGAGATTCTTCTCCTCTGACGCAGAATGGTGTCTGAATTCTCTGACTTTTTCGCATAACTCTCTTGATCACTACCCTTGTTCTTCCTTTTCCGCACGTGCTTCTCTTCATCTTCTTGAGCCTTTATCGTTTTCCGGATCGAACCCACTTTAGTGCAGTTACCGTTCACGCAAGAGACAAGATCGTAGGGTAGTTCGGCTTCGACCCATCTGTTGGTTTCCTCCTGAAACTCCCAGAATCTGTCCGTTTTCTGCAGAAACTCGTGGTTGGCGTGATGAACAAAGGCGTATGGACATGTCGAGAAGGAGAATCTGGGCAAAGCCATGATCGAGACGAAGAATATGAGCACAGACATGGCTGATCAAAACCCGAACAAAAACCGGACAGAGAGTAGATGTAACAGCTAAACCCCACCCAGGAGGATTAAGACACACATGATTTGGCGTCACCTACAAAGTTTGGAGAGATCTCTGTGTCTTTTTTTATGGCTGTGACCCATCTGGACCATTACCATAAATGCAAGATACACGAACCAGTTTCTTACAATTAGATTGATCTTGTCATATGCATAAGAAGAACAGAATCTCTCTCTCTCTCTGAGAAGTATTTATTTTGTAATTGGAGGCTTTAAAGTGTTTATCTTTAATTTGTGAAGAGCTATGTGGTGATGATGGCAATGCAAGTCCCTCTCGGTTGCTTTTCTCGTTTTTCTTTGTGTTGAATAAATTATGGTTTTGTGATGTAATATTCTATTTGGAACTGTTAAAAAGTAAAACTTACCTCCACCTAATCACAATGACTTTTGATTTTTTTACCTTTCTTATGATTTTTTTTAATTAAATTTCTCTTTTTGTGTATTTTGTGAATCTAATATTGGAATGTGATTGTCATTTTAATATCCTTTTTAGTAGATTATGGGTGGCATTTAGTTTTCCGGTCATAATTGAATTTTATGGTCCAAATAATAATTTAATTTTTGACCATATATTTATGAATCAAGTTACGATTTACTTCCTTCATCGGAAATAGACAAAGGAGGGCGATTATTGTTGCATGAGGTAAAGTATCATTGACTTTCTAACTTCTATTATTGTAAGAATGTTAAATAATAATAAAAATGGCACGCCAAAACCCATGAGGTTATTTCAATTAATTATCATAAATTAAAATCTTATTGATTTTAGGAAATCGTATTTTTATGATGCAGATCTATTGGTAATATTTATTTAGATAATCCAGATTAGCTTACATAGTCAATTCCTTATCACATAAGATATCACAATATTCTAATATCTTGTAACATTTATCTCCGGTCTTATATAAATGACCAAATCGAGATAAGAGAAATTTCAAGTTATCCTCATTAGAGATTTATGTCTTTTTTGTCTTCTTCTTTTTCTTTTTTTGCAAAAAGATATTTATGACTTCGATATTCAATTGTTTTGCACATGCGATTTTGATATTGTAAAATTGAAAATATAAACACGAGATTTGGAGATTATCTAACATATTAGGTTGAAGAGTTATTTACACTAATCCAATATATTTAGGTCAAACAGTTATAATTAGTTATCCATTTATCGAAAAATTTCAAAAAAAAAAAAAACTTCAATTCAAAATCTCAATTATTAACAATCCAACAATAAATCATGTGAGAAAACGTCTAAAAAACTTTCTTAAAAATTATATGTTTAAACCTCAACTACTAAATATCCAAATAAACTCTCTAATTTTATAAACCACAAAACATGTATTTTTATATAATTTCTATATTTTAAAATCAGTTTTGAATATATTATAATCTTAATTTGTGTATTATAAATGTATTATTAAAAATATGATTCAATGTATTAATAAATACAATAGTTTTGTGTTTTTAATAAAATTAAAAATTTATTTGAAATAGCAGGATACTAAGCATATAATTTTTTAAACAAGGATTTGTTGCCCTTTTTTTTAGCGGATGGAGGAAGAGAGAAAGAAACTTGTAGGAATGAGTCGTGTTATAACACACACATATATATATATATATATATATATATATATATATATATATTTTTGGTTGCTATAAATTATAATTTCCTCGAGATCGTGTTTTATGATTGGAAGCAATTCGTTGCCCTTATGCTCAAATTTGCCATGTTGGTGGGTCTTCTTTGTTTGCTGTCCCTTTTGGTGGAATCTTTTACGGTTTATAATTAAAATTCCCCACCTAAATTTCCACGTCAAAGATTCCCATATTTTTCTCTCTATAAATCTGTATATATATATATATATATATATATATCGATATAAAATAAATATTAACAATTTTTTATTGTTATCAAAATTATATTTTTATGATATTTATTTAGATTTTAGTCTATATTTTAATTAACTCGTTATTACATTGTTCAAGTGATTCAAATCATAAAAATATTTTAATCTGTATGAAGATTCCCATAATTTAATTTAAACATTATTCACTTCTAAAGTTTAAATTCAATGTTGATTGCGTTAACCATGGTGGACACCTAAGAGCTTTTGGTATTACCCTGGTAGATCATAACTAAATTTAATTTTCGTATTTTACTATAAATATAAATTTTATTTTATATTATTAAAATTACGAAAACATCTTAATTTTCTTAGAATATTAAACTCTCTCTCTATCTCTCTCTCTATATATATATATATGCTTTTTTCTGGAAATTTATTAAAGTACTCATAATATTTATGAAAAATACAAAATTGCCTTTATTTTTTTTTTACTAAAGCATTTGGATTGAGATGTCTAAGGATACTCCAGTAATTTTTGGGTATCCAATTTTTTTGTATAATCAAAACCTATGTGTACCAAGTGGTAACTAAAACTTACAGCACAAAAAAAAAAAGTTTTGCACTTTGATACATGTTATCGCTTACTATTAAAAATATATATTCAAATATATAAATTTTAGAATTATATTAATTTACCTCAAATGAAAAACATACTAATATGTAAATTTTAGAATTATGTTGACTATCCATAGTTTTCAATTTGCACGTTTATAGTACTTCTATATATGCCCCGTGCATTGTGATCTCTAACACGTTTTGGCCCTCGATGTTTTGGTTGTAAGCAAAATTTATGAGCGTATAAGTAATCTGTTTGAGTAATTCTTGTATTAAAATCGAGAGAAAGGTTTTTCATGCATTGTTTTTTTAATATATTTTCAATGATTTTTTTTTTGTTAAAATTTTCAATGATTGCCCTTTGGGGCCAGGTCAGTTGGTTGGGAGCAGGGGACAACTCCTTGAGGTGGGGGTTCGAACCCTGCCGCCTCCCTTCCTCTGATCTGCTCGCATGTCAGCCTATCATAATGGGCTGATTTACATCCTACGCGTGTGTTGCAGGCTCGTGCGCGTGGGTTTGGGGTTTGACCCGCAGGCGCCTAAGCCCAACTACGGCCCGAGCGTTAGGCGCGCCTGGTGGCCAGGTCCGGATAGGGTACTGTTAGGCGCGGATGGTAGCCAGTTCGTCTCCGTTTGTAAGGGTAGGTAGTCACGGGATTCCCCAATGTATAAAAGAAAAATTCAATGATTTTAAGTTCATACCTAATTACGATTTTTTAATCAAAGATTGGTGCAACTAACAACTAATTAATTTAAATTCATAAGTTCATTCAGGGGTTAATGTAACTAATAACTAATAACTACCTCCCGGATTTGACTAAGACAATGGATCACAATCAAATCATCGTTTGCACATTCTATTTTAAAATTATATAAAAAAAATCAATTTAAATGTTATTAAATTTTATCAATAATTTCATTCCACCATGTAACGAGCAAGACATTGGGGTTTAAACAATCATATGATGTTTATTTAATCGAAGGTTCTTTGAGTTATCCTAATAATATTGAGGCAAATTCGAGGAATTGAAAATGAGGTTTCTTTCAATTTAAAAGTTTAAGGGAATAATTAGAATCTATGAATAATCTGAGGACTTAAATTAAATAATAAGAAAAGAGCCCTCTCTCTCTTCGTCCACGACGGAATACGGATACAGGGTTTGGAAAAACCCTTTCCTTCGATCCCGTTCCCTCTCCCTCTCCCTCTCCGAGCTCTCTTCCTCGTGTTACTCTGTCACCAATTTTCGCGCCGCCATATCCGCCGTCTCTATTACGGTTAGTTCTCTATCTCTCCGTCGCGACTCTGAGTCTGAGTTCGTTGTCTCCGGCAACTTTCTGGCCTCGGAGAACACCGACCTGCCACTGAGCCTTGATGGCCATGACGGTGCGTGTTAACCCCAGTGAGTGGATTCACTGAGAACAGGTTCAGTGTGTTTCTTGTTAAGTGTTCTGTAAAATGATCAACTGAACCTAAAAGACGTTGCAAGCTTCTGTTTTTTTCTCTTGTTTTGTTTTGTTTCTTTTTAGAATTGATGTTGGAAGCTTAAGACCTAGAGAACCAGTTTGCGTACTTTACGTGACAGAGGTGTACCATTTTCTGTCCGCATATTATAGACTAAGCCGAGGATGTTTTGGTTTCCAATTTCTGTCTGAACAGTTCGAGTTAATTCGACCTTCTCTAGGCGTGTACCATTAACGTTAACTATGTGTTTTGCTTGGAAATATAGCGACATAATCAGTTTTGGGTTTTCATTGGTTGGCATTAGGAAGATTATGCTGACGAAATGCACTTGTTCTTTATTAGCTCCGATCGAAAGCAGGACCATTTCGTGTTTCTAATTTCTGGGGCCAAATCATGTTTTTTTTTCTCTGCTGGTTTGTAGTTGAATGTGTGAAATGTGTGAAGTTTTCTTGTCTTTTTCATACCATATTCCAGTCAGTCCTCTGAGAATCTCACAAGGTTGTGGGAAGAAAGGCCACAGAAAGAATGGAGGGGAGGTTGGCTAATACATGGAGGTTGACTGTAAACGAGAAGAAATTTGTAGAAACCGCATTGCAGTCTGAGCTCAGAGTCGATGGTCGTGGGCTTTATGATTACCGCAAGCTCACTATTAAATTTGGCAAGTCCGTGCTCAACTCCTTTCGCATTCATTCTTGACGTACGAGTTTCTGTTGCTATTTATTCTCCATTCATAATTTCCTGTGCGGTAACTAGTTCTGTTCATATTCCTGCTGAACTGTGTACCGCTTCTAACCAAAGATGTAAATCTTGTGCTGTTCATAGTTTATAGTGTTGTGCATCCATGTGTTTCTGTGTTTTCTTGTGTCATATAAATATGAAAATATGTAATATGTGCATGTTATAGTGTTAACCTTTTGCTTGTTCACTGTATTGATTGATTAGCTTGGGAGCTCTGATAATGTCGTCGGGGACAAATAGTGGCTTGGTTACTTACTCATAGTTATGCACTGGGTTTTAAAATTTACATTTAATAACCAAAGTTGGCTTTTTATGTGAATTGACAGGGAATATGGATCCTCGGAGGTGCAACTCGGTCAGACTCATGTTATGGGTTTGGTGACTGCCCATTTGGTGCAACCCTATAAAGATAGACCTAATGAAGGGTCGCTCTCTATTTTTACGGAGTTTTCTCCAATGGCTGATCCATCTTTCGAGCCAGGCCGTCCTAGCGAATCTGCTGTAGAGCTGGGCCGCATCATAGATCGTGGTCTAAGGTAAGTTGCCCCTGAATCATCTTTGTGTACTGAAAATTCTGGATATTCTGTTTGGCTGTGATGGTTCCATGTTAATTGCAGAGAAAGCCGTGCGGTGGATACTGAGTCACTTTGTGTTCTAGCTGGGAAGTTGGCTTGGGCTGTTCGTATTGATCTTCACATTTTGGACAATGGAGGGTAGGTCTATTGGTCCTACTTTCCTTTGATGTTCACTGAGGGTTCTTCTAAGGATTTTCATTTTTTGCAATCTTTTCTGTAGATTTTCATCTACTTTTTATTACTCAATTCTATCGCAGAAACTTGGTTGATGCTGCAAATATCGCTGCTTTAGCTGCATTATTGACATTCAGGAGGCCTGAATGCACATTAGGAGGCGAGGACGGTCAGGAAGTTACAATACACCCGCCTGAGGTTAGCAATAACTGAGTTTAGTGAACTCCTTGGATGAGTTTTTAAAGTTTGTAAGGATTTTTATTTTCATCTCATTTACATGTTCCGTCTTTCGAGTTTGATATTGCAATATTTACTCTTGGAGGTTTTTTTTTTTGTTGCAGGACAGGGAACCACTGCCACTGATAATACACCATCTTCCGATAGCTTTCACGTTCGGATTCTTTAGTGAAGGGAACATCTTGGTAAGTTATCTATCATATAAATGAGTTTACTGCTTTTGTTTTCGGTGATATATTCCCAAAGAATTATGTAACATGCAGGTGATGGACCCAACCTACATTGAGGAGGCTGTCATGGGTGGAAGAATGACAGTCACAGTTAATGCAAACGGTGATATATGTGCCATCCAAAAACCGGGAGAAGAAGGCGTTTCTCAAAGCGTTATTCTTCATTGCCTCCGGCTTGCTTCTTCTAGAGCTGCTGCAACTACAAAGACAATAAAAGAAGCTGTGAGGTTCTTTTAAGTAGTTTACTTCTTCGTGTTAAACTAATTCAGTGGCACTTATATCCTGTTTTCAGGAGAGTTTGATAGTGTATCATAGATATTTTTTCCTATCGATTCCGGTTTAGGGTTTAGGGTTTAAAGAAATTTTATGAAGTGCTCACTACATTCGGGTTTGTCATTGCATTCGGCTTCTCCACATTTCTTCATGGTGGTGCACTGATGATATTTTGTAGAATGTCTTGATGCAGCTTAGAAACTGACATCAATGGCGGCTTCATTGTCCCATGATATAGGTCGAAACATATGACCGGGAAAAGGCCTTGCAGAAGGTGAAGCGCCGTTCTACTTCTGAAAAATCGGGAGATTCTGGGCCTATGGTTGCTCAGAAAGAGGAATATTTCGATCAAGATAAAGCTGAAGAGATTTCCAGGAAACATGTCGAGAGATTGAAGCTGTCTTCTGAAGTTAGTGGCACAGCGAAAGATGACAACGATGAGAAGACTATCAAATCTTCGAAACTTGGAGGCGTTAAAGAACAGAAAACGGCTCCGGGTAATTTCATCGGTAGGCCCTCAAGTTGGTGAGTACTATTTAACTTTCTCCTATTCCGTTTTCGTATTCTTCTTCGGGAGGAAAGGAAAACTTCGATTAGCACTTGTTAACTCCGATATCTTAGACTAGGAACTCCTAATACAAGCACTTCTCATATTCCATTTTTTTGTATTCTCGTGTTTTCTATTCCAACATTCCTTGATATAAGATTCCGGATGATTCCAGGGACCCGTATTCAGAAGGCGTAGACGTTGAATCGCTCAAAGTTTCCCTTGCTTCACTAGGTACAAAGTTTCCCTTGTCGTTCAACGTCTGATCTTCTTCGAGATATCTTCGATCCGAAATCATTGGTTAAATCTAAAACATGGGTGTGTGTTTTCACGGACCAGGCGAAACTGACATGTTTTAACCTCGTCTAGGCACTGTCCAAACATCGACCCGAGGCAAGAAACTGGATGATTTGGGAGGCAATGGGAACGAGAACGGGACCGGGACTTCACGAATGGAAGTGTCTGAAGATGTGAACTCGGGTTCTGTGTCTCAGACAACGAGACCTAGAGATGGAGAGATAACACTGAAGGATGCAGTGAAGCCAAAGAACAAGAGAAAGAAGAAGCCCTCTTCTCAATCCACTTTAGAATGAATCCAAATGTTATTATGCTTTGACCTATACAAAGAAACCCGAGTCAGATTTGATACGACTCAGAATTGCTTGTGGAATTATGATCGAGTCGTGTTTGAACCTGACTCGTCTTGGATAGATTCTGAGTTTGAAATAGAGTTTTGGATTTAGGGTTTGATGTTTGTCTGTTTAACTCGATTCTTGTAATAGATTTGAAACAAGTGATACAGAGACGAGATACGGTATTCTACGCGAAGATATACGGAGACGAGATACAGTATACTTAAAAAACTGGGATAATCGAGGCTTACATTTTGGTAGTTCTAAGCAAAGGGGGATTGATCCGTAGATTGGACGCAATAGCGCGCCTCGATATATACTAAGGTGAAAACCATATATTATAATCTCCATGATTAAATTAGTTGGATCTCTACTCTAACAATCAAATCTCATTGGGCTTTAATTATTCATCAACTTGCGTTATATGGATTATTAATGTCTTGATGTAACAAAACCCACAACAAAATATTTTGGATTAGCAAATGTATCTGTCAAGCAACTAATAAGTGAGAGATTTAATAAATAAAATAAAAATTATTACTATTTTTATTGATAAGAAGTGCATAATACTAATAGTAAAAATTGTAAACCAGACTAGAGGAGATAAATAATTTGAAAAACTATTTTTTTATAATTTTTAGAAAATAAATATTATTTTTTTTCAAAACCGAATCTAAATGAATTTTGAATAGAAGTTAAATTTGATATAGGGAATGACTACCAATTATTATGTGTGAGATATTGGTAAGAAACTAAATCAATTAATTTATTAAATAAGCGGGATGGTTTTCCGAATTTTTGTCCCGATTACATCTATCCCAAATTAATTTATATCATTACATATAAAACATAAAATCAACTCTAAAATTCGACCTATGAGCTTAATAAAACCAATTCGTGTAACTCTTCACTTATTGAAATCAATTTTTGGAGCAAACTCCAACTATTCTCGTTGACATAAGAAACCGAAATCCGTAGAGTTTGTCGATTTTTCTTAATCTCTTCGCACTATTAAAAATTGTGAATATATTATAAAATGACGATGCCGTGCTTTGACGTGATATATATATATATTGTGTGTGTGTGTGTCAGTGTGTGTATTGCCAGTCTTTTTAAAACCATGTGGGCTTTGCTTGATTTGTGACATGTTACGCTAATTAAGATCATTTTATTTAATTCTTTATTTATTTTCTATTATTTAGCAATAGAAAATCGAGAGGGGTCGGAGTTCAGTTCAGCATTGTTTGGTAGGAACAAGAAAATTAGTCTATTAATTAAATGGGTCAAACACAATTAACTATTTCGTCCTTAGTTAAACCTAGCATTTAACGTATAGAATTAAATGACTTATCCTAATTTAACCCCCAATTAATTTAATTACCAAGTAACTCCTTGGGAACATCTATCATTAATCGTGAAAAATACGAATATAAAACTTAAAAAAGACATACATTTGTTTTGCAAATAAATAAAAAAATGCATTGACAAGTCGTTTTAGATTTGGATGCGTGATCTATATAAAATTTAATTAATAATGAATTTTTGATTTGATACAAATATATTAAAATTAAATTTTAAATTTTTATAAATTTCTAAATTTATTTTTATTAAATATAATATAATTAGTATAAATAATCATAACCTAGAATAATGATATAACTCAAATAGCAATAATAAATTAGAAAAATGATTAATATTTGAAAAGAGAAAATGATTTTAAAAGAGTCGGATTGGTGAAATGATTGAGATGGATTTTTCTATATTTCGTTTTGGATTTATATAGAAAATTGTTAACAAATCGATCATAATATTAAAAATAAATAAAAAATCTTAAATACTAATCAGTCTTTTTAAATTGGCAAAATATCCAAAATTTATTATAATCAATTTTGGAAAGTAAATAAAATTGAACAAAACCGACTTTCGCAAATATATACTATTTTGATATATAAACAAATCGTTTTTTTTTTGTTTCTTCCGAAAAAACCCATCGAAAGCTTCAAATCAAAGACTTCCCACATGATTTAATTTATATTCCTTCAATTCAACCATGACCATAGACCTCGTCTCCTTCTTCACCATCTCCTTCTTCTTCATCATCATATTCATCATTCATCACCATCATCATCATCATCATCATCATCTTGATAAGTTTTTTCGATGTCGTCTCCGACTTATCACTCAAACCCTAATCGAAACACAGTCATCTTATGCAAATACTTAGCGTTCTTCGGCCTTTTCGCCGTCTTCTTCCTCGTACTCTTCTTCAACCAAACACTCATAATCTCACAACCTCTCAACACTAACATCTTCACCATCAAATGCCAAGAGAAACAACACCCTTCGCCACTTCCAGACGAGACAGCGCCGACAAACATAAGCCACTTGATGTTCGTTCTGGTCGGGAGCTCAGGCGCTTGGAAGAACCGCAAGACTTACATCGAGTCATGGTGGAGACCGAACGTGACACGTGGCAACATCTTCTTGGACGTCGAGCCATCGGAAGAGTTCAGGCCTTGGTCTCCGACTTTCCCTCCTTTCCAAGTCAACGAAGACATCAGGAAACTCAAGATCTTCCCCAAACTCGCGAACCCTATTCACATTCGGATCTACAGATCCATTCTTGAAACGTATAGGCTCAAACGCGACGAGGGTGTGAGATGGTAAAGTTTTCCTTCTTTTAAACCATTTCGTGTGTGAAACTGAAGAATATATATATATATATATAATGCTGGATAGATGAGAATATTCGTCTGTATCTATTCTATAATGATTTGATATTATATTTTAATTTAGATAACCATATTACTACTAATCTTTTGGTTCGATATATAATGATCTAATGCAAGTCTTCGGACAGGTACGTGATGGGAGACGATGACAGTCTCTTCTTCGTGGACAACATAGTCGACGTCTTGTCCAAATACGACCACACGAAAAGGCAATACATCGGGATGTATTCGGAGACCATAAGATCGAATTTCGCGTTCTCGTTCGAGATGGCGTACGGAGGAGGAGGATACGCATTGAGCTACCCTCTCGTCGAGGCTTTGGCGACCAAATTGGATGAATGCGTTGAGAGGTATCATTTCATATGGGCAGGTGATCAGTTACAAAGTGCCTGTTTGGCTGATCTCGGCGTTAATTTCATCCCCGAGAAAGGGTTTCATCAGGTATATACATACATACATATATATATATACCAAATCTGAAAATATATCCGTTTGGATTTTAGACCGATATCTTGGTTGGAATCACGTATTTCTTCTTATCCATCAATGATCGAATCCCGGCTATTAGAACCGCAATTACTATTCCATGATCCAAACGTTCATTCAAAGAATCTGATAATCATTCAATTTTGTTTATAATCTATTTTGTGACATCTTTTTTTTTTTATCAATTGGAATGTTTCTACTCATAGAAGTATAAGGGCATAGTCTAGAGACAACCTTATGATTGAATAGTCATATATATGCCCTTTCAAAGATGCATTTAAACCTTCATATGTATATGTGTGTGTATGCAATGACAAACATCCCTAATGATGTTGGATGGATCATATATATATATATATATATGATAATTGCAGATGGATGTTCATGGGGACTTATCAGGCCTCCTCTCGTCCCACCCGACGGCTCCTCTGCTCAGCCTCCACCACTTCGACGTCCTGACTCCGCTCCGGCCTGGCTCGGTGGTTCATCTCATGAAGGCAGCCGACGTGGACCAATCCCGTATTCTCCAGCAGTCTATCTGCCACGTCAGACCCATGAACTGGACGTTCTCTGTCTCTTGGGGATATTCAGCTCACGTGTACGAGAATATATTCCCACGTAGCCACTTGATGCGTCCCATCGAGACGTTTCGCCCATGGATCAATGGTACGTACTCTCTCCATTTCACCACCTTTATTATCTCAATAATAACTATATATATATATATATATTAAGGAACATATACCCACCTTTATCTTCTATGGATATCGAATTGAAATTTTGTCGTACACACACACATATATGTATGTATGTATGTATGTATGTATGTATGTATGTATGTATGTATGTATGTATGTATGTATGTATGTATGTATGTATGTATGTATGTATATATGTGATGCATCCTCACACTGTCACACACACATATACGCATATATATGGAGGCGGACTTGCCGAAAATTTCGGGTTTTTATATGATTTTCTGTTGAGAAAAATGAAAGTTTTCTCTATCAAAGAAACCTAAATTCAGATTCTTACATTCGATGTTACTGTAAATGTGTTACAGGGAGACCGCCTGTGTTCATGTTCAATACGAGGCCGGTGTCCCAAGATCCTTGTGAAGCTCCCCATTGGTTCTTCTTCGACTCGATCGAGAACAAACCCGAAGAAACTCGGGTGATTACTTCTTACGCAAGGAAGTTCCCGAGAAACTTACCTCCCTGCTCCTTCACCGGAAACATTTCCGCAGATCCCATCGCCACGATCCGGGTTTTCTCCCCCAAGATTGGCAAGGAAGTAAGCCTTCCCCTTTTCTCCATCACACGAATTACATCATCTCTATATCGAATATCGAATATCGCCGTATAAATTTTTTAGTGATGAGTCGATCGATGATCATGTTTTTCAGGCGAGGCGAGTGGAGTGTTGCGACGTAGAGTATGGGGGTAAGGGTGTTGCGGAGATTAGGATGAGGGATTGTGGTACGGACGAAGTGATTGCCTGATTTTCTTTGTTTGTGTTCTTTTTTTAATTAATTGAAGGAATATAGTTTTGGCTTCCCATAATCGTATAAAACTCCAATGTACGTAGAGACTAGAGTATATATATATATATATATATATATATATATAATGTATGTAGAAATCAGTTGTCTTCTTTACGAGAAGTGTTTGGTACTTTATAGTACTTTAATTAGTGATTTTGTTTTCTGTGAGAATATTTCAAAAGCTTCGGGGATTTACAAGCGGACCCACTTGAAGATGAATGAGGCACTGGTTCCACTGAATTTTTTTTAAAAAAATATTTATAAAATTTATTAAAGATTTTTAAAAAATACAGTTAATGTTCCCATTATAATTTGGTTGTGGATCTCATTCTTGTTAATTTTGAATATATCTTAAAACGTTATCTAATAAATCAAATAAAAAAATCTATATCTCCTATATTTTTTCCTTTTTTCCTTCTTGTTTTCCATTTTTAAATTTTTCTTTTTCTTTTTTATTAAATAACAAATTGTACCATATATTTTTATTAACTTTTTTGTGTATATATATATATATATTTTTATTTTTTGCTCCCATTACAAAATTCTTCTGGATCCCTTAATGGATATTTATTTGAGAGTTTGTAAATTAAAAATCGTACATTTATTTGATATTTATAAAATTTATGTATTTCTAATAGTTTTACAAAAAATTATGTATTTTGAAGGGATTTCAATCGTAGAAAAACAATTTATTAGAGTTATCCAAAAAACATTGTAAGCCCTTAATAATAATAATAATAATTGATAATCTCTTCCATGATATCAAAACAAGGTTACTCCATTGATTGGAAACCGAACAAATGTTTCAATGTCCAATAAAATTTTCGACTTTATTTCCATGCAAGAACCGTTGCAAAAACATGAAAACTGTTTATACACCCTTTTGAACTTTTGTTTTTTTTGCCTTTTTTGCACTTCTCAACTGTCAGTGAACGAGGAACTTCAGCACCAAAATCAGCTGGAAATCATCACATGATTTATCCAATATGCTCATATGAACAAGCATTTTTCCCACTTGCATGTCAATACATATACACATACATATACATGTGATGATTCATCTATATCTGTTCATGTGGCGCATATCTCTTGCTGTGTATCTTCTGGGTTTTTTTTCTTCAGCAAAACAAAATGCCATTCGAGAACAATAATACGAATCTGAACAAACTGGGTCAGATGTCTCAGCATTTACCGCTCTCTATCTTGTGCAGATGGATCGCGGTTTCGGGTTCTGTTCTTTTCTTCCTGCACATGTTTGTTTTCAGCGTCAAGCACAGAGGAACCCTAAATCTGGTTGTTCCTTCCGAGCTGAAATTCTCATCCTTTTCCTCTTCGTCGCCGCCATTTTCGCCTCCCGAAACAGTCGAAATTCCGACGGATATCAGTCACGTTGTGTTTGTGATCGTCGGAAGTGTGACAACGTGGAAGCACAGGAGAGGTTACATAGAATCATGGTGGAGACCGAACATAACAAGAGGGCATGTCTTTCTCGAACAACCACCCAAGCGAGATCTCTTGCCCTGGCCTCAGACCTCTCCTCCGTTCAGAATCAACAAAGATCCATCCGCTAAACCAGGCAATTACACGAAACTCACGAGCCAGACGGCGATCCGCTTGTATCAGTCGCTCTCGGATTCGTTTTTCAACGCTTCCGATAGCGTCAGATGGTTTGTGGTAGCGGACGACGATACCCTTTTCTTCTTGGACAACTTGGTCGAGGTTTTGAACAAGTACGACCACAAGAAACACTATTACATCGGGATGAATTCCGAGAACATTTGGTCGAACGAAGTGTTTTCTTACGACATGGGATATGGAGGCGGCGGCTACGCGTTGAGTTACCTGACAGTGGAAGCTTTGGTCGGGAGAATGGAAGAGTGTATAAGGCGATACCCGTTAATGTTCAGCGATCTCCTCTCGTTCCTTTGCTTGTCCGATATGGGAGTCGATCTAACACTCGAGAAGGGCTTCCACCAGGTTACGAACGATTTCTAGATTTCCCCCCTCATCGATTTTCAAACTTTACTTGCTGGGCAAGAAAACTCACTGTGTTTAACTTGTGTCACAAGGCAGATTGATCTTCACGGTGACATATCCGGTCTGTTGTCAGCTCATCCTCACTCTCCGCCCATCAGTCTGCACCATTTCGATGTTATAAACCCGATTTTCCCAACGATGAGCCGCCAAGAATCCGTAAACAATCTGATGAAAACCGCGAAAACAGATCAAACCCGTCTTCTCCAACAGACAATCTGTTACCGCAGAGAAATCAACTGGTCGGTCTCTATTTCCTGGGGATACTCTGTCCAAATCTACGAGACTATAATCGCCCGAAGCCAACTGAAACGACCTCTCGAGACTTTTACGCCGTGGAGGAACGTTAAACCGCCGTTCTACAGATTCAACACAAGACGAGTTACCAAAGATCCATGCGAAATGCCTCATCTCTTGTTCTTGGACTCAACTGTGGAAGAGAATAACGGTGAGGTTTCTGGCACTTACAGGGTGAAAACGGCGCGTCGTTTGCCTCCCTGTGTCTCGAACGGCAACCATTCTGCTCTTGTGGTTACCCAAGTTCGCGTCGCCGCGCCGACATTGCACAAGAAGGTAAGATTTTGGAGTTGATGGTTAATTAAAGAACATGTTAAAAAGTATATGTAAAACTTGCCTAATTATTCTACTAATCTTAAATTTTTTACCAAATTTAACTCATCTCTTAAACTGAAGATTTGTTTTAACCACATGGAAATCATTGTAAAACTGTTTTTTTCACTGCAAATTAAAATACATTAAAGTTAAAATTTTATTAAGTGTTTCTTAACCAGTATATTATAAGGGTAATATTTATCGTAATAGATAATAAAATCTTTAATTACTTGTGATGTATTTCAATCTTTCAGGATGGGAGAATCGAATGTTGCGATGTTAGATTTGCTAACAATAAAACGGACGTTTTGGATGTGAAGATAAGAGACTGTATGAAAGACGAAATTCTTGCTTAGATGACATTATATATATATAACGTTTTCTTTATGAAATTAAATACGAATCTATTTTATGGTTAGAGGAAACATATTAATTGTTATTCAAATATTTTTTTCTTGTGATCTGTTGAATTTAGTTTGTTGTTTACTTGTATTTATCAAGGAGCATAAAAATGGGATAGAACTTTTGAATCTGATAAAAATAGTGAGAAGAATTCCATTAGAAATGAATATTTGAGGGGAGAATATATAAATCGAAATGTAATAATTTTACATTATGTTTGGTCCAACATGGGAACAATTGAATTGTATCTAGAAACGTTATTAATATACCTGCAAAAAGATTATATATTGTTAAGAGTCTTTTGTAATTAGTTACTGTTACGGGTTGAAACTGAAAATACAATTATTATTTATATTGAAATCTACTATTAATCTTGCTTGGAATGTGAAGACTCCGGTTAAATGGAATCGTATTATCTTTCACAAAAAATCGACAATTCTTCAAATGGGGGGAAATTCGATTCAGCCGAAAAACAAACCGATCCCAATGCTTATATTATAAATTAAAGCAAGCAAAATCGAACCGGGTTTGGTTTTCCGGTTAAGGACTCTTTCATGCCAATGCTGCTGCTGCTTTCTTCTTCTTCATCATCCTCGTCTGTCATCAGTGAGATTTCTGGATACCGATCAAACGAGCATAATCTACCCACCTGCAAATGCAAAAAACTCGAAGAGAACGAATCGAAAAACTGATCCAGAGGACAAAGAACGGATAAATGGAAACCGGGTTTCGATCCAGAAAACTTACAATAGCGAACCCAAGAATGTGTTGCCAGTTCTAACGGCGAAACACGATGCACTCAGTGCAAGTTTTTGCTGGTGCAGCAATGGCTCCAGTAGACGTTGTTCAATCACACCTGCTAGCAATTGGTACCTGTTTTTTTTTTTACCGCCGAGATGAATCGTTTAGCGTCAATGAAGAATTATCCGATCAAATTCTATGGAAAAAATGGTTTCCGGGTCGAAAAGTATGAACTCGGAATTTGATTCTCCATTCCATTTCCGATAGGAAGAACAAACCGTACCTGAGGTTGCTGGAAACGGCCATATACACACCGTAAGCTACGCTCGTGGAGAGTATCGGGATGTTCTCGGCTTCAGCTTCGGAGTCCACAGCTTGTCGAGCTTTGATCACAGCGTTTGTAATGGCGGTTCCAACCTATTGCAAAGGTTATCCATCCGAAATTTCAGAAAAGAAACAGCTTTTGATTGCATGGATGACAACCCGAGAAACATCTTCGTCTATGAAAAGATCTCTCCATATATATCTCAACACTCGCAATTTTCGATAAGGGAAACATAATTTGAGGAAAGAAACGAGGTTTTACCAGCGATGATGTCGTGCCGACAGCAAATAATTTCGCCCCGTTGCGCTGTTATAAAACATAGAACCGCATTTATATTCATCTCGAAAAGCCTGTTCACATTTAGGTGTTAAAGAGATTGGCGAAAAGCAAAGAAGAAAATCACGCACCAATATAGCACCCGCCCTTTGCAACAGAGTGTACGAGGTGCCGGAGAGAGCAACCTGTATAGAAGAAAACGTAAAAAAAATGTTCCATATGAACGAGCCTTCGAAAGAAACCTTTTCCGGAATCTTCCGGATGATTATTCATTTACGAAGATGGAAAAAAAAAACGATACCTGGAAAGCATTATCTGGGCAGCTGTGAAAGAACTTGGATATCCGTCCGGCATTAAGCGCCAGAGGCGGCCGTAGTGAAACGGTAGGTGCCGGGAGATACACCAACATGAAATCCGCAATGACAGCCATCACCTAAGAGGAAAACCGATCGAAATTAGGAAATCAAAACCATCGGTACGGTACTCTTCAACAATAACCTAACAAAAAACCGAAACCAAACCAAGCAGATAAAAATTTACTTCATACCAAAACCGTAGTTCGTTGTCATTTTCTCTCCAAGTTGATTTCTAACATTCGTGCCTCGGAAACTTAATATGAATTCGGACATGAGAATCAGAAAAAAGGTACTAAGCTTGTCTTGATTAGGGTTTCACTTGAAGACAAAGAAGATATACCACATTTTCCATTACTGAAATTCCAGCTACCTAACGACGAGAAATGTCGGCCCCGTTACCACCACAACTAACCAACTCTTCCTTTCTCTGAAGGGTCATAACCGTATCAACGGTCCACGACAACTCTACGTTTTGTATAGACTCAACATCATATAACGAAATAAGAAATGGTCCACATTTCGATTTCGACAAACTTTGTCTTCTTATTCCGATTTTTCACCAGATCCTTTAAAGGTTGCAGAGATTGATGAAACACGTCCTAATCTCAAGGCACTTGCAAACATTAAAAGTTGAGACACTTTCAGTCCGTTTCCGAATCCGAAAGGAAACGAGACGAAATGCCGCAATTACCACATCGGCGAAAACAACTTCGAGTTCGTTGAAGAAGTTTTCTCTTCGGCGTTCATATTCCGCAGCAGTCTGGAGACAAGAAGCCACGTAAATGGATCGAAATTAGCGAAAGATCGAAACTTTTTAGCTGATTATGAACAAAAAACGTAAACACAACAATTCTGATGAGCATAGATCAAAAGGGCATGGCAGAAAACGAAAATAAAACCAAACCCAGATTCCGAAATGGTTTAGCATTGAGTAAACTCTAACTCTCTGTTCAGTTCAACATGTCACTGCTGTTCAATCTCATCAACTTGAACAGCTGACAGTGAATTTATCAATGGAGCTTTGAAAATTCAACAGACAACCCAGAAAAGATCTACGAGCTTTCTTCGAAAACAGTGACAATTCCTCCAATCGAAAGGCGGAAAGAAAAAGCAATTTACAAACTTTAATCGAAATGGACTTGAATTGGAAAATCGTACCTTGGTGAAGACACCAACGCCACATTCCATGGCAACCTTAGCCAAGAAGAGATCATCGGCCAAAAGCCTTTCCCTAAACCCACCAAACTGCATCAGCCACCGCATGAACGCTGATCTCTGGAGCTCCAGGAACCGGGTCACCACCGACCCGGGAATCCGACCCGACTCGATCGCTGCCACCAGATCCTTCGGCAGATTCTCCAGACCGAACGCGGCCTCCGACAAAACCATCATCGCCTCCTTCTTGTTCCTCTCCCTGTCCTCACCCCCCTCGTCGTCCCCATTGTTTCCGCCGCCCCCGCCATCGGCCCCGCCGTTATCGACGGAGGCGGAGAAGAGAGGGGAAGGGAAGATGCGGCGGCGGATGGAGATGGGTGCGGCGGAGATTACGGAGGAGGAGGAGGAAGAAGAACATAATTTCAGAGATAGAACAGGGGAGACAGCGAGGTTATTGTCTCGCGTGGGATTCGGAACAGAACTGGTTGGGTTCGGTCTATATATTCAAGTTATTTTGTACAGATTTTATTCAAGACAATACAAGGGACTTAGTCCCAACGACGCGAAGAGAGAGAGTTTCGATTCGTAGGATGTTTCTTCCGAAAGCCCTCCGCTTTCTGTCAAATCTCTCTCTCTCTCCGTGTGATGGGTTGGTGAGCGGTTCGTTCGAGGGCAAAAGAGAATCAGAGCAAACACATCTCTTTAAGGGTTTTCACGTGGACTTCTCTCGCGAGAGAGAATCAGAATGAGATTCCCAACGAGCGATGGAAGCGCGTGGTTTTCACGTCTTCTCAAGAGTTTCTTTCTCTTTTTCACTTTTCCTTTTTTCATCCTTTAAAAGGCTTTTTTTTCCTCAAAATGGTAAATTTAAGGAGTTTGATGGGGAAAATAGAGCTTTCACATTCCGACCATAACGGATACAAATGTATAAACTTTTCAAATTTAAAAAATAAATCTGGTGCATTTAATTTCTCCAAAAAATTTAAAATCAAAAAACATAGGAAATGAATTAAAAGTTTATACTTTCGTAAATTTTAAGTAAAAAAATGACAAAAGTATGAAATCTTGACGGATGTAAATCAGTTTATTTATTGTAAGAGATATAACTAATAAGATGTTTCATAATATGATTACAACATCATAGCTAACGAGGTTCGTGTTATTGGGCCAAGAAAGTACCCGCGTCTGCCATGGTTGCGGCCCCTCCCTTTTCATTCTCCTCTCCATTTCTTGTTGCGTAAATTATTCTCTTGAATTTGGTAGTCATTTGTGGAATTCTAGAGGTTACTAAATGAGATTAACAAGATTTGATCGTATTTCTTAGAGAGAATCGCAATTTAATAAAAGAATGAGCAAATGATTAAGATCAACGAAATTCAATTGCAATATCCGAGAGAGAAACCAGAGTCCAGGCGGAAGCCCAATATGTGTGTACCCGACTTTTGTTGAAAAGCAAAGTCCTCTCGGTTCACCAAATTTTTTTTCTCTTGTCTCTCTCGGTCTTTTTATTTCAAACCGAGAAGAATTTATTTGTCTTATCTCTTTTATCACCAATATGTGTGAGTATTGTGATAGTGATTGTGAGTATGAAGAGGTTTACGAATAACCAGAATACAGGGAGCATTGGGATGTCGATGACGTCTTAGCCAAAATACCAAAGTTTTTGAGAGAGACATTGGTGCAAAACGCCAACGCCAATAATATCGAGTTAAGTATTACTCTTCTTGAAGAATTATTTCGAACTAACGAGTTTTTTGAAATGATACAACAAGCACAGGTTACAAGCAAAGAAAATCTATCTCAAATTGTCGAAGAGAGCGAAATGGATAGAGAACTACAAAACGAAGACACACACTATGAGAAAGAGAGAGCCTTGGATGCAACAAACTCGAAAAAAGAAGGAATAGAAAAGGATATGATAGTGAATGACCCTACAGTGGAGGAAATGAACTCCGAAGAAGAGGCGTCACATGCATCCGACATCATTCCTCTTCCGACATTAACAAAGAATCTGAGCATCTCCTTCACATGGAGAGGAAACCAAGTTTGTAGTTTCTTTTATTCTCCCGTATCATTTGATTTTTGTGTTCCAAATGATATGTTTGGTGTTTTTAATGTTTATGAACAGAAAATACAACAATTAATCACGAGGTTTCATAGAGTTGAGAAGCTCACGAGTGAGGGGGAATGGTATGATGCACTCGTATGCTTTTCTACCAAAAAAGATATATCCGAACATAACTTTCCGGGATTACCTATGAGTTTAAACAACTCTAGGCTTGGTAAATCTATTTTTAATACGCTTGTCTTTGATTCCGGTAAAAATGAATGTGTATTGCATGATGAAAATAAACCTATAGATATTAAAATTATGTGTAATTTTGTTTGTAATAAGAATGAAAACCAAGATGAAATATTTGAAACTATTTATGATAATTTGGCATATCATGATATGTTAGCATATAAACTCGTATTTCAACATATTAGGAGTCTTTATCTTCTCTTGTTTGATAACATGAATATCCTTGCAAATTTATTTCGGTTTATCATCATATGGAGTGCCACGGCCTCCTTTGTATTCGCTAATGTTTTACTTGAGTCAATGCAGAAAATTAGAATCTTGAAATCATTGGAACCGACATGGAAAGGGATAGGATGCTTGGCGACATCTCGACTCAATCATGAAGGCATTCACTCTCCAAGATTAGTTTTTTGTCAATTATCCAAACTAATCTTGAGGGAATGTTAATAATGATAGCACCATAAAAGAGTGGAGGAATCCCACGTGGCTAATTGATGCAGAATCTTAGAGAAATATTGCATGATTTATGCTATATAAATTAATGAAGATTGAGGTGCAGAGAATCAAGCCAATATCTCCCGTAAAATGGACAACAAGGAACCAATCATGCATTAAAGAAAACAATCATGAGATTCTTTCCAAGTCTAAAACTAGTCGTTTACTTATTCTACATGTCTATATATTCAAGTTATTTTGTACAGATTTTATTCAAGACAATACAAGGGACTTAGTCCCATACTTTTCATTCTCTCAATCTTTTCTTTTTCTTGTCCAAACACATTTCTCTTGGTTTCTATAGCAACAAATACATTCAATTATACAAAAATCTTCAATAGCTCCTCTCCTTCAGCCAACTCTCAACACCAGTGCCGCCGCCATCGCCAACTTAATCAAAGGTTTTTCAATCAAAGATGCTACTTTTCAAGACCCGAATTCACACGTATATATATATATATAAAAAAAAAAACAGGAATCAAGTTTATGGGTTTGGTTTCTTGCAGGGTCAAAGGCGTTTCCCAACTCGAGTTACGGATGGGTGAACGTGAAGGATGTGGCCAATGCGCACGTCATGTCCTTCGAGAACCCATCAGCCAGTGGACGCTACTGCCTTGTCGAGAGTGTCGCTCACTACTCGGAGATCGTCAGCATTTTGCGTCAGCTCTACCCTAATCTCCATCTCCCTCGAAAGTGAGTCCTCATTCGAAATACGCAAATAGCATCATATCTATCTATCTATATATAGTAAAAGTGGTAATTTTTTGCGTTTGGAATCATTTGAATTTCTTTTTGGTTTCTCCTCTATTTGTAAAAGGATTTTATATGCCAAAAATTCAACAAATCTCACAACTACAACTCGCCTAAAATTCATCTAAATCTCAACCACCATTTGAGCCGCAAAATTAGACGAGCAAGAGAATAGAAGAAAAATAGAAACACTATTCCACGGAGAGAAGTCGTGAATCTTGAACGCTTTTTGGTGGTAATTATTGGGAACGAGTTTTACTTGAACATAATTTTTTGATAGTTTGTAACGCGTAAGACTATCAATTTATATCCTAACATTATAAGGAATAGATAAATATAATAGAAAACATGCACGTCAATATCTAAATTTTATTGTACAAACTGAAATCCTTTGTAATCATCAATAGTAATATAACACACGAGCTTCGTGCATGTGTTCTGAAGGTGTGCGGACGAGAATCCGTACGTGCCGACGTACCAAGTGTCGAAGGAGAGAGTGAAGAGCCTCGGCATTGACTACGTGCCCTTGAAGGTTAGCATCATGGAGACCGTCGAGAGCTTGAAGGAGAAGGGCTTCGTCCACTTCTGACGAGGAAATTAGTTCTCCATTCATGTCGGAATTCAACAACTATAAAATAAGGGTTGATCCATCGATTTAATTATCATCCGTATTATAATTTCACCACCTTTGAACAAATTAAATAAATGTCTCGAATCCCATTTGGCCGCATGAATCGACGTTGCATGCTTCTCTCTCACTGGGAATGGTAACAATGTCTTTAGATTAAGTTGTAGTTTTCTCATTTTATTGAATATTTTTTTATAGCACTAATTGTCTACATAATCAGATTATAAAAACTAAGGTTTAAATCGTAAAACTATCTATAAAACACCGATAATTAAATCGTCTCACAACGTAATTACACCATCCGTTTCACCTTTTTTTCCGTAATTATTTTGATGTTTTTATTTGCGAATAATAAAAATAATATATATTCTATAACCTCAAACCATGCCATAACCACACCTTTTATAAATATCTGCTGTCCCTACAAGAGAGTAAAAATCAAAATCAAAATCAAATACGCAAAATAGCATCTCGTCTCAAGCCGTTTCACACCGTATGTACAATTGCGCCTATAAAATAGTCGTGATTTTAATAAGCAAAGACGAAACAAAATAAAATCCCACCATCGCCACTACAAGGAAGAAGAAGAACAAAACACCGACAACAAGGGGAAGACGAATCGATCGAGGGAGAGAGAGAGAATGGGGAAGGTGGTGTGTGTGACGGGAGCTTCAGGATACATAGCGTCGTGGGTGGTGAAGCTGCTTCTCCTTCGTGGCTACACCGTCAAGGCCTCTGTTCGAGACCCCAGTTCCGTACCCAGATTTCCTCTTTCTCCCTCTTCCTCTCTTGTTTTGATTTTTGGATTTTCATCTTAACATATGCTTTGTTGGTTTCTGGGTATTTCTCGTGAAGCTCGAAGAATTATCCGGGAAATCGAAAGTCACCCGTTTATGTGATTCAGTGATTTGTGTTCTTCTGCTTGAATTCTGCAGACGTTGCTTTGAAAACTGAAAACCGGGAATTTCACACTTTCAGAGTTTAGTTTCGTCGTGGCTTAGTTTTAGATTCGTAATTTTTGAATACCAAAAACCCATTTGAAGAAAACTTGGATTCAGACACAATCCTTAACATATGAATGTCTGAAGAACGTTTCATGTCAGAGCCGACGAATTTTCCCTCCTGATTCACTCACTGTATATGCAGATGACCCGAAAAAGACGGAACACTTGCTCTCACTAGAGGGTGCAAGTGAAAGACTCCACCTTTTCAAAGCAAACCTTTTGGAAGAAGGATCCTTTGATTCAGCCATTGATGGCTGCGATGGTGTTTTCCACACAGCTTCTCCGTTTTACAACGATGTCAAAGACCCGCAGGTTCGTCATAGAGATCTTCCGTTCGGATCAACTCTTGAATCAGTTCGCGTTCTGTCGTTCTTGAACGTTTTTCTCCGTGTTTCAGGCTGAACTTATCGATCCCGCTGTGAAGGGAACGCTTAACGTGTTGAACTCGTGCGCGAAGACCTCTTCTGTCAAGCGAGTCGTCGTAACGTCTTCCATGGCAGCGGTTGTTTGCAACGGAAAGCCTCGCACTCCGGATGTAACAGTCGACGAGACTTGGTTTTCTGATTCCGAGTTTTGCGAGGCGTCAAAGGTCCGATCTTACAAAATTTTGCATCTTCTTGATTTATGTTCAAGAAAACATCACTTCATTAAAAGCTTTGCACTGCATTTGATCCATTTTAGAACTTCGGGGGATTAGGCATTCATATTCATAGGCAAATCATGCTTAAACGTTCAGTATGTTTACCCTATGATCGGTGCCGGTAGTCAGTTCATAGTGGCGATAAACGGAAAACGCTGTTCCCGGGCTTGATAACTGTGTAACAAGTTCTCTGCTTTGTTCCGGGAAATAGTTGTGGTACGTACTGTCGAAGACCTTGGCGGAAGAAGCTGCTTGGAAGTTCTGTAAAGAGAAAGGCATTGACATGGTCACCATTAATCCAGCAATGGTGATCGGTCCACTCCTACAGCCAACCCTCAACACCAGTGCCGCTGTAATAGCGAACTTGATGAACGGTGGGAACTCTGTCAAACCCGAGATAAAACCCGTTTAGGGTTTCGTCTGAAAAAAGCTTAGAAATCGAGCCCTTAACGGTTTGGTTCATGCAGGATCGAAGACGTTCCCCAACTCAACTTTAGGATGGGTGAACGTAAAAGATGTGGCGAACTCGCATATCCTAGCCTTCGAGAACCCGTCAGCCGATGGACGTTATTGTCTGGTCGAGAGCGTCGCTCACTACTCCGAGATTGTGAACATTCTGCGTGAGCTCTACCCGAATCTTCAACTCCCTGAAAAGTAAGTGACCCGGATATGAAAAAAACGCCTCTCTTTACCTCGTTTATGTGAATCTTGAACATGTTCTTGTGGCCAGATCTCGTGAGATTTGTTCGTTGTTTTTTGAAGGTGTGCGGACGAGAATCCCTACATGCCGACGTACCAAGTTTCGAAGGAGAGAGTGAAGAGCCTCGGCATTGAATACATAACCTTGAAGGTCAGCATCAACGAGACTGTCGAGAGCTTGAAGGAGAAGGGCTTCGTCCACTTCTGAGGAATTTCTACCGAAGAAAATAAACATTTCCAATCTTACCGAATAATGAATGAGAACTGGTGGACGTTTAATGTGATATAAAGTCGGATGGTTACAGATCGGGTACCCGAGTTTTTCGCTATATCCTATCTCGGTTTCACTCTCCTCCTATTTTGCAGTCGGGTATCCGAGTTTCCCGTTGTATCATTTATGTACTCATTTTCTCTTCATCAATAGGTTTGACGATAAAATCGAGTTTGTTATGATCATAAGTCCTACAAAATTTGATCTTTCATAGTCTTGTATCCAAAAGTTGCGATCTTTTTGCTTATTTTCCACTGGTTTTATCAGATTCTCTGAACAAACACATATGCTCTCAAGACAAAACTTTCAAAGACAAACAAAACATGAAGAATCACTATCTAAGAAGAGTCTCTGCATATGACTGCACTGAGGAGGAAGGAGAACTAAGCTTACTTCTCTGACCAATGACCCGAGAATCGTTCCCGACGTCTCTCAAAGGCAATCTTTTCGGATCCACAGTTTCCCTTCTCCTTTCTCCGGATTTATCCTTCTGTTTCAACCCGTGATCATTAGAGATGCGAGGATTTTCCTTTAACCGACGCACAAGAATGCCTAATATCGTTTCGGTACGAGGTTCTTTCGGGACTTTCTCTGCCGGTTTCTGTTCCTTTGTTTCCGGGTTCAAGCCATTTTCCGTCTTCTTGATCACCTCTTTGAGGACCGATACTTCTCCTTGTAGCTCATTCGTTTTCTTCTCATAAAGAGCAGCTTTTTCTTTCCAGTCCTTCACCTACAAGAACATGAGACAAGATGCCATGAGCTCGTTTTTAATTTTTTTTTCACGACGAATGTGTTAAATGAGACAGAGGAAACTTCCTTACCGATAAATGTAGCGACTGGATTAGACGTTCTGAATCAAATGCTCGATCCTCCCAGTAGTTTTTGGCAGTCTGCAACTCCTCCATCTCATCCTTGACCTGGTGAAGCATCTCTTGCATTTGAGACCACTGTTCTGTCTCGATCTTAACTTGCTCCACCAGATTTTTCACTATCGCCTTGCAATGCCCCGAACATGATTTCTCCCGGTGAGCCCACATTTCCTGCAAACCCGTATCTTAAAACGTTTCGTATTTTCTTTTTATTGTAACTCCATTCAAAGCCATAGTTCTTGATCAGAAATCTGAGGAAAACCTTAAGTGCAATTTGTGGCATCACGTCATGAGTCGGAAAACGCATAGAGCTAGAAGCTGAGCAAGTAACAGAACTGTTCGCCGGAGAAATCATTGAACCATATTCCTTTTCCATTCTTTCCAAGAGATGCCCTTTCGACAATGCCTCCATTCTCTTTCTTAAAATCTCCATCTGCTAAACAGAAACCAAAAGATTTTTTACTAACGCCGAGATCAGTGACAACTACGAAAATCTCGCAAGAACATTAAAAAAGCTCGGTTCTTTTCGAGATTAGTGAAGCTTAAAGAGAAGGAAACAAAGAACTACACTGAATCTACTGAGAAAACTCTGCTGAGAGTATATTGTTATATTGACCAAAAGGAACCCGAAGCTCGAGAAAGTGGTCATTCTTACGTTGGTGTCACAGTCAGAAACGCAACTTCTGTTCAGACGTTGATTTGGTTTAACTGACAAAATTGCTTCGGCCATCTCCCGAGTGTCCCTCAGGCAAATTTCACTGGATGTTCCATCCAATCTCTCGAGCCTTCTCTTGGGGAAAGAAGCTTGTTTGTTTAAATTGTTTCCATTCTTGGCTTCGGAATCCTTAGCTTCTGCTTTCCCTCTTAGCTTTTGTAGTTTCCGGACCAAATGATCTATCTCTTCCTCCAAGACAATGCTCACATCATCTCCTTCTGAAATCCTTTCTCTTCCCTACAAGACAAAGGTTGCTACTCTCAGACTTACTCCCAACACGAAATAAATTAAGTACAACAAAACAAAATTCAAATGTATAAAGCCACATTCTCCAACTTCTGATCCTTTTCTCTCATTTTCTCAGGAAAAAAAAAACAGACAACAGAATCTGACCCAAACACGACACTAAGGCTTCACATGTCACTTCCAGTAATCCCTCAACACAAAGATTCTTCCACAGATGCTGTCGTAGGAGTAGAAACTTCAACATTAATAAAAAAAAAATCTACTAGAAGCTGCTTCTGTCACAGGAATCCGACCAAAGATACTGCCTTTATCGCAAAGACCAGTACCCATCAAGAATTTTTTTCTGAAACAGAGTTAATGTCTCCGTTTTTTCAACCTCGTTTTCTGGGCAGCCAAACAACCGAAAATCAAAAAAGAGATAAGGAAAACTTACCGCGAGAAGAACGTGAACCGCTGAACGCAAAGTCCTCTCGATCCTCTCCATTTTCTTCTCCACCTTCTTCGTCGCCATTTCCTTCTCAGCCCTCAACATATAACACTCTGCTCTCAGCATATCCGCTTCAACCCTCCATTTCTCCTGCTCCTCCGCCGCCGAAAAGGCCGAAGCAGCTCCTCCGCCGCGATGGTTCCCTCCAAACGAGCTCTCCAGATCGAAAAACTGATTCTCCACCATCATTCGTCTTCTCTCGCTGTTTGAGGACTTTCCTCGAACAGATGGTCTTCGAGGCAACTGGATGATCCTCGTCGATGGTGGGTACTGCCATCTCGGCCGCCGGAGGGATTTTCGAGCCGCTGTCGACTCCATCCCCAGATAGAGAGAAAGCTCCGGTGGAGAGAGAAACAGAGAAGAGATAGAGAAACAGATAAAGTACGAAGATGATGAAGAAACGATCAAAAAAGCTTTTTACTTTGCAGTGGTCTTATGAGGATGAAGAAGATGTTCAAAGCATGTATCTTTTAACCGTTTGAAATACATGAATATTTAAATAAATAAATAAATAAATAACTTACACATATGTATATATATATATGTCATATGTGTATCTAGGCAGGGGTTATATGGCTGTCGACTGCATATATTATGCGATTACAGGTGACAATTTGTTTGCGTTCAATCAGTTCAAAGTTTTACTGTAATAAAAAATAATAATAATAATATGGTTTAATCTTGTTTTTATAAATCCAAATTGGGTTTTGACAAAAAAAAATCCAAATTGGGTTATAAAAAGTTTCGGACAATTTTCTTCTCGTACAAAGTTTTAGCCTAGTGGAAACTACCTCCCACGTGAATCTACAAATGACTTATATTAATCAATGATGATTTGAACCAGGGTAAAAAACGTAGATAAACAATAAATAATTACAAATAAAATGAGATAAAAAAATAATTTAATTGTTTTCCACATGAGTTATATCGAGTTAGTTTTTCGTCCACTCGGTTCTATTTCAATTTTTTTTTTTGTATAAAATACTTAACCTATAAAAAATTTGATTTTCTAAAAAGTATGTAATAATTTGATTCAAATTTATTTTCAAATGCATAGTATAACGTCTCTAATTTCAACTTTAAAACATTACAAGGACCTAACCTACAATAACCACTCCTTTTAAGATTCTTTGTACATGCATAGTTCAACAACTTCAGACATTCAATCAATGTTTTATTTCCAAATTAAGTAAGTTACTATGAAAAATATATGTATTTTTGGTGTAATAGATTTTTATAAATTTTGAAAATGTATTGTGATGTGACTCGTGAAATTGTGAGTATATATTTTTTTATATATAAATTAATGAGTCCGAGTCAAACGGCATAGAAAGCAGATGAAACATTTCAAATAAAAGCTGGATATCTGTGTATATGCAATTTAATTCCTCGGACAATGTTCCTTTTTTTGGTAGTTTATGTAATTAATTCTCAATTCCCACTCTCTTATTGCCATTTTGCCTCTCTGTATTCGCATTTCGTACTCTTGATTTTTGAAAAATATTAAATTAAAGATACCCAAAAACGGGAGGACATTAACTACAAGAATCATGTTAACTAAATACAATGTTTAGGGTTTATGAATGAAATATATATATATATATAGTATAAAAATATTAGATTAGTTCATAGGCAATGTTTTAATTTAATTGGACTATTAATATAATAAATTTTACTATCTTTTCTAAGAAAATGTAGGTATAGAGATTTTTGGGATAGAATCAAAATGGAAATTATGATACATATTTATATATTCAAATAAATTAAATTATATTGTCTGAGTAAACATCTGTTATATTTTTCATTTCATAAAATTAACAATGTTTGATACTCTAATATGGGATATATTTAACTTGAGTTATTATTAGGTTATCTATATTTAGTTTAGTAGATTATATATAATTATGTAAGTGTAGTTTCGATTTATTTAGAATTTGAAGTTATTATCTGATTGTTATTTTTGTGTGTGCGGTTTATTGTTGTTCTTTGATTATTTATACTTTCTCATTTTGAATTGGGTTTTAAAATACCGATAAAGAATTCCATTTATGTTATATATTCCAAAAAAAAGTAATTTAATTCCGTGCATTAAAACATATGGATTGTTCAAGTGACATAACTAAAATAAAATTTAAAAAAAAAACAGAATAAAAAAATCGACCAACGTGCCGTCGAAGGAATTAATTTGCAAACCAAATTAATACACTAATTAAATAACACAAACACAGTGGAACTTATTTACTATTTATTTATTTATGTAAAAAAAAATCCCTAAACATAATAAATCCGTTTTTTCTCACTCTATGGATTCCTTTTCTTGGGTTTAACGCTGTCGTTTTGGCGTCTGGGTGGTCGTCGTTTCCCAATGAAGAGACACGGAACACAAAGAAGCTTTGTTCGTTGGAACTCTTAATTATATATGTCCTTTTTATAATTTTAATTTATTTTTTAAAAATTAGATGGCGTACTTATATGTTTTGAACTGTGTTTTGCAAATAATAATAACTTATTTAGGTAATTACTAGAGTTTAGATCATTTAAAATTTTAAAATAATTTATATATACTATTAGATTGATGAATTTTATTTAATTACATTTATTTAAAATTTTGAATTTGTAGGACATATGAATTCCAATTTATTTTTTGTAATAATATTATTAAATTTTTAATGATCAATTTAATTATTCACTAGCTAAATTGTTGCTACCGTTAAGAATACTATTTAAAGACCTAATTAAATAATGAAAAAAAGTATTTTTTATTTGTGAAGAGGACATAATTTCGTAATTTTTAAACATATAAAAAATAATTTATCAATCAGAAACAATTATTAAACATATTTTTTAGAAGAAAAAAATTGAATTAATACTCGATTATTCCAAACAGTATAATTCCAAGAACTTGAATTAATATCTGAATAATATGTACATTATTTGAATTCAAACTTATATAGTTTGAATATTCAAAATCCAAATAATTTTAAAATCAAAGAGAAAAGAGTTTGCAAAAAAAAAAAATCATCAAGGTTTTCAAATGATTAGAGGACAGATTATTGTCGTATGTGATGGAGTATATATATGTGATTATAGTCTCATCTCCCATATTCTTCCTCCACGTCGATTTGAAATAGTGTCATAGTGACTGACATCAATAGTTTATATGCAAGTCCAAATCCATGAAATTTTTATAAGATACGTAACAATATCGATATAATTTCTTCTTAATTTTAAAATACAAGTCAAAATAACATGTTACCACACACACACACACACACACACACACACATATATATATATATATATAAGGTAGGACCATATGAAAGTTTTTTTTGTCACGATTTTATATAGAGGAAAATTTGCAAAACATATATTTTTATATAAAACTTCATAAGGTACCTTTTTTTTTACAATTTTGTGGTCAGAATTTTTTTTTTCATACGTATGTTTAGTCTTTTTCATAATGAGGGCTAAACGTTTTTTTTACAAGTGCAGAATATATATAAAGATCATATTTTAATAATATTGTCTTGCATTAAACATTAATTTTCCATTAGTAATATCGTCTTCTTCATTAAAAAAAACTTTTAATACATGGTCTTGTAATATCATTATAGTGTTGTCCCATTTAATTAGGATTAAGATTTCTCATTCTTAAACACATAATGTTTAGAGTTTCCAAATCTTTGTAACAAAATATTTACAATTTAATGGGTTTTTTTTTCCAAATTATAGGAGGGAAAAACTAAGCTCCATAGTTTTATTCTTAAAATGCGTCATACCATAGATTTATAGTATATATTATATGAATAACGCATGTAAATGATATAGAATCAACATTATTTATATCTATTTTTCATTAAAATGGGCCTGTTAAAATCTAAAATGATCTAAAATGCATATGAGAACAGATATAAGAATAAGATGTCATTTTGCTTTAAGAATTTAGAACATGGACCAACTTTGCTTTAGAGATGTTAGGTAACATCACTGCGGTACATATAGCACTAAATATTGGTGCTTATTTATTTGATTTTTTTCTATGAAAACAATTCCTTTTTTCGGTAGAAAACAATTGGAAAAAGCCAAAAATCCAATAATATTTGAACAAAACAATCAAATCAAATCAACGTACATGTTATGATATATATATATATATATATATATATATTAATAATAATAATAATAATAATAATAATAAGCCTGCATGGAAAGAAATCTTAAGCACAATGCATGATTCCGTTTGCGGTGTAGAGTTACAAAATTGATCGAATATTTTTTTTAGAATCAAATTCACCGAATTTAAAGTCAATATAAAATGAATAAAATTGAATTTTTAAAATGAAATTTATATACATTTCTACTATGTATTTGTGTATAGTTAGTGTCACTATGTTTGGAAGTGGTCTCGATTCATATATTCATATTTTCATCATATATTCACATAAATAAAATAAATAAAAAAGAAATTTTCGACAATGGCTAATGGGCAAACATGTTACTTATACTAATTAACTTAATTAGTTTTTAAGTTTTATACGTGTTTTCCGTTTTACCATTTACGTATTTTATCATATAGCAAGTGACGCAATACACACACACACACACACACACAGATATATATATATATATAAACGCACGTGGTAAATTCCAATATTAAACAGTAGTAATATAGCAATTAAATAAAAACAAAAACATATATTTATTTCTAAGTTGTACAATCTATGACTGCCATCCCTCTATATATATATCCATGATTTTTTTGGATCTTCCATGTGTCTTTTATCATTTTGAATTTGAATTTAGATTATTACCGTTGGGTAAACTTTGTTACTTCGGCTATTTCAAAGAATCAAACTTTTTTAAATGTAATTAATTAGTCTATTGACAAAATTGTATTCCATTTTTTGGTACGGTAAGAACTAAGAACTCACGACTACAACTATTTTAATACGATTATTTTATGCGATTATTTAAATACGATTAGAAATAATTGTTTCATATTATTTTTAAGTCGTCATAGTAGCATTTGAAAATTGCATCTTAGTAATTGTAATTTGGTAGTTTTGAAAATTTTAAACTTTCTTTTCTATTTCTAAGGCCGTGTGATGAAATTGATTAATGAATTTGAACCGATTTGTTGGGCCATTTTTATAAGCCCAAATTCAGTTTTGCTTAAAGGCTCAATTTTGAATGAAGGCCCATTAAAACAACCCTAATTCCCGAGGCTCAAGTATAAAACCCTCGTCTCTCTGATCATGCTTCACTCTTTCTTCCGCAACTGAAGCGCAGGCTTTCTTTCCAGAAACCCTAGAAGCCACCGAGAAGAATCATGGCGGACTCAGGAGCAGCACCAGCAGCCGCAGCACCGGAGAGAGGGGGATTCCGACGTGGGTTCGGAGGGGGACGTGGAGGACGCGGCGGACGTCGCCGTGCTAGGAAGGACGAGGAGGAGAAGTGGGTTCCTGTCACGAAGCTCGGACGTCTCGTCCGGGAAGGCAAAATCCGATCTATTGAACAGATCTATCTCCATTCTCTTCCCATCAAGGAGTATCAGATTGTCGATCTCCTCATCGGACCGTCCCTGAAGGACGAGGTAATGAAGATCACGCCTGTTCAGAAGCAGACTCGTGCGGGTCAGAGAACCCGTTTCAAGGCCTTTGTCGTTGTCGGAGACGGGAACGGTCATGTGGGTTTGGGCGTGAAGTGCGCGAAGGAGGTTGCGACCGCCATTCGTGGAGCCATCATATTGGCTAAGCTCTCGGTGATTCCGGTAAGGAGAGGGTACTGGGGAAACAAGATCGGAAAGCCACACACAGTGCCGTGCAAGGTCACGGGCAAGTGTGGGTCGGTAACCGTTCGCATGGTTCCGGCGCCGAGAGGAGCTGGTATTGTCGCCGCTAGGGTTCCGAAGAAGGTTCTTCAATTTGCTGGGATAGACGATGTGTTTACATCTTCCCGAGGGTCCACTAAGACCCTTGGAAATTTCGTCAAGGTATTGTCGTGTGTACATTTATTTACTTGATTTAGATTGTGTTTATAGATATTTTTTCTCTGCTTTTTGTGTAGTATTATGTTGTTTATCCTTCTATTCTATGCGCTTAGCTGAACCGTTTGTATTGATTCAACACTGTTAACACTTAATCGATATTGTTTAGGCTTTTGTTTGTGTCTGCTTAGTGCTTACTGTGATGTTCTTAGCGACAATGTTAGCTCTTTGTTGATATTTGTATGCTGGTGCTTTGATGGTGTGGAAGTCTTATTCTTTACTTGCTTCTAGATCTGGGTTTCAGTTTTCGTGAGGTGGGCTATACTCATTTTTGGATTAGGGTTTTAGTTTGTTCTGTTGGTATTGGAAGTTTCTTTCTAATTGGTACTCTTCAGTTGTTGATTTGCCCTCTTTAGGATTTTGTTTGTGCCTGCATTCTGTGGTGTTCTTAGCTACAACGTTAGCTTTTTGTTAATGTTTGTAGGCTTTTGGAAGCTTTAATGTATCCATCTCTGAGAAATTCAGTGTTGTGCTCATGTTACGTCAATGGTTTTCTTATGTTTGCATATGGTAATTTTAATGACATTGTAGCTATCTGCGGTCAAGGACTTCTATCTTGCATTGTATTAGATACATAGGTTTTTGTTTTATCTTTCTTTCTTGGAGTTTGTCATATGTTGTGTTATTCTGGGAAGCTTTCAGTCTTCTTCAACTGGTCTTAAGGATTGAAATTTATTAGTGATCCTTCAATCCCTTTTTATGTCATTCTTTGTCTAGAAGTTACAAACTTGTTCAACATTGCTGTGTTTATATCAGCCAGTTAAACTGCATCTTTGCGTACGTATTCTTTGACGCATCTGTTTGCATTTCGCAGGCAACGTTCGAATGTCTGATGAAAACATATGGATTCTTGACACCTGAGTTCTGGAAGGAGACCCGGTTCACAAAGTCGCCCGTGCAAGAATACACCGACTTGTTGGCTAAACCCATCGCTAAGGCTATCATCCACGAGGACCTCGACAATGTCCCTCCCTCCTAAACTCTCCACATGATCCACCATCTTTCGCATCGCCTTTAGTCTTTTTTCGCAAGAAGTCAGTAAGAGAACTACTAGTCTTTTTTTGCAAGAAAGTGAGCAAGAACTTTTTTTCGTTTCAAACTTCAAACTTGTCACTTGGATCTTTACTTGAGTCTGTATTTGGATCTGTTTTTCACATTGCTGGTTTCTTTCCTCAGAATCTGCCCAAGTTTTAGTTTATCGTGTATCAGTCTCACGGTCGGAACCGGCAGTTATTTTGGTTTAGTGGGTGTTGGTGGCTAAGTGCAGTTTCTGTTATCGTTTCAGTGGACGGTTGCATGGGTATCGACCTAGTGTTTCAATAGCGGTTCTTCGATTGGGCCTTGCCTCCACTCTATATGGGCTTCATGTGGGCCATGATGTTATTGTTTAAGCTTTGTGGGTTCAGCTAATAGCTCGGCCTAATGCCTCTAGGTCAAGGAGCAGACGCAGCCATAGACTAGGTTTACTTGCAAAACAAGAAACCGATAAGATGTTAGATTTTGTAAGAAATCCCAAAGGAACCACAGAACTTATAGCATAAAACAGATAACAAACTGAAATAAATAACATAAGCAAAGTTCGTAAAGCTAACAAAAGAAAAAGGAAATCTATCTTTGAATAAACAGTGCACGTAAAGAGGGTTCTTAAAAGTATAATGCGAAATAATAGCCCCTATAATTTGTAGATAAATTATTGTACCAATGTCTCGAATTATAACTGTATTATAAAATTCTTAAAAGTATAATGCGAAATATAAATAATTGAGATACCTAAGACCTAAAGAGTGTTCTTAACTTTAGAGAATGCAAGCATTGAAAAAAGATTAATAGAGAAAAACATAATCTCATTTACTACTGCGTTTTTTCTTTTTGATGTTGAATTATATAATAAAATTCAATTATTTATAGAAAAATTAGCCAAATAAAAAAGGAAATAAGATCCAATGAAAACAAACCATATAAAATTTATAATCATTTCCAATCAACTTCGTCCATATTTATTTCTTCATTTGAACATAGAACATCATGCATATAACAATTGGCACTTCTTCTCTTAACTAACACGCTCGAAATTTTCAGATCTGAATCCGATCAACGAACAACGAGGTTATATGTTTATCGATCTTTCCTCGAGGATACGTGAATCCATCGCCGTCCCTGTAGAAGACGTCGAATACCCCCACCATTTTCAGAACTCGCATCAGAAGATTCCTCGGAACATCGGTACTGGCAGTTGAGTTCAAGAACTCTTCCACCAGTATCTTGTAATTGCCATCATACATTCTCTGGATCGCCCCACCCGCCTCTTCTTCCGTCGTCACTCCGAATTGCTTCATGTAGCAGTTGATCCCGTTCGCCACCTCTCCTCTGCTCGTCTCGTGCTGATCATACACACATATATATATATATATATATATATATATGCGTATATATATGTGAATGTCTTGACATTAGAAATCACGGTTTGAAAAACAGACAAAAACCAAGAAAGGGTAAGCCTCTTTTTTTTTTTCCTGTTTGGTTTACCTTGTAGGAGACTTTGTCATTTGACAGGCGGAACATAGCATTTACGGTTTGGATGATCTTCGGTCTTGATCTCAGCCACTCGGAGACATTCTTCCGAGTTGGTATGTTCCATCCAGACAAAGCCGAGCTTCATCAGCAACTCGATCCCGGTCGTGACCAGCCCGACTTCCATGTACTCCTCAAAGGTTGGCACGTGACCTGCACGTGCCCATTGTGCTATTTGTAGGAACGCTCTCATGATAATCTTCAACTGCATTATATACATCACACCAGTCAGTCCTTACAAGATTCTATTGTAACACATACAAAAGCGGAAAAACAAAATTTGATATTTCATAACACTACAAGAATATATATATATTTGTTATTTCTCTTTCAAGAATGTATTGTGATTATATTGAAATAACTCACCGAAAAATATAGGATTAAAGTGTCATATAGTACCGATTTTTGATAGTTTCTTATAATTTATTTGTTTTGTTTTCGCTATGCGTTTATCTGAAGGTAAGTTTCATTACCTCTTCCATAGTCTCTTGCTTAATCTGTGATCTAACTTCTGGCTTAACTTCCCGTTCGACCTCTGACAAAATCAGCAACGCATGCCTAAGGACGATTTTCATGTAGTCAGGTATGCTGTCGATAACACCGAGATCCCACCTACACATATCAAGATTGCAACTTCTCTTTGTTAGTTTCCCTTTTTCGGGTAAAGGGTATTGAATCATTCACCTGCAAACTCTAAATATATGGTTTTGAATCTAAATCTTTGGCAGATGAACCATTAGACTATGGTTCTTGTTCAAGCATTCAAGAGATTGTATACAGTTCAAATTTACGGCAATGTTAGACAATATAGCGGAAATATTGTGTACATAAATGAAAACGTGAAGTAATATCGTCGAGCATACACCTTTCCAAGCCATGGACAAGACTGGCAACTTCAGGAAGAGTAACGTATGCATCACACGAGTCGTCCACTACAGTTACAGTTGCGATGATGAAGATCTTAGTAACCATCGTTCTCTGAAACGAATACCGTGGCTCGGGATATACTCCGACTGTAGCGAAATAGCTCTCCACAATTCTGTCTCTGAAGTATGGTAATTTGGACGGCAAGTCTAAGCCTTTCCACCACCTGCAAACAAACGAACAAATTCATGACTTTTAGTATAATGACGAGTATGTAGTCCCGCGATATCGAAAAGAGGGAAAAAAATACGTACTTTGAGACAATTTCTAGCTCTTGGATGTAATGAAGCTGCATACGTCGGAAATTGAGCTTCGCAAACTTCAGGAGAATCTCGTCACGATCTTCTTCTTGTTCGTAGAACGAGATGTATTCTCTTGCAAATAGTATTTCCATGTTATGATATCGAGGTTGATATAGAGCATTTCGAATGAGACTATATAGATGCGGGCTTGCGAGGTCTATCGGTAATGACTCCAAGTATTTCGATGTGAAACTCATCGCTTCATCCATGTCATTTGACGTCGTCCCCAAATGAGCGGCTTCGTATAAGCTTAGCATAGCTCTTACGTCCATTTCTAGATTCTTTCTGAACTTCCCATCATCTCCTTTAAATCTATCGAATACATCTACACAAGACGAAAATGATATATATAGCGTTATATAAGATTTATTTATGTATGTATGTATATGTGTATGTATGTTTTTGAATCAAAGAAATACGACTAAAAAAGTGTAGGATCCTTACCGCAAGACATGTTATGGCCGTAGAGCCTGAACACCTGAAACATGATGGAGATTGTGTGCAAATCATACTCGTCGGCGATAATTTCCGCCAAGTTTCCAAAAGCACGATCGAGGGTATCTTCGATCTCGCTCTCGAAATGGTACGAGAGGCCAAGACTGATTAGTAAATGGATCGATCGGATTCTCTCCTTGTCATTATCGCTCGGAGAAAACGCGAGCTTCTCCCTGACTTTAGACTTCAGATCTTCAATCTCTCTTGTCAGGCCATTGAGTTCCTACAAGATGACAAAGAATTAGTAGTATATGTCTCTTGTCCGTTCATTCATGTTCCAGATTAGGTTTTGTGTATAAAAACATGAGAAGGATTTGAAATTCGGGTAATTACTCGAAGAATGTTACCACAAATTTCGGCACTTACCAACTCATCCTCGACGGGGACGGAGAGGAAGCGGTCGGCCCAGAGAGAGGGCGGAAACTTGATCAATGGACGAGTGTTTTCGAGATCAGAATTCGTAGCATTCAGCTTCAAATTTTTCGAACGTTTCTCGGGGAAAGGGAAAGTAGGATTGTGAAGCCATAGATGAGGAGAAGGCGAAGCTTTAACACGACATGAAGCAGTCGTCCGAATTAAGGAAGGACGACTTGAGATCATTACAGGATCAACTCTTGTCCTAAATAACGTTGGTGCTTCCACTTTCAGTCATGTAGCAAAAGATACTCATGTATGTAGCTGGTGAGATATATATAGAGGAAAGCTAGACGTTTAAGAGGAGAGTGATGTTAGCAGGGTTGGCCGTTTTGAATTTCGGTTTAGTTATTTTTTGGTTCAAATTTTTAATTTTGGTCGGTTTTGGAGTTTATTGATAAACTAACCATTTGTAATAAATACAAGTTTTTATTTAGGTCAAGAAAATTCACATGTCTCGCATACCATGTTTATGTCGGATATTATATATATATATATGAATGTAACTTGCATATTAAGATTATGACTCAATTACTCAAGCCTAATCCAAACAGATGAACGTGACTGCACGCACAACGATCGAGGCTGCACATCAACATATTTACGACTTCACGTGGTAAGGCTTAACAATCCAGCAAACGAAAACGGCCGTAATAAATCGTCAAGGAATCTAGATTGGCAGTGCTTAAACCATTTATAAAAATAATCTTAATTCTTAGTAGCAGAAATCTCGGATGAACAGAATTAAGTCGGTACCTTTTCAAATACCCTTTCGGATAAAAAACGACGAGAGATGATCGCTGAATTCATTCCCAATCTTCTCCGAAGAACGAAGAAGAAGAGTGGTGATTGTGATTACTGTCGGCTTGATTATGGAAACAGAAAGAGCTTCTTGTGGTTTCTCCCCTTCTGTCATGCATCATAAAATTACATCAGTATATGAACTTGTCATGTAAATATGGTTTGTCTATTTCACAAGAGACTGCAGACGAAAAGTATTTCAATTTTCATTGGTGAGCTGAGCATAAAATTCATCAATAAATTCTACGAAACAAAGACTTAAATCAATCAATTACAGCATTCTGTATGTTCCCTTTAATCTCAGAAGTTTCTTATCAAGTTTTTTAAGAATGCTCATAGGACATGGATGCAATTCACATAAACCAGACAGAAGATCACACATCTTTCACAGTTAACACCAATCAATGATCTTTCTTTTATATTACAACCAAATCCTTCAAACTGACCATTGTTCAATCTCCCGAATCACCTCATTTCAGAGAAAGAAAACCTAGATTGATATCACACAAAACCCATAAATCAAAATTGAATCATCATATGGAGACCCGGCGAAGTTTAAAATCGAACAAGGAAAATCAACACCAACAAGAACAAGCAGATCTGAGAGAAAGTGCAAGCATAACATGAGAGAGCAGGAAGGTACCCAACACATGACGAAGGTAGCAGCATCAATGTGAGAGAGATTGACCCATTGGATTTAGATTTCAAGGAACAGAACTTCATCTTAAAGCTTGACCTCTGCAAGGCTCATTCACTATTTAACCTCTAAAAGACTCAGAGGGTTAAACAGGTAGCTGAGATGCCCATTGCCACTTTAATTTTGTCCTCTAATCGTATGCCTCTCAGTCTCGTTTACCGATATCACTTGCTGATACATTAGTGCTACATGCAGTCTTTTTAGAAGTTCCACGCTGTTTCATGAGCTTCCTCGGGTTGTTGCAACCCTTCAACACATCAGACATTGCTTCAGCCCTTTGCAGAATAGACACTCTACGATCTTTATCTGATGTATCTATGACTCCTTTGTATGTGTTTGGCAGATTTTTCGAATGTGAAAGAGAAGACATCAAATCACAGAGCTTCTTCACCATCTCTGTCATCCCTTTTGATCTTAATGCATCGGAGATCATCTTGAAGGTAATATACTGTGGTACTATTCCCTGTCTCACTGAATTCTCAAACTCTGCAACTGCTTCTCCGAACATGTCCAGCCTAATGAGCAGATGAATCAACATTGTGCTAGTTGCTAGGTCTGGATCGATTCCTCTGTTTTTCATTTCCTTGTTCACTTGCATTGCCAGGCTCAGCTTTCCATCCTCGCACAGCATTTTTAAGACCAAATGGTAAGTAAGCCGATCTGGGTTACATCCAACATCAACCAATTTCGAGTATAGATTCATGCCCTCTTGGGTTTTCCCATGTTTCGAGTAATACTTAAAGATATAGTTGTACGTAGTTGTTGTAGGAGCAATGCCTCGGCTCGTCATCATCTTGAGGATTTTGCTAGCACCAGATAAATCTCCACCCTTGCAGAAACCCTTCACTAATGAATTGTAAGTCGAGATGTTAGGACCCGGTTCACAAATGAAGAACCTCTCCATCATACTTAAAGCCTCCTTAAACCGACCCGCTTCACCTAAAGCGTCAATGATTGGATTATATATGATAAAATTAGGCTCGATTCCCATCTTCTTCATCTCTTCAACCAACTCAATAGCAATCTCAACCCGACGCATCCTGCAATACCCTTCTATTAGAGTACCATATGTGACAACTGTCGGTACCATGTTCTCGCTCTTCATCTCCGACCACAGCTTCTCTGCCTTCTTAAGTTTTCTTGAGCGGAACCATCCATTCAATAAAATGTTAAAAATCCGAACAGAAGGAACCCAACTTGGTTCCGTTAGCCTTCTCTTCTCGAAATACTCTGAAGCCGCTCTGACAAGCCCCTCTTTACAAAGGGTATCTAACAGAATCTCAAACAACTTCGCTTCCGAATCTGGTGTAGAAATGATGTCAGAATCTCTAGCAAATTCAAATGCCTTTATTGCTGACTTTACCATACCTGCAAGTAGACCGAATAGCTCAATTAAAGACAATAACCTAGCCAGGACCAGGAGACAAGATTCTGAGCAGAAGAATTGAGGAGAATTCAGACACAAAAGAAAGGTTCAGAATTCTCAGCTAAATCTCAAACTGAAGTGGAAATTGTATCCGTCTATTGTATTATCAATTATCCACATATTCTTTCGTATTATAATTACCAAAATTCCAATCGAATCGAAACGTTGATTCTCAGAAATCTTCATACCAGCACGCGCATACCGTCTGATAAGAACCACAAACGTATTTGCAGAAACCAACTCTGATCCTCCACTGCTTCCCATACGATCAAGAATCAGTGACCAAACCGACTCGAAATCCCGAGCTTTACCTAGAGTATTTATAACCAAATCAAACAACGAAGAAGACGTTTGAAACCCGGGTTTCCCCTCTGCCCATCTGTACACCGAATGCAGCAGCTTCGGCGATGAACCGAAGCGATCAAAAAGTGCTTGAACCAATCCATTACTCGGTTCGATCCCAGTCCCATCCAGGGCGGACTCGAGATTCGAATCAGGAATAATATTAGGATTTTCAAGGATATTCGAAATGGTGGAGAAGTCAGACTGCGCGAAATCGGAGAGAGAGATTTGCTGCGATGGGATACATCTAGAATCCGGCGGGGAAGGAGATAGCGGCCCTTGAATTAAAGAGTTGACAGGGATAGAGACCCGTGAACGGGAAGAGGAGAAGAGTTTCTGAAGAAGAAGTTGATGGTGATTAGGGTTTAAGGAGAGTACGCGACGGAAGGAGGAGACCAGACACCTCATTTCAGTCGTTGCTCAAACTGTAACCAATCGGTTCACCATTGAAGATTTTGACGGAAGCAGAGCGGTAAGGATTTCGGGTTTTGGGTTTTGGGTTTCGTGCCACGATCGATCGAGAGAGAAAATTTGGCGGAAGCAATTTAGGGTTTTTTGCGATTTCATAAATCAATGAAGGTCATTACACAACGTCCACAAGTTCAGAAGCATCCTAAGAGTCTAAGACTGGTAATTAGGGTTTGACAACTGGGGAGGGTCATTGTCGGATTTCAATTGAAGTAACATTCCAATTCGATTTTTATTTTTTAAAAATTTACGTATCCAATTGATTATTTTTTATTATTCCATTTATATTTATATTTTAATTTTTTAAAAATGTCATTAAGCCATTCATTCGAATAGTGTTTGCAAGATAACAATCTGATCCTGTATTGATCTGCCGGCATCATGCTTACATTGCTTTTTATGTGTGAGTCATTCTGATCTTGAGACAGGAGTCTAAAGTCAAAGCACATGAACAGAATCTGACTGTTTCAGATTATAATCGAAGATTTTCTGATTATGCTCGCTTGATCCACATCTTGATGTATATATATATACACACACACACACGCATGATTCATTTTTGGCAAGATACAAATTCAATTGAATTAGAGATGAGACTGGAACGGGATTGGCCGAACCTCAACTCCTCAAGAACGTTAAACCGGCAAATGACCCTGCGTATACCGGAACCAAACCGGGTTAAACCGAAAACGTTCCATCATTCTCTTGACACTGGCATTTCAAATGTCTCAAGAAACAAGAAGCGTAGGGACAAAACGAATGTAAGCAACACATATCTCACAATCAGTAACACTCTTCAAGGCTCGAAATGAAAGCTTTACCCTAATTCTTCTAGACTCGGCTTCAACCAGAAAAGGAAAGAATCCGACAACTTGCTATTCCCCATCCCGTATCCGAATCTAAACCCTAAAACCCGAATCTAAACCTAAAACCCAAGATCGACACCCTCTCTACTGTACAACAGCTACCTCTGCGGCATGCATGAACTTCCCTCGATCCCGATTCAAAAAGAAAAAAAAAAAGAAGCCAAGAATGATTTGCCGGTTGGTGATAGATATAGGCCAAGGTCAGTCAAGTTGAGTTATGCTGCCCCCGAAGAATCCGGGGTATCGACAGAGTCAGTTCGAACAGGCTCAGAACCAGATGAGTTGGTGGCGGATTGGGATTGAGCAGAACCTGTTTCTCTCTCTTTTGTTCCACTCTCTGCTCCTTCGAGCTCGGATTTCTTGGCAAATCGTCCTCCGCTAGCTCTCAGCCTTCTCATCGCGTGCTTGTGACGTGACTCGTGAAGATATGGCTGTGGCATGTGGAAAAACACATAGAAAGCTGAACCAATGTAATAAAGTAGAGATGAAGATGACAAGAATTTAACCAGGCAGCCTGGTCCAGGCTAGACGGTAAAAATATTAGGTTTTTAATTATCAGTTCCCATACCCGACATAAAAATCTGATCATCGGACACGGGTTTTTATTTGCCGTTTTCGTTGTGGCAAAGAAAAGCCATCGGCTAAAAATACTTAATTCTCTTTCTAACAAAAAAGGACACAAACGAACTGAAACTAGTAATGTGGTACAATGAAAATGGCAACCTGCATCAGAGCATTTTCTATAAACTATGATATCTCTTTTTTAACTGATAGTAAGCAACTTGATAGCAATTGTCAAAAACCGAGTCAGAACCAACAACTGAAGAAATGGAAATTACCTTTCTATCTTTAGTAACTTTCCTTTCAAGCTCCGCCTTGGCACGAGCCTTTCTTCGCCTTAGAATTCCCTCGTACTGTTTTGCATTCACATAAACAGGTTCTTGTGTCATGTCAAGTGGCAAAGCAGTTCTCTCGCGAGGCATCCCAATATATGGAGGAAAACCCTGGCAAATAGGGGGAAAAACAATTAAATGTAATCTGCCAAAAATTGCAAGACATGAGCTTTGTTTTTCAAGAAGGCGAGAGCAAGAACACCTTGAGGATCCTCCCCTCAATATTTAGTTCAGATTAGCCATCATACGAACTTAGACAACATAACAGTATAACACTAAATCTACCTAATCTAAATCAATTCCACAGTCCAACAAACGTCCTACAAATATGAAACCATCAGATCCTTCTGTGTTAATATTGAGCGGATTTTAGATTATATACCACTGGCTGATGACCATATGCTCCCATCATTCCCCCATAATATGCATCCTGATACGGATTTGATATACAAGCCTGCAAATGAAATGAGACAAGATAACAATCACTTCCAAAAATGTATTGCAAGATCTATAGTAAACACTAATTTCCTCTAAGAATTTGTGTTTCCCTCTGTCTGCTGCTGCATAATTTCTTCGAATTGATCCAAAGGAGTTCCTTAATTTCGCATGATTTCTTCAACCATTGACAGCGCACATGATTAAGCAGTAAGGATAAGGACACTATAGTGGAGATATTTCACATAATAAAATAACAGAAAACACTTACAATGTAGTGTCCAACAAGCTCCGGAGGTTGTGCAAGCTGTTGATCATGCATGACAGGCAAAGATGACATATGGGCTGAGTCATTCCCATCTTGTCCACGGTTTTCTACTGAAATTGGAAACAAATTCTATTACAAAACTATGTAAATGTTACATTTCCATAAGACATAGAAGGAGCGGACATAAATAAATAGATTAAAAAAGAACCCATTACTGGCATCTAAAAGACGTTACATTCAAAGTATATAAAGCCAGGTATGACAACAGACAATAGAGGCGACACAAAAAACTTTAATTAGTTGATCTCAAATTCAACTTTTAACGATACCTAACCTAATGATCTAAGCTTCATGACTTCATGCCTTTTAAATGACCAACAAAGCTGGAAGTAACCAAAACCTCAATCCCATATTCCCTGCCTACTCGACGATTGGTTCTTCGTGAAATTGCAAAACCAGGATTTATAACAATCTTCCTATGCTATTGCTAGGGATATTTGCAAGAAAGGCGAACCCTTTTGGCCTTTCCTTTCTTTCAAGAAATTTAGCTCATCGACAACTTTAGTCAATTGAAGTATGTCGCCGCTACAGAATATGTTGCGGCTAGCGAATGCTTACAAGTCCCATCGTTTTCTCCATTCAGTGCACCATCTTCAGATGCTGACTGAACTTCATTAGACTCCGAGCCGTTTGGGCATTCCAACGAAGATGAATTCGATGGAATTCCAGAAGGTCCCGCTTGGGGTTCCATACCGAAGGCATTATTTCGCCACCATCGTTCATGATACATCATCGGCTGGGTAACAACATGGGAACGGGCTTCTGCTTCATTTCCACTCCCAGGTTTCGATTGCATCTCCTGAAAGTACGTCAGCCATTGTGAATACGTTGACTCAGCCATTGAAAATATATTATTGAACATTCAACGGAAAGGCTCAGAACAATGATTAATCACTAGACCAAAGAATTCTCTGATCTCGACTACAGAAAGAGCATTTCTGGGCTCCCAAGCAAGAATTGCAGGGACCAATACCACACAACAACGCAATTTCATATTCATACAAAACCCACAACCCAAAACTTCTTCTAGCCTCGATTACACATATCGAAACACAAAATCTCATAAATACTAGTCTTTCATGAACCCTAGAGCTTGGCACCGGAATCATGATTCTATTTCCTTCTCGAACCCCAAAAAAGAAAATTCAGAAACGGTAAAGCAAAGCCATGATGAAATCAACATACCAGCAAGAATTCACAGCAAAATCCCCTCAACTCCAATAAATTTTAAGCCCCAAGATCTTCTCGAAACCCTGAAAACAAACCAATCACGAATTCAAAGATATTATAAAAAAGGAAACATATAGAAATCGAACACAAAGCAATTGAAAAGCTCGTAAAGAGAAGCGATTGGGGCACGACTCACAGGCTGGCAGCAAATCGAAGTATTTAATAAAAAGGGGAAAAAATCGGACCAGAGTAAAAACCCTAGGTTTTGGGGATTTTCTTTGGGAAATTGCCTCAAGTTGTAAAATTTTCTCTACTCAAAAAGGCCGAGAGAGGTTTGATTTGATGATATGATGCAGCCGAGTAAAACTTTTAGACACGTGTCCATTTATGAACAACGCCAGCACATACGCATATGGGGTCTTCCCTGGAGTGACGTCATCGTAGCTCTATGAAAAAAATTTCATTGCCGACCCGGAATTTGCAAAAATAATTTAAAAATTGGAAAAATGTTAGGCCCACGTGACATGCAAGTGATAGGTTGGAGCAAGTGACACGTGGGATATGTGGGGACCACATGTTCTCTCTACTTCGCTCTTTCTATTTATTTTTTTACACTTGTTTTTTTGTTGTCATCCAATCTCTTGAAGTACTGCGATTTTTATTTTTTAAAATAGTAAAAATCGTATCAAACGTATAATTAGATACATAAATTGTAATTATCACAATGAACAGATATAAATTATTTTAATAAAAAATAAATTCTTTATTTCGCTCTCCTAAATTTAGGATCTCGTTCGTTCTCACATTTTAAAATACGTTCTTAGATAACATATATTATACAATTAATTGTGTGATTAAAGATTAACTTCGGATTTAGAAAATTAAGTAGCCCAAGGTTTAGTGAATGTACTGGTTATAAAAAAAAAAACATATATTATGCATCCAAATTAAAAGTTTTTTGAAAAAAAAAATGCAAATCTTCGTTTCCCTACGTGAAACTTTATCATAAGTGGATTTGGGCTTGTCAGTTGGGCCAATCATATTATCGGTCTGTTAGGTCCATCAGCTTTGGTTTTGACAAATCAATAAAGATAATAACTATTTTTTCACATAATATATTTTAATACTCCCACCATAATTATATGACAAGCAATTTTAAAATGTTTATTATTTTCTGACTTAAAAATATTATTTTGAAAATTAAATAATAAAAATTCTCCAAAAGACCCGCAAATTTGACTACCGTCCAAAAGCGGCTCCGAGTCCGCTCCTCCCAATCTAACGGCTCACATTTTGGAATCTGGTTCTTTGTAGAGCGGACTCCAACCCTATATTCCAATTCCCTTGAATGTTCCCCACGCGCCCGTCACCGTTCACCGATTTAACCGGTGACCTAACCTTTAGTGTCCTCTCTCACCCACTCCACTCCCTCTCACCTCCTCTTCCGGTAACCCCATCTCTTCTCTCTCATTCTTTTCGTTTTAGTTTCAAAAGAAACGCATCTCTCTCCTCTCTTGCTCTCTCTCTCTCTTTCTCTCTGTGCAGCTTCGCTGATCCATCTTCTTCTACTTCTCCGTTTCTTCGTCGTCTCAGATTTGGTCAATTGGGTTCTGGCGTAGCCGGGTTTTGGATCGGGGAAAAGTGATTTTGGGAATTCGTGTGCGAGGATAGGAATTCGTGTTGTGATCTCCATAGGTTGGGCTATTTTCTTGGTGTTTTTTCCCCTTTTTATGAAGCTGGGACAGGGATGGAGGAGTTGATTTGTGGTAAATATATATATTTTTAATTTTTTATATTCTTTTTTTTTGTGGTTCTTCGGTATCGTTGTTGTGTTTTCGTTTGAGATGTTTTTCCATCTGAATTTTCAGCTGTTTTTTTAATTTTGTTGTTGGGTTCTGGAGATTGAAGTCAAATGGTTTGGTTTCATAGGGTTCTGAGATTGCGATTGTGGTTGACTGTTCATTGACTTTTTTCTTCATTTCTTCTTCCCCCACAGTTTTAGTTTATTATTTTGGTTTAAGGTAGTTGGAATCCGAATCTTCTGTTCTTCAAGTTGCTTATCTGTTTGGTGGTTTAGAGAATTTTCCGAGAAAATGTTTTCCCATGTTAGATAAGGATGATTCCGCTGGTCCTTGGGTTTGCTTTTTCCGGGAGAAATCTGATTTTTTGCAGGAAATTTCATGGATTTACAATTAGAGTTCCCACTAGATCAGATCCGACAGAGACGGGTTTGATTTTGATATTGGGATTGTAAATCTTCGAACTTTTCCTTGACGTAATGTCAAGTATTTACGTTACAAGTTTTTTTTTCCCTATTTTTGGGTCAATCTCTTGTATCTGTCTCAGTAGCATCCCTTATTTGTTGACTATGATTGAACCATGTTAGTCTTTTCCACAAGAATCCCTTTTTGATTTGTTATCATTTCTAAAATTTTCGTTCTTTTATTATATTTTCCGGGAAAAAATAGGTTCGTGCAAATGACGTTTTTTCTCCTTTGTTTCGGCATTTCAGATTTGGTGAAGCATGTATGATGTCTTGGACGAGTTGAATTCGGGCAATAACTCAACTTCATTGTCGGAACAAGAGAGTGAATCTCTGGCAAAAACAACTATGGACAGTTCCATTGATTCCGACTGCTCGTTCTCGGCCTTGCTCGAATTTGCTGCAGACAACGATGTCGAGGGCTTTAAGAGTCATCTCTCAGATGTGTCTTGTATCAACAAGATTGGTCTGTGGTATGCCCGTCGAAGGTTTTTGAGAAAAATGGTCGTTGAACATAGGACTCCGCTAATGGTTGCTGCCACGTATGGAAGTGTAGATGTTGTTAAGCTGATTATTTCGTTTCGGGAGGTGGATTTGAATCTGAGATGCGTTCCGGATAAGAGCACGGCTCTTCATTGTGCTGCGGCTGGTGCCTCTGTGAATTCTGCGGAAGTTGTGAAGTTACTTTTGAATGCAGGTGCAGATCCGAGCATTCCAGATGCTCACGGCAATCGCCCTGTGGATGTCCTGTCTGTGTCTCGTCTTGTTCCCAGTTCCAAGACAATCCTTGAAGAGATCTTGAAGAAAGACGGGCCGATTTCTGAAGATCTGAATGCTTCATCATCTAGCTTGGGATCGAGTTTCCGGTCTCGCTCCTCGTCACCGGATAATGTTTCCTCCTTACTCTCTTCGGATTCAGTTCTGTCACCGACGAAGCCAAATGGTGCTGATGGGCCTTTTGTCTCGGAGAAGAAAGAGTATCCAATCGATCCGTCCTTACCCGACATCAAAAGTGGCATTTATTCTACAGACGAGTTTCGTATGTTCTCATTCAAGATCCGCCCGTGTTCCCGGGCTTATTCCCATGACTGGACTGAGTGTCCCTTTGCACACCCCGGTGAAAATGCAACGAGAAGAGACCCGAGAAAGTTTCACTATACCTGTGTCCCTTGCCCCGATTTTAAGAAGGGTACCTGTAAAAGAGCCGATATGTGTGAATACGCTCACGGGGTGTTTGAGTGCTGGCTACATCCCGCGCAATACAAAACCCGCCTGTGTAAGGACGGGATGAGTTGCAACCGTCGGGTTTGCTTCTTTGCTCATACGAATGAGGAACTGCGGCCTTTGTATGCATCCACAGGATCTGGTTTGCCGTCTCCGAGGGCTTCATCTGGTATGGACATGGCCTCTGTATTGAACATGTTGCCGGGCTCGCCATCTGCCATCCAACATTCATTTACCCATCCCATGTCACCCTCCGGAAATGGCATGCCACATTCATCGATGGCTTGGCCTCAACAGAATATGCCGACATTGCATCTCTCTGGAAGCAATCTCCAGCTGAGCCGGCTGAGGTCTTCTCTCAACGCCCGAGATATTCCGGTTGAGGAGCTTCGGATGCTGCAAGATTTCGAAATGCAACGCCAGAAGCAGCAGCTACTTGGTGATGCATCCAGTCCTCGGTTCATGAATCATTCTGGTAGACCAAAGAGCCTTGCCCCATCAAATCTGGATGAATTTTTCTCGTCCGAGCTTTCGTCCCCTCGTTTTTCTGACCAACTCGCCGGGTCATCTATTCTGTCGCCTTCGCACAAATCTGCACTACTGAATCAGTTGCAGAACAAGCAGAGCATGTTGTCTCCGATCAAAACAAATTTAATGTCTCCAAAGAAAAACGTCGAACACCCTCTGTTCCAGGCCACATTCGGTGTCTCCTCGTCGCCGGGAAAGATGTCGCCTCGAGCTGTGGAACCTATATCCCCGATGAACTCCCGTCTTGCAAGTCTTTCCCTTCGTGACAGACCGCAGGTACATTCCCGCAGCCTCAGCTCCCGTGAACTCGGGTCTAGTCTCTCATCAGCTGATGTCGGTTCACCTCTAAGCCCGTGGTCGAGATGGGACCAATCCAAGGGCAGCGGCAATGATAATGTGGATTGGTCCGTTCACTCCGACGAGTTGTGTGTCTTGCGAAAGTCTCATTCTTTGGCTAACCCGTTCAGTGAGGCCGACGGTCCATGGGTTCAGCCGAGGAACATTCGAGCCACAAACCCTGGAGGAGGGCGAGCGGGTCAGGAGGGTTCGAGTCGGGGGAGCGATGCCATAAACGCATGGCTTGAGCAGGTGTAGCTGTGGGCCATACAGCCGGCGGTGGATAGCTTAGTTCATTCACACCAAAGGATTCACAATCTGTGAAGCTGAAACTGATGATTTGATTCGTTTAGTTCTTCATTCAAGAAGCATGGTAAGAAGCTTTAATTATTTTTTGCATTTCGATGGAATTCTTCATTGTTTGGGTTGTAGATATTTCTCATCATCTGACAACTATCAGATCTTGAGCGTATCTCTTCTCCTCATTGTTTCTCCTTATTTACAAACCTCTCACTCACTCCTGATGAATTTGTCAACAACAACATTGTACGAGGAACCATAAGAGTAATCGTTTCAATAAGACTCCTTTTTTAATTTGGTTCTTCGATTTCTCTTTTAATTGTTGCCAGATATTTTTTGTTTCCCTTATTTGGAGCTGGATCTTGTTTGTATTGTGTTCCACGTTCAGACATTGGTATGTCATCATCTTCTTCACGCTACGACAGTAAGGCCGTACGAACTATCAAAACTATGAATGCTTACAGTGAACCAGAATATTTTTTCCAATCTTAGAAAGCTCTTATTCTGTCACAATGAATTCAAGAATCACAATCTCATCAAACCTACGATTTTAAAATCTCATCCGAAGGAACAAAGAACCAAAAAAAAAGGAAGAGAGATCACAGACTAGACCAGAACAGCGCAACCACCCCATGAGTTGATTCGATTTACCATAAGCCGATGAACTTCCACCAGACTCCACCCACGCCAAGCCAAATGAGAATGTTGACTACAGAGATGATGAAGCCGTAGCCCCACCATTTCGCCAGCGGCACATAGTTTGCGCCATAGAAGACGGGTGCTGACCCGATTCCGTAATGAGTGAGTCCTCCCATTAGGTTGGAGAGGAATGCAAGAACCATGGCTGCAAAGTAGGGCGGAGTGCCCAGAGCTGATGCAACTGATAAGAAGGCCGTGAACATTGCCCCGATATGAGCTGCTCCACTTGCGAAGAAGTAATGAGAGTAGAAGTAGAGGAGGACCAAGATCCCGAATGATAGTTGCCACGACAACCCGAGCCCACCCACGAACTGAACCGCAACCAAAACCCACCATTTTCGTGGAAAATCAGCATAGAAAGAGGATTCATCAAATTATTAACATGCTTTACGGATATATGTACCTTGACAACGGTTTGGCTGAACCATTCGATGAGACCATATTTGTTGAGGTAGCCAGCCATTGCAATGAGGGCGGCAAACCAAGTGAGTGTATCCCAAGCAACGGCCTCGCCTAAGCATTCCTTCCATGTCACGACCCCTGTCACGAGGAGGATCGACAGTCCAAGAATTGCCGCTGTCACGGCATCCACATTCAACTTGCCTCCAAAGACCCAGAGGCCAACCTGTATCGAAAGAAAGACATGTATGAACAATGAGACTTGTAATCGAAACAAGAATAACAGGAAGATTAGCCAAGACACAGTCAAGTTCCACCAAATGCCAATCCTTGGTCCTATCATACGAATTTCACTCACTCACAAGGTGAAAATACTACAATTTACTCGATCCAAAACACGACATTATTAAGCAGATGTGTCACTCAGCACACCATGGAACACAGATTCATAACATTTCACTCGCCCATATGCACAAAACAGTATACAGCAACCAAACTATATCCTATTACTTTAGCTAAAACGCAAAACAACAAGCAGCAAGAACTCCAATGCCAGTGAAAGCAGACATTTTGATCGTTATAATGCACCAATGGGCATGCAAGGAACAAGAACATAGTCATGGAGCAGAGTAGCTATTATACCGTGAGAAGCAGAGTTGCAGACATTATAAGCTCGTTCTTAGACATTGGTCCCATCTTCTCCAGCTTCTCCTCAGCTAACTTGGGAGCATCAGGACTACTCTTAACAGTAGGAGGGTATATAATATACAAAAGCAATGGGACAACGATCAGCGACGCGATTCCAGGCACGATCGCAGCCTTCGCCCAATCCGTCCACCCAATCGTCTGCTTGATCGTATTATACGCCAAATTCGCACTCAATGGATTTGCAGCCATGGCTGTCAGAAACATCGATGAAGAAATCACTGAAGTCTGAAAGCAAGTAAGCATCAACCATGCCCCGAGCTTGTGCTCGGTCCCGTCGCCGGCGTTGCTACCGCAAGCGACGCAGAGAGATTTCACCAGAGGGAGGAAGATTCCACCGGCACGAGCCGAAACGGAGGGAATCGCTGGAGCTAACAAAGCTTCACTGAAAACGAGACTGTAACCGAGACCCAGAGAGGAACTTCCGAACAATCGGACGAATTGGTACGCGATTCGGTTCCCGAGCCCTGTTTTGATGAACCCGCGAGCGAAGAAGAAGGCGAGAGCGATGAGCCATGGAATCGGATCGCCGAAGGCAGAGAAGGCGGCGGAAAAGGTTAGGGTTTTGGTGAGGACAGAGGCTCCGAGGCCCATGAGCGCGACGGCACCGAGAGGGAGAGGCTGCGTGATGATTCCGACGATCGTTGCGAGGAAGATGGCGAGTAGCTGCCAAGCGCTGCGCGAAACTCCGTCGGGGACGGGGACGAACCAGAGGATCACTCCGGTGGCGATCGAGGCGATGAGCGGCTTGATCGCAGCTCCTTGCCATGGCGCCGGAGCAGGAGCAGGAGCCGAAGCCGCCCGCCCAGAGAGGAACTTCCGAACAATCGGACGAATTGGTACGCGATTCGGTTCCCGAGCCCTGTTTTGATGAACCCGCGAGCGAAGAAGAAGGCGAGAGCGATGAGCCATGGAATCGGATCGCCGAAGGCAGAGAAGGCGGCGGAAAAGGTTAGGGTTTTGGTGAGGACAGAGGCTCCGAGGCCCATGAGCGCGACGGCACCGAGAGGGAGAGGCTGCGTGATGATTCCGACGATCGTTGCGAGGAAGATGGCGAGTAGCTGCCAAGCGCTGCGCGAAACTCCGTCGGGGACGGGGACGAACCAGAGGATCACTCCGGTGGCGAGCGAGGCGATGAGCGGCTTGATCGCAGCTCCTTGCCATGGCGCCGGAGCAGGAGCGGGAGCCGAAGCCGCCGGAGAAGGCGAAGAAGCTGCGGCGGAAGCGGAAACAATGGCGGATCTCCGGTGAAACGGGGATTTCGTGAGGGACTTGAGGGAGATCGGATGGAGTGTTCTTGAATCAAGGGATTTGAGGGGTTTCGGCGAATTGAGAGAGAAAGATCTCTTCAATGGAGGAAGACCGAGGGATCTGGATTTGGGGGGAAATGCGAGAGAGAGGGAACCAGAGAGAGCGAGAGACGCCATTGTTGCAGCGTCTGCGAGAGAGGAGAGAGTGAGAGGAAGGAGAGGAAGGTGGGGTATAAGAAGGGAGAAGGTGGGCCGTTGGATGAAGATCGGACGGTAGAGATGGGGCGTGGAATACACGCGAGGCGAGTGTTTTTGGCGTCTTGCCTCGTGAGGTGGAGAATAGAGATCTCCGCCTCTGTGAAGGAAGTGAGTGAGAGAGCCCTATGTTGTTTCCTGGCTATTTTATTAACAGAATTTTAAAATTTTAAAGAAAAAAAACTATCCCTAATTTATTATTTATTTTCCAAAATAATATGCACATTTTTCTTATCTTCTCTCTAATTAAAATCATGGTAGTTTATATTCTCTTTGTATATGAGAACATTAATAAATGAATAATTAAAGGGATTTTTATAGAATAAATTTAATTTTATTATGTTTTTAATATTATATTATTATTTTTTACAATATAAAATATGGGAAAAAATATATATTTTCATAATCCCTATCATACCTGCCAAGTGTCACCTATTAATCTTACAAATTCACGTCAAGTCATTCCAAATTTATTTTCCTATATAAAGAGGTTTCTCATTTGTTTAAAAAAATTCTTCGAAATCTAATACAATTAATATTTTCCGAAAATGAATGTGAAGAAAATAATAATAATAAAAATAAGGTTATTCTTTAAGGGGAAAAAAAAAGAATCCGACCTCGTTCTCATCCACCAAATATGAGGAAGGAAATGTCGTAGAAGATATGGTGGGCGAGGGAGATGCGCCACGTAGACACGAATGAAGAAAATATTGGACCAATTGGGATGGTAGAAATTATAAAAAAAAAATACCATTAAAAAACGAGAGAAACATGAACGAAAAAGAGTTAGAAATTATTTTTTATTTATTGCGTTTTAAAATTAATTTTGATATTAGAGAAAAAAAATATGATTTATAAAATATACTATTTTATGTATAGATTACAAATTAATTTTTTATTTGGCATAATTTACAAATCCCTTTTTAATTATTGCGCCAATGAAATGTATTTGCACATTCTTCCTTTTTATTTTTTCTTATTTAATCTAATAGTTGAATTATATTATACAACATGTAAAAGCTAAAATTAAATTTCATACCTACAATCATTTTAAAAAAAAAATAGTCACTGTTCTATAAGTCTCTATCTTTGAGATCATATAATTGTAAAAAAGTCTTCGGATCATACTTATTTGTCAATTATATATTAGCGCACAATTGTATTAACGAATTTTATTTCATTATCTCATAATATATATATATATATAACAAATAAATAAAAAGCATTGAGGCATTATTTTATATATATATATATATGCAGCAAGAACTCCAATGCCAGTGAAAGCAGACATTTTGATCGTTATAATGCACCAATGGGCATGCAAGGAACAAGAACATAGTCATGGAGCAGAGTAGCTATTATACCGTGAGAAGCAGAGTTGCAGACATTATAAGCTCGTTCTTAGACATTGGTCCCATCTTCTCCAGCTTCTCCTCAGCTAACTTGGGAGCATCAGGACTACTCTTAACAGTAGGAGGGATATATATATATATAAATGGTTCAATCTTTCTATTTGTCCCTTCCTTTGTTTGACCTTTTGAAGGGCGGGCGAGCCACCATATTCCTGATCTGATGCTTTGAGGCAGAGATTCTGTGTTCGCCGAAACACGGAATATCGAAAATACCCTTTCGAGGACAGAAGCTGTGTTCCGAAGAACTTGAAGAGTCTTTCTGTGTGTAAAGAATCAATCTTTTGAATTGGTCCCGCTCGTGAGCTTCACGGCCTTTTCGCTATCTAAAAGTTATAACAGAGAATATTCTATACGTATGTGTATATAATATATGTATATATATATATTTGCTTATGATATTGACGTGAAAATAAGATAATTAATGTAATGATATACGGTCGTAATTTACACCAATGAATCACGTAAAACTAACTTGCATTTAGTTTATTACATCCCATTTTATTTAAATATTTTTCTCATTGCTATCTCATAACTAGGCGCCGACCGAATTATTGTTTTCTACAGTTCTTTTCACTACATTATTGTACAAAACTATGATCACAGAAATTAGTTATGCATTTGTATTGTTTCGGAATATACGTAGTGGACCTTTAGATTCCATTAAAGAGCCATATGATGGGCTTGGATTGGGCTTTTAAAGCCCAATTGATTTCTCCGACATAAGGTCCAAACTTGTAATGAAGCTCTCACACGAGCAGGGACTTCATAATATCTATTTGTGTGTGTATACATATATATATACGCTGTATGTATATGTATGCATGTCTTGTTGTTTCCTTTATTAAAACATAGATTAGTCATTACACTATGAAATCAATCCTACATTACAATCGGCAAAGATAGCTCGAAATGATAAAAGGCTTTTGACTTCCATCTATATATTCAAGAATGTATACATGTATATGTGTATGTAGCTAAAATTTACGAGTATTATTTTCGAATAAAAAATAAAAAAGGAAAAAAAAAAGTCTAACATTCGTTTGGTTTGAAGTTGAAGGAAAAGGAAGGGACCTCCGTATTGCTCATCAACTCCTCAAGATCCCAATAACATTCTTCCATTCTCATACCCTCCACACCATTCCAAAGGTTCCCTCCTCCGTTTGTCTCTTCTAATTTGTTAATGTTGTTGCATAAGAAGTTGTCAATAAAGCCAATGTCACTTGCAATATCTGCTTTATACCAATTAGTTTCTTCAAAACCAACATTCTCCAAAGTAGGAAAGTCAAATTCCCCTTGTGCCCTCGTGTCAACTCCACAGAAACCATCACCACGAGGGCCAAAACCGTCATTAGCCAACTGGCTGAAGCCATGGCGATGGAGCATGGGAAATGGGTTGGCTAGGTCGTGGTTCAAAGACATAGGAGATGCCGCCGGGTTGTTCAACCCTTGCTCTTTCAAGGACATGAAGCTTCCGATGATGTCTTTGAGCTCCAAAGACGAGGAAGAGGAAGACGAAGACAAAGTCTCGCTCGTGTTTGGTGATAGGGACGAGTTCATAGCATTGCACGTTGACGACATGCTCTTTATCCTTTTCTTGATTGTTGAATTCCAAAAGTTCTTGATTTCATTGTCGGTCCGACCCGGCAACCGAGCTGCAATTTGAGACCACCTATATATGCAAAATAAGAGAAGATATATTGTCATAAACTAGCAAAGATTCGTTTGGACAAAGGCACATATGCATAGAAGTTATCAATGCTTCCTTATAATGAGACCGCGAACGTGTACTTGATATATAAGTGCATGGTTTGCATGGGATGAGAATTACAGGAACTGAAATACGGAGCATGGAGAGGAGTGACGTCATCTGTAATCTATGTTTGTATATATATGTATGTGTGCATCCATGCAATATATATGTGCGCATGCGCATACACACACACACATATATATTAGATGAAGTAACCTGCGTCCACTTGTATAGAAACAATAGTACTTAAAAATCATGCCTCAAATAAATGATTTTATTACATATAATTTTGGCTAACAAACTTTGATATGTTTGTATCTTCTTTCCGTATATTCGATATAATTTTGGCTAGCTCGAATCTATATGGGATAATAGAATTTCATATGAATAGCTCACATTCATAGATTAGTGAGTCCAAAAAT